>NC_090266.1:467997308-468305352 GCF_040414725.1 Anabrus simplex | reverse complement strand
TTTGAAATCTCTAATTTATTAGTGGCCCTGTCGATAAATACTACATAACTAAAGTCATAGACAATACAATTTCCGATCACTTATGTCTTGTACAGTGATAGTGTACCGACTATGATAACAGAGATATTTACGAATTGAAACTTTTGTTGCTTAGTCCATATCAACGCCGTGCATCTCTAACATGGAAATATTGTTCAATCGTGTTAACTGGCAGTGGTGGTGGTGGTTTCGTTGTGATTGTCTTAAGGTGAATACTGCGTGGTCATCAGCCCATATCGACTAGGAAAATTGTGAAGACGACTATCAAAATGAGAAAAATCGTGAAGGGAAGACCCCTTGAAGAATAAGACAAGGTAAGGTAAGGGTGTATTCTGCCCGAAGGCAGGTCCTAACCTCCGCAGAGATGTGCCTGAGCCGGAGTTTACGTACGGTAGGGTGGCAAGTTCCTTTCCGCTCCTCCATTCCCTTACCCCCACCAAGAGCGCGTGGCAACCCATCCAAATCTTGACCGCGCCCAATGTTGCTTAACTTCGGAGATCTTACGGTATCTGGTGTTTCAACACGGCTACGGCCGTTGGCAATAAGACAAGAGGAAGTCATGAAAGGAGGAAGGAATCTCTTTACATTGTGTGCCCTAATATCACAGAGTCGCAAGAAAACTGAATGTGAAGGCCCGCGATATCGAAAGCCCGTAAAACTGATCAGCAATAACATTACAGTGACAGTTGTTTATTGCAATATGTTTTCTCTGTTCTGCTGCCACTCATATCCGATAGATAGCATTACTGCTCCGTGCCGCGTGAGCCAAGGGACTTAACCCGAGAAGAATAGCCTACCTGAATATTAGTGGGAAGTAGCTAGGGATTTAGATAACTTCATTTTTGGTATGCCATTTCTCTGGTTCATACATGTTCTAATAACTACTGGACGTGATACATGGAAATATTGTTCAATCGTGTTAACTGGCAGTGGTGGTGGTGGTTTCGTTGTGATTGTCTTAAGGTGAATACTGCGTGGTCATCAGCCCATATCGACTAGGAAAATTGTGAAGACGACTATCAAAATGAGAAAAATCGTGAAGGGAAGACCCCTTGAAGAATAAGACAAGGTAAGGTAAGGGTGTATTCTGCCCGAAGGCAGGTCCTAACCTCCGCAGAGATACACAATCCGATATTTAGTGTAGAATTCGAAATAGCGAAATAGCGTATTCCAAGTATTCGATCCTTGCTGTGAGCCGCTGATAGGAACGGGGAAAGTGGCAGAGCAGTGTTCAACGCTGTCTTTGGCCGGGCTGTGCCGTTTTTAACTTGATAGAGCTTTTAACCGAAACATTCCAGCCGGTTACTATTGTATTCTGAGAAGAATACTGACGTCATTGTATTGACCTATGTTGATTTCAGTTTCATATTTGTCTGTATCTGTTACAGCATCACGGGAAAATGGGAGGGTGAATTTTAATGAAACTTGGTATTTCAGTTTAGAATATGGTCGAGTAGGATCTTAGCTATACGTCGTTCAAAGAATTTCAGCAGGAGGGGATCCTTCAGAAGGAGACTACAGCATAAAACTCGATGTATCTCTCTTACGTATGGTTTTACACGAAAATAGCTCATGGCAGTATTTATTTACAATTTTTTTCTATGCCCTTTTCCGATACAGTGAAAAAGGAAATATCGGTGGCAGTTGTGCGAAAGTGTTAGTCCATGAGCCGGTAACTAACTCTATAGACTGTAAAGAAAATTGCTATGGAGATTGTTTCGGCAGCGTTTTAAAAGCTTTGTTTATTTGTCAGTATTTTTTTTAATATTAACCCGATACTTAGCTTTCTTTTTTACTGGAAGGAAGAGCTTAGATAGACATCAGTAATAAAGGCAAAAAAATTGCAAAGGGTCACAGACAGCAAGGAAGCGAGTGCGTCACGACCAGCCGCTGAAAGCATGCCCACTCATTTGCCTCAGAATTTGGGGAACAATATGAGGTGCTCATAAAAATGAATTCATGCATGTACTAACTGAATGTCCTGTCTACGGCGGGTATTACAGCTAATATATATATGTGCATAGTCTAAAGCTCCGATATTTAGTACCGGGCGAGTTGGGCGTGCGGTTAGGGGCTCGCAGCTGTGAACTTGCATCCGGGAGATAGTGGTTTCGAATCCCACTGTCGGCAGCCCTGAAGATGGTTTTCCGTGGCAAATGCTAGGGCTGTACCTTAATTAAGGCCACGGCCGCTTCCTTCCAACTCCTAGCCCTTTCCTATCCCATCGTCGCCATAAGACCTATCTGTGTCGGTGCGACGTAAAGCCAGTAGCAAAAAAATAACAATCCGATATTTAGTGTAGAATTCGAAATAGCGAAATACCACTAGAGTTACATGACTGACCTAACCAGTTGCTGTGCGAGCCGGTCACTGGATTCTTTATCTTCCTAAGATGACCTATTGTAGCTGGTGTGATCCTGTTTGAAGTTATCCTTGCATTGTTTTGCTACTACTTATGCAAAACATAGTGAATTTATTAAGCTCCAAAACCAGACCAAAGGACTATCGGACGATGAATACTTTCCGCATGCCTTGTAGCTGGAGCTCATAGAACTAATGTACATTACGATACCAGTATAATAAAGGGAGTTCGGTGTGCTCAGGCGCTGGCGTTCGATTCGAGAGAAAAGTGGGCAAAAATCGTATTCTCATTTACATCTGAATGTCTAGCTAAAACTTTTTTTTTTTTTTTTTTTTGCTATTTGCTTTACGTCGCACCGACACAGATAGGTCTTATGGCGACGATGGGATAGGAAAGGGGCCTAGGAATTGGAAGGAAGCGGCCGTGACCTTAATTAAGGTACAACCCCGGCATTTGCCTGGTGTGAAAATGGGAAACCACGGAAAACCATCTTCAGGGCTGCCGACAGTGAGGCTCGAACACACTATCTCCCGATTACTGGATACTGGCCGCACTTTAACGGCTACAGCTAACAAGCTCGGTCTAGCTATAACAAAAGTATTATTTGCTCATCTTAATTTTTTTTAAAGAAATAGGTCTTAAGATCGGTGCCATTTAGTGGGCGGAAGTCGGGAGAGATTAGTATCGAGCATCTGCCGTACACTTTGCCCTCTCCCAAATTTACAACAGTCTTTCGGGTGTAACTACACTTGCTTTACAGAAGTGACAAACCATTAGGATTAGAACAAAGCATCTCATCTTAATCCCTGAGGTTTCTTGGATCTTTCTCCGTGCTAGACGAATTGGAAAGTTAATTTGCTGGATAAGGTCTGGCTTGAACAGGAAACAGATTGTACGAGATTCGAACTGTTCATCCCAGAGGTGTCACAACACCTGTAACTCTAAAGGCGGTTGACAGTTTCTTTGCCGGAACATCAAGCGGGGCCTCCCAACGGGCGCGCTAACAAATGTCACCATAAGTACAGGCTTTCCTTCCACCGCTGAAACTTGGAGAATTCTCTTGCCTCTCAAGAGTGATGGCTAACGCTATGTTCATTTCGTTATTCTACAGTCCCAGGAACAGTATGGGAGCAGTGGCGTACTTTTCCCTTGGATGTTCACCACTACGAGCGAATTTCATGATTTTAAATTTAACTCCGAACATCCACATTTCCCTCATAAGGAGTTGTCAGTGTAGATACAACAAAGTAAAAGACATCTTCGTACAGCCCGCCATGAAGGCCTGTGGAGGTTAGAGATCCCACTATTTGTAATCTCAGTGCTGAGTGGGATAGGAAAGCTAGTCATACTCTATATCTGGCTGCCTCTGTTCTCATGAATTAACCTGGAAATCACGGAAAACCTTCTTTAGCGCTGTCAGTAGCTGGGTTCTACAGTCACTCTATGTGTACTGGGTTCGAACGATCCGTCTTCCTAATGCAAGCTAGGTAACAGCACTGTTTGTGTAAATATTGGGAAAAATTCTAGATTTCAGAAAAGTGATCAATTCTCCCTGCGCCAGTCAAGTGGGTTTTACAGTGTCAGAACCAAGGAAGAATACGTGACGCAATGAGGTATGAATAGATCATACTTAATTTTCTATGTTGATTAAAATTATAGATAAAATGCCGCTATTGTCTAGGCTCTAGGGATTAGCCAAATAGCTTCCTGCTCGATTGGCATGGTTTCGATTAAAATTTCAGAAATAATTGATTGCAGATGGCTTCCACCCAGGAACAGGAAAATGATAACTGAGTCGTATATAGCCGAAGGGAAAGAGCAAAAATGCACCAATTTTCGTAATCCAGAAATTGGTACGGGTAAGATTTCTAATTAAAATTTTTTTAAAAACTTATTTAGTCGAATAAAATACACTGCTTTTTAAATTTTCATGTAAGTTAGTAAAGGGCAACTAATCTCAATTTATGCGCGGTGAACAGTATATCGCTCACGGACTGCCTACTCGAGGCGGTAAAGGCGCACTCCGAAGGACGTGGGTTCGATTACCCGTCAGTAAGTCGAAAATATTTAGCAACGAGATTTCTACTTTTCGAGAGGCACATGGCCCCGTGGTATATTTAGCCTACGTTAAAAATGAGTACCGGCTAAATTCTGGGGGCAAAGGTGGCCGGGCATAGAATAACACTATCCCATTTATCACAGAGTTTACGGATAGTGGAAATCTTCACATTCCACACCATTGAGGGCCTTCACGACCTGTACGAACTTGAATTCAATAATAATAATAATAATAATAATAATAATAATAATAATAATAATAATAATAATAATATTTTTTCGGGGATTCTGTGGAACGCAGAGGCAAAAGAAGGTGCGGGCATGAATGGGTGGATATATAAAAGATGGAAGATAAATTTAAAACTTAAAATTTGTGAATATATTTCTTCCTTATATCTTTCGTTTCTTTTCTAATATTAAACATGGTTAGACAATAAAAAATAATCATGTACAAGTGTTATCTAGTAAGGTTAAGTAATAATTTTAGAAAAGTCTAGAATAATCAGATAACATTTTAACAATATGAGCTTGAAGCTCACTAGTTAAAAATTTAACAAGAGCACTACTGCTCCCTTCAACCAACGCTCAAGAGGAACGAGTTCCAGAATTTATAATAGTAGAAAAAGAGCGTCTTTGCTCCACACAATTACTCTCTAGGATATTATTCTCGCAAAATTTACAGGTTTAGTCCTCTTAAAAGCACACTCTACATTTAACAAAACCAACAGTAGACACTGTCTTATCTGCTCAACAGTCGAAATTACATGAGAATAGTGAACTTTAACAGGGGCAATAAGTGCCCATTCTACGTGGCCTTAGCTAAAAAAGGAAAAGGTTAAATTTACTGGCCGAAAATCAATATGTTAGGAGGCGAACTCTTGCACTCCTTTGGAATTCACCAGAACATCATTAAAATCCTATGTGGGCCTATCGCCCGACGTTACGAAGGCTAAGCCTATGCTACGGAGGTGACTAGATGAAAAGAAATTTCTTAGTTCCAAAGTTACGAGATCAGTTTAAGTTTTACTAAAACATTGTCGCCTCAGTACCAAGTTGAAGGGGAATACAAGAGGTTACCACTCTTTATTCCTATAGTTAGACTAGAGTCCTCAGACTTATTTACATTAGTGAAGAATTTTGAAACCTTCCCCTCGAACTAGCTTTCTGAGACTATTACATACTTAAGGAAAATCTGTCATTACCTTCAGCTGGTGAGCTTTCCGGAGACGGACGAGGCAGCCCCCCCCCCCTGCTTCCACGAGGAACACACTCTAAAACTCTTGACCGGAAGACAATATCGCCCGAAAGATCCCAACTTTCATAGCGGAGAGGAAGGTTCCAGATTTCTCTGGGCTGAGACCCTGACACACCCACAATTCCTATTGGTTACGATAATTTAATAAATATCAAAAATTATGATTGGTTACTTAAATAAATGTACAAAATTTCTTATTGGCTGAAATATTACTGGTAAGTTGGCGGGAAGAGATAGAAGTGTTGATAACTTTAGAACACCAAAAACAAACTACAAACAATTCAGTTTAGGAAACCTTAACACACAAAATCACTTTGAAAATTCATCGTTTATCCTAACCCTAGAGGGCGCACATCAGTTGATAGTAGCGACATCTGTCGATACATGTTCAAACTATTTCCGAAATGAGTTTCAGAGTTTCTGTTATAGATGACCTTCTAAAAGGCGCTTATTTTTTAATGCGCGGGTCGGGTGTAACTCCGATACACCACCACCAATAATAATAATAATAATAATAATAATAATAATAATAATAATAATAATAATAATAATAATAATTCGTGGTATGGCTTACTGTAGTCACGTCCTAGTTCGTGAACAATGGACAACAGCTGAGTGGCTTAGTAAGTGGTCCTGAGAGTAGGGATACATACATACATACATACATACATACATACATACATATCTTTATTACCCACCCTAGTGTACACCATCGACTTACAGGTAATAAAGACAGACCGAGCGAAACAAAAAACAAACCAACAATAGGCACTACATCTCTACTAAAACTACTTAACTAAATTATCTACCTCTGCATCTAGTCAGTGTCCTCCCACACGTACGCGGATAGCCAGCATACGTGCAGGAAGCCACCGCACTACAAACTACCCTAATCCCCTACTCCTCCCTACCACCTAAAAAAAAAATAGTAGACTGGTCGCTGAGTAAGCCCTGATATGGAATACATGCCCACCAACCCGTTGACAGCAGCCACCAGCCTCTCCACGTGAGAACTAATCTCATATCTCACCTACACTTGCTGACACTGTATTCCTTCCCTACCATGTGTGACAAGTCAGCTTGGCAGAAACCAAACCCAACACATGGCCTGCCACACACTTCCGCTATGTACGTCACACCTACTCTGTTCCATTATCAGTTCACTACCTTCCCTCTCCTTTTTCTTCCCGTGCAGACATGCTCAAGCCTAACTTCTTTGGGGTGGGTCAAGTCCCCATCCCTCCCTCTTCCCTTAATACGTCATCCTCCCCCTTCTCGCACTACTCCCACTCACTACATCTCACCTTATTAAACTTAAGACTTAAACATCAACTAACAACCATTTAGTATCCCTCAACAGCGCACCTAAAACATTTTAACACATTTTTTTCCACACCTCACACACAATCAGTTTCCATTCCAAGTCCGATAGTTCACTCAGTCTTCTCAATCTACAGCACCACACTTACACACATCAAACCGTTAGACTTATCCCACTTCTTCCATCTTATTGAACTTAGGACATAAACATCAAGAATCCAACATTTTACAACCCTCATCGAGGCATCTACAACAATTTAACTTTTTTTAATATGACCTACTTTCATAATTTCCATATTGCCAACGTTTTCTCCTTAACTGCAGTCCCACTTAATCTACCTAAATTACTATTGCATACGCCTTCTTTATCCTTCCTCCTCACAAAAATAGCCTACACTTGAACAATCAAATTTTCACACCTCATTTACACACAAGCAGACAGTTCTCAATTCCAAGTCCATTAGTTCACTCAGTCTTCTCACTATTTTTTTTTTGCTTCCACCTAAGCGTCATTTCAACCATCCACGATAAACTTAAACAATATACCAGCTTCTTAAATTTACACTGAGAGTAGGGATACTAGTTACTATGGAATGTGCTTTTTTTCTACAATTTGTTTTACGTCGCACCGACATAGAGAGAGATGGCGAGATGGCGTATGGCTTTTAGTGCCGGGAGTGTCCGAGGACAAGTACGGCTCGCTAAATGTAGGTCTTTTGATTTGACGCCGGTAGACGACCTGCGCGTCATGATGAGGATGAAATGATGATGAAAACGTCACATACACCCAGCTCCAGTGCCAGCGAAATTAACCAATTATGGTTAAATTTCCCGACCATGCCGGGAATCGAACCCGGGACCCCTGCGACCAAAGGCCAGCACGCTAACCATTTAGCCATGGAACCGGACGCACCGAAACAGATAGGTTTTATGGCGACGATGGGATAGGAAAGGCCTAGGAGTGGGAAGGAAGCGGCCGTGGCCCTAATTAAGGTACAGCCCCTACATTTTCCTGGTGTGAAAATGGGAAACCACGGAAAACCATCTTCAAGGTCTGCCGACAGTGGGATTCGAACCCACTATGGAATGTGAGTGGACATCGCGGACATGTTCTGAGTCATGATCTTCCTTTCACTCAGGTGGCTAGGACTATAGAATCCGTCGTCGTTCCCTAACCCGTTAGGGGAGAGATCCTCCACCGTTGGTCCCTAACCCGTTAGGGGAGAGATCCTCACTGGGACTATGTGTAAGCAAGAGTAGCATCCTACTTCACAGAATTTCAGCGAGTACCCTCAGAACGTTTTAAGTAAGCTCGGACCTATGGAAGTAACTGAGTCCCACTCCCATTTGACAATAGTCGGACTCCTTGGAAACGTCTTGGCGAATAGAATGGAATTCTGTGGGGAGTTATCAATATTAATGGGGCTTGTTACGGGGATACCCGTGGAATGCAGAGGTGAAAGAAGGTGCGGGCTGGAATGGGTCTAACTACAAAGCTGAGATATTGATTAAAATTGCATTAAAGGTTATATTTTCGAAAATAGCAAAACTTAACAATTTTCACATAGAATTTGAACCTTCAACAAAGAACAACAAGTCAACAAATAATCAGGCACAAGACCAGGAAAGCCCAGATTTAGAGACAAATTAACGATCTGGGCTTCAAGCCCCACTTTTTACAATTTCTGAGCTCTCAGCTCACAGCCACATATTTACCAAAGGGCAGAAAACCCCCAATAACATGGAGCACTTGATCCCACCTAGCAATGTCAGGCCTCCTAGAGGCACATATCCAGATACTAGAAAGAGCTGACCCGCTCTCAATTTTTCAAGCCTATTAAAAGGCAATACCAGACTTTTACACATGATTGCCATCAAGGCACAACTTACAATGAAACAGGGGTATCTTGTACCCAACCTACTGGGCCTTAGCCGACAAGAAAAGGTTAAGTAAATGGCCCGCAACACCAAGTAGAATGGAGGCGTGTACTAGCACTCCTATATGAAAGCTTTTTAAAACCTAAGAGGCACTAGGCCGATGAACCAGGGGCTATTCCCAAACTATGGAGGTGACTCGTATAGGAAAATTTAATACATTAAGGAAGAAAAAGTTACCAAAACGTAGTCATCTCAAGGCAAAATGAAGGGGAGTCGAGAGGGTAAAGCACTCTCTATCCCCGAATTACAGTTACAGATTTAGGTTTTACATAAGCCTGCAGAATTTACATTTTGAAAAGATAGGTTACACTTGTAAAAGGTTTCGGACCTTCCCCGCGGGTTAAACTGCTGAGCTAGCAAGAAATAAAGATGTTAAATGGCCATTACCTTATTGAAGAGCTGCTGCCTGATGAAAGGGGCGCTTCCCGCCTCCTGCTACATGCCCATACACTAAGTTAAATTTTGATGAAGTGGCAGAGAGACAAGAAAATCAGCAGTTTTATACCCTCGTGGAAGATTCTAGACCTTTCATGAATAATCAAGCCACACCCTCTTTCTTTATTGGTCCGTCTTGAAAATACACTCAAAGTCGAAGAAGAAATACATGATTGGTCAAAAATTAATTACAGAAATTCTGGATTGGCTCAATTCAAAACTGGCGGAAAGAAAAGATTAATATTGCCAACCCACAAATGAAAGAACGAAATTTAGTAAAGAGAATTATGAATACAAAATTTCATCAAAAAGTTCCTTAACTTCGCACCAGGGTGCATGATCATAGTTTTTTTGTAGAGACATCTATCAGGGAATGTCCACACTTCTTGATCAATAGAAAACAAAACAAGTTGAACTCCACACAGTACTGACAACTTCGGAATCACAAAATTTACGGTAGTGACATCTTCTGAGAAAACTTATGAGTTGATACAGTTTTTAAAGTTCAGAGTTTCTCCTGTAGATGAGTTCCAATTGGCGCAATATTTAAACTTGCGGCGTAGAGGTGTACCTCCCGGTACAGGGCTAATGGAAGGAAGTAAGTAGAACTGGCTGAATCAGCAAAGAGGATGCATCTGGATGTGTTAGGAGTTAATGATATTCGGGTAAGGGGGGGATAACGAGGAAGATAAAGGAGATTATAAAGTGTACTTCACGGGTGTTAAAAAGGGAAGAGCAGAGTTTCGGGTAGGATTGTTCATCAGGAATACTATTGCACTCAACGTAGTTTCTGTTTGGCACTTAAACGAGCGAATGATGTGGGTAGATTTGACAGATGGAGGAATTAAAACGAAAATTGCCTCTAAATAAAGTGGCAGTATGAAGAAGAAGAAGAACTAAACTAGCTTAAATCCGTTTATGGCTGTTTTAACTTCTAATTTTTGACATACGTGTATCAACCAACATTTTCTAAAGATCAGGAGGTAAGGCATGAAGTTCCCTCTATCGTGTAAAACTTCTGTGATTTTGAACTTCGTTACATGGTAATAAGGAAACCGCAGTTGTTCATCCAGGAAGTCTCCCATCTCAAGTAATTCCCTCTGGTACATCCTGTATTTCAGAAGGGAAGGAAGATGAAACGGGCTGAATTTTACTCTCTTTATATCTCTAAAATGAGTCCCATTTACAACAGCTTCACACCTGCTGATAATAGATTGTGCGTGGATGACGTACTCCTGCAATCAGCCAAACGTCATCCCTTGGACGGCCATAAGTAATTCACCCCTCTTCGCCTCGTTGCATGCTTCCGTGCTTTATGAGCTAGGTGCCCAGTCCTGTGTGACGCCTGACTGATTATTGTACTCGTGGTTCCTGTTCCGGGTGACGTATACTGTGACATAAATTAACCCCTCTTTGCAATTGTCGGGGCTGCTTACCGCTTTTCGCACTCATCACGTGTCTTCCGTCTCTTGAAGCTTCTTCTACCCTCCAGTTGAACTGTCTGGGGACTTGTCAGCCTGACGGCAGCTAGTCATTCTGTGACAGCTGCTTGGAAAGGGTTTGTGGAGAGGGTGGTGGTTGGAGGAGATACAGCTCCGTTGAGAAGCTCGCGACTTACGTAGATCTCCCACCACTCTGCCTATACCACTGTCCTGTGCTGTTCACTTCATGTCACCCATAATTCACCTCACGGAGTGGGAGGGGTTTGTTGTTTTTTATTCTTCTCTCTCTCTCTCTCTCTCTCTCTCTCTCTCTCTCTCTCTCTCTCTCTCTCTCTCTCTTAGTTCTCCCTGTACAAGTTACTGGCTTTTCCTGGCATGTAGACCATCGATTTGTGAGGGTCGAGGGGTCAGCGCTAGGGAAGAATGGAAAGCCACGACACACACAGGACTGCATGTATCCTTATGAGTGAGCACTCGTCCATTTAGTGCCACAAGATCAACTCTCACCTTTTACGTTTGTAGTCAAAAGTTGTGTGGAGACACTGGATTTCGTCTTCTGGTGTTTTAGATACAACTAACTTATAATATAATTTAATAATGAAATGTCGCCACGTACTCAAGTGAACTGCATTGCAGGTAAATAGGGACCTTTGGTTTTTGTTTCTTATATCACCTGATGAGCGAGAAAACACGTGAGATAGACTTGGCTGTTCTTCCCAGATAGTGTGACGAGCTCGGAAACACGTGAGACAAACTCGACTGTTCCTCTCAGATAGTCTGATGAGCGAGATCACTAATTATTGAGACTGGCTTGACTTCGGCTAGCGTTTCGGCTGGCTGGAGGGTAGCTGGTTAAACGCTCACCACCTGTGGTCACAGTTTCTCATGATCAAAACCTAGCAATAATAATAATAATAATAATAATAATAATAATAATAATAATAATAATAATAATAATGAAGAAGAAGAAGAAGAAGAACTTATTTGTGTTTATGAAGATTGGTGGACACGTGAGTTAATCGTGCTCTCCATTGTTCAAATAGTCTGTTGAGAGTGATTCAAATCATATTTTTCTGTATCTCTGACCTCCTAGAATCTGGAAAACAAGCCTTAGGAGATATATGTAATAACGTAGGGGTTAAGAAGTTTAAGAGACGTTTTATTCTATTTAATAAATTGCTGTTCAGAATTTCAGGCTCGTATAGTAATCATATTGTCCTAAATCTCTTACCACGTGTTGTGCCTCTACCAATACTGGAAAGATTCAAGTGTAACGCATACAGTACATCAGAAATGTTTCCTGTCCACTGTTTTGACTGATGCTTTACACGTATATTAGGCATTCCTTGATCACATTCCCCTAAGTTTCAAAGTGCGTATGTATCGAGAGTGCATTCTTTGTCGCAGATTAATCGCATTCTTTTTTTTTTCTATATTAGAATCGCCTGCCTGCTGTCATTTCTTGATGGTTGCAGTACTTTTGCATCCATCTCTTGGCACAGGCCAGAGCAAAGTGTAGCTTCCACTGAAGTCCCAGTCTCATCCATGGCTGTGACAATATGGAAGCTGCTGGGGTATGGGTGGTGCTGATTATGACATTCAGAGCACAACCAGTGTGTCTGAGTGTCATGAAAGGTGTTGCTCATAGGGTTAGTTGTGCTACAATAGCACTGTCTGGCCCAGTGAGGAAAGCAATGGCAAACTACCTCACTCCTCATCTTGCCTAGTACGCCTCATTTTGGTATTGCCATTGGTTTTTGTGGTTTCCCTATAACTGCATAGCCTTTGGTGATGCTATTTGAGGATCCAACCAGCCTCTGGGCTGATGACCTAACAGACAGACAGATTAGAATCGCAAGGCTTTTGTACATTGTTTATTTTGTTGCGTAGGTAATACGAATATTAAAGTGCATTAAACTATGTTAATTATGTGAACTCTTGAAACAGTTACTTTACAGTCATTTTCTTCTTTCAGGTGTACGATTCGAAGTGCCTGCCAGAAGGCCAGCCATAGCTCGCCTAGATGGCTGTCTCTTGGAACAGGTCAACAATGCATAGACTTTGAGCAAGTGCTTCCAGATCGTATTCCCATCAGTCAAATGACCACGGTAAGGTACCATTTCTTCAGTTTCGGTTCCAATGTAGCACTGATCATTATTTTTAGAACCAGGAGGTTTCTCCTCCAATATTGTACACTGATTGTATGCTGTTAGGTACAAAGATAGCCTTCAGTTCCTATTTGAACATCACTCAGTGTTGAGGATACTCAGTTGACGCACACAATCAGCGTATTCAGGTTTTAAATATGTTGGGACTCCCAAAATATACTCGGAAAACATGTGCGTTCAAATCTCTCATTTTGCCATTCTTGAAATGACTTAACACGATATCTTTCACCTGTAGACAAATGCTGGCGTTGTAACTTTCTCCATACAACGGTCGTTCCCTTCCCACTTCTAAAAGGAAGCAAGGGTTCAGTTTTGAATTACTGTTGATATCGTGATCATAGCCAAGGCACCTCTAGTTTTACGTGTAATCCGGACTGCAGAAACGTGACTTTTATTTCAAAATCCCCATATACATTGGCCGAGATTCGAACCGCGGTCAACTTGGTGAGAAGCCATAGACTATGCCATTCGGCTATTATGTCCTCACCCTTCCCACTCTGTCCCAGTAAATTAGTAATTAGGTCCTAATGTGAACAAGAACAATAGCACTGGATGTTTTCTACTGCCGTTATAGAGAAGCCTGTGGTACACTTGTACTTCCCTTGTTTGGGACCTGAGCTTCAAACAGCATGGCTTTTCGCTCCTAAAATTTCGTGGATTTTTCAATGACCGATTATGAAATCGATTCCTCACCAACGACCAATAAAAATTAACTCTCTACATCCGAGGATAAAATACACTGATTTAAAGTAGGAAAAGAGCGTTGTTATCTTACCTGCACCTGCGTTGAACATTTTTGAACTTCGGTTTATTTTTCTAGTACTTTCATGTCCGTGGCTGACACGTGGCTTTTCGTCGAAAGGGGAGTGAATACCATAACGCCATACAAAGTTCGTACCGCGATGATAAAAGTTCTACATATTTTCCAGACAGGTGCTCCTCCTTGTGTAATATTTAGTAGGTAACGTACAGTATGTTCTATATGGATACTAAAAGTTAACATTCTTCCATGCGAGGGAAATAACTCCCCGTTAGAAGATCGTAGAAGGGTGAAGGTGTCTTGGCTCATATTGCTTGATCTCCTGCATGTGGCGCACGTCAAAAGGAAGCTTGCACTGTTTCAGAGATGCACTATAAGTGTGGAAGGACGTGGAATATGTTATCAGATGTTGAGTACTGACGTCGTACTAGCCAAACACGCTCCTTCTCTTATATAACCTGCCATTCACTGTTCCTTTATATAATATTTCATTTTTCGAGAATTCTCTCAATCTGTGATTTTACAAGTTTTCTGACGACTTGCAAATATGTTCCACTGTTCATTATCCAGTAGCTCCCTCTCTGGATTAGTGGTAGATTATCGGCCTACGAATCTCAAGTACGCTGGTTCAAACCTGACAAATGGAAAATGTCTTCTATATTCACCGACATACAGTCCGTGAAAGCCTGAGCAATCTAATCTTCGTGTTTCTTCCCTCAATCTTCTAGATGGTTACCCAGTTGTATAAAATAACAATCGCCAAGACCACTTCCTCCTCCTCATCTTCCTCCCTAATATGCTAACAGTTTAAAAAAATAGAGTGATCACCCTCTGTGTAGAAACCTACACAGTGTTGGACTGTTAATAAACCGTTTCTGTGTGCAACCCAGCGTTCATTCTACATAGATATTGTATTTGCACAAATCACCTCAGAATAATCATGTTTGATTTTCTGTATGTGAACATTTTGGACTGTTTTCTGAATATTTCAGTAACTTATATTTGGAGAGCTTCTTTTATTTTAAAACATTTTGGCTTTCGGTTGTTCAGCCATCCAGTCAGATTCAGTTCGTAAGTTTTGTCAGTGTTGATAAAACTCGCTCTTAACTTGATAGTAACATCTACGGCTGAAATAGGACAGGAAATAATAAACTTACAGTACGTACGAACACAAATATCCAGTCTCCGAACCAGAGAAATCACTTTGACGTGTCTGAAATTTACTGCCCGGCTAGGAATTGAACCCGGGAGCCACTGGACACAAGGTCGCTGTGCTGACCATGCATACAAGGAATTGGACTGATGAGCGAGTTGTTGTTGAGGAGGTTGCTGCCCCCTCGCAGACACGCAGAGACGTATTATGCTAGGAAGGATATTATACTCTCCAGTATACCATCGTCTAAACATCCTAATACTGTAGGCCTACTAATCAATATGTCATATCGTTGTACAGAAATTTGAGAAAAACTAGCCGTTGCAAACTGCTCAAAAAATGTTAAACGAATTATTGTTGACAAGACCTCGGTACAGACAAATGTTTACACTGTACCTTGATGAGAAAATGACGAGGTAACACAAGTTCGTTTGCGTTTCAGCGACTCCACGTGCCAGCAAGCCAAGCCTCCTCCCCCGCGCGTGATACTGCTAAATATACACGACGGCTATAAAGTGATGGTCTAGCCGAGAGCAGTTTGCTTCACCAGTTGTGGGGCGCGTATATTGCTGTCGCTGACCCGTCTTTCTTCTTGCATCTAGAGTTTCCATTAAAAAAAAAATGTTTTCTCGGACAAGGCCTGGGAAGTTGAATATATTACCGGGTGTGAATAATTTGAGCAGAACATATTTCAGCACTTATTTCGTCCGTTCCTTTCTTTCGTCACCAAACATCCCCTGCGTTAATTTCATATGTCGATGTATCATAGCTGTTATTATGGATTCACTTAAGAACTCTTTTTTTTTTTTTTTTTTTTTTTGCTAGTTGCTTTACGTCGCACCGACACAGATAGGTCGTATGGCGACGATGGGATAGGGAAGGGTTAGGAGTGGGAAGGAAGCGGCCGTGGCCTTATTTAAGGTACAGCCCCAGCATTTGCCTGGTGTGAAAATGAGAAACTACGGAAAACCATCTTCAGGGCTGTTGACAGTGGGTTTCGAACCCACTATCTCCCGGATGCAAACTTAAGGAATTAAGAATAATTTTGGTTATTAGTCGCATGCGCGCATGTGTGTGTGTGACTTTTCTAACATTTACACTAACGCGTATGATTGGAAGTTATCGGTGCTTAATTATTGGCTTAGCAGTTATTATTATTATTATTATTATTATTATTATTATTATTATTATTATTATTATTATTATGGGATGCTGAATCCACTCGAGCAATCCCGTGACATGACTTACCATAAAACCTAATGGGGCATACGGCCCGGTGACACAGAAGATAAGCCGTACTAAGTTGGTGACTAAGACGGGAAAGAAACTCACTAACCGAATTGCAAGGAGAAAAATATAGAACATTGTAAACACCTAGTTACCAAAAGCAATATGAACAAGGGAAATGAGGGTCCACACTCGTACATCCTTAAGAATTACATGACACCTACTTGGGTTGTTACACTCTGTCCGCAGACAGCCTAGAAACCTAAAAACCGAGCTCGATAGCTGCAGTCGCTTAAGTGCGGCCAGTATCCAGTATTCGGGAGATAGTAGGTTCGAACCCCACTGTCGGCAGCCCTGAAAATGGTTTTCCGTGGTTTCCCATTTTCACACCAGGCAAATGCTGGGGCTGTACCTTAATTAAAGCCACGTCCGCTTCCTTCCCACTCATAGGCCTTTCCCGTCCCATCGTCGCCATAAGACCTACATGACTTGTGTCTGTGCGACGTAAAGCAACTGCCAAAAAAAAACAACCTAAAAACCAAATCCCATGACGCAACAGCCCCGCAGGACCATGGCCTACCAAGCTACTGCAGCTCAGCCCGAAGGCCTGCAGATTACGAGGTGTCGTGTGGTCAGCATGACGATTCCTCATGGCCGTTATTCTTGGCTCATAAACCGGGGACGCAATCTCGCCGTCAGATAGCTCCTCAATTGTAAGCACGTAGGCTCAGTATAACCCGTACCAGCCCTCATATCGAGGTAAAAGTCCCTGACCTGGCCGGAATCGAACCCGGGGCCTCGGGGTAAGAGGCAGGCTTGTTACCCCTACACCGCGGGGCCGGCTAGCCTAGCAACCTGCATGTTACAAAAATTAGATACATTAAGATATCCTACATTAAAATAAAGGCAACTCGGCTCTGCCCTAACAGTTACACGCTGCTATCTTCCCGTCGCTACACGCAAGTAAGTTCAAACGATAGGGAAAATAAGCCCTATAGCTTCTCCAGCTTGTCGGTAGCCTCTTGTGAGAAGAACCTCACAGCTCATAGCATTGTTCACAATCCGATCCAGATAGGTACATAAGGTTCAAGATTACCCCTATTTATAAGTGCGAGCTGGGCGATGATAGGGCGCCCTAAAGTCGTGATCGTGACAGCTTAGAAACAGAAGACGTAAGCGTTCTTCACCCACACCTTAAACAGTTACAAAACTCAACTAAACTATACACATTCAAAGGCCCTAGGTGGCGACCCAAAGTCAAAAGTATAGACATCTATTAATAAACTTGAAAATCAAGTACTTTTCAAAAAGTTGAACATATTTCCGCAAAATTCTACCGCCCTAAGGCGTTTTAAGTGTTGGCTTACCACTGCGTAGAGGCCTTACTGATGGTATTATTATTTCTTCTTCTTCTTCTTTTTCTTAATCTGTTTACCCTCCAGGGTTGGGTTTTCCCTCGGACTCAGCGAGGGATTCCACGCCAACCGTCACAGGGGCAGTGTCCTAGAGCGTGAGATTTTGGGTCGGGGGATAAAACTGGGGAGGAGGACAAGTACCTCGCCCAGGTGGCCTCACCTGCTAAGCTGAACCGTGGCCTTGTGGGGGGGATGGGAAGATCGGAAGGGATAGACAAGGAAGAGAGAAGGAAGCGGCCGTGGCCTTAAGTTAGGTACCACCCCAGCATTTGCCTGGAGGAGAAGTGGGAAACTACTGAAAACCACTTCGAGGATGGCTGAGGCGGGAATCGAACCCACCTCTACTCAGTTGACCTCCCGAGGCTGAGTGGACCCCATTCCAACACTCGTACCACTTTTATAATTTCGTGGCAGAGCCAGGAATCGAATCCGGGTCTCTGGGGTGGCAGCTAATCACACTAACCACGACACAACAGAGGCGGACGGTATCGTTATTATTATTATTATTATTATTATTATTATTATTATTATTATTGACCCTCCGTGGCTCAGCCGGCAGCGCGTCGGCCTCTTGTCGCTGGATACCGTGGTTCAAATCCCGGTCATTCCATGTGAGATTTGTGCTGGACAAAGCGGAGGCGGAACAGGTTTTTCTCCGGGTACTCCGGTTTTCCCTGTTATCTTTCATTCCAGTAACACTCTCCATTCTCATTTCATAGCATCTATCAGTCAATAATAAATCACTTTGTGAGTGGCGACCCCATCGTACTAATAGCCTATATATGATTCATTCATTACATCCCTACCCCGGTCAATGACTTTAAAACTGGTTGTAGGGTATTTATTTTCGTTATTATTATTATTATTATTATTATTATTATTATTATTATTATTATTATTATTATTATTATTATTATTATTATTATACAGTCAAATATAAAGCCAGATTTCCGTCCAGAGCAATGTGGCCGTTGCAGTGAGAACGTGGATTTTGCGTTCAGTGGATGAATTTTATTTCGTTAGTTGAGTCAGAAGCAGGTGTCGAGAAGAGAGTTATCCGTGAGACTGGTGAGCATGAAACAAGCAGACCACACCCTTTCTCGCGACACACGAACTGACGTGTTAATTGCATTCAGTGTTCTGTGTAGCAAGAATTATGAATTGTGACGTTATGTTATGGGAGGGAACCTACTGGTTCGCATCTCATACTGCTTCATACAGTTAGTGAGCATACCATACGATGCTGTAATTACAACTTCATACGAAATTTCTAAAGCCGTTCAAACAGAATAAGAGAATTCTAAATGCTAGGAAGTAGGGCAGACTCATGACTTCTTTTCAACGCTCCCATATTTGCCAGTTCTTTACCACATCACAGATGAGTGGTATGAGTCATTATCGATCTGCCATATATTGTATGGACGGAGATAAAAAATATATGTGTCGTACTCAAACAGGAAGAATTAAGAATGTTCTAAAGAAAGCCTAACACACTCTCCTTCATAGCTTCCACCTTATACACATACTCACGCTCGGTTAATGCTGGGCCTGTACCTTAATTGGGGCTGCGACCTTTTCTTTCCCAGTCCTAGTCCTTTCCCATCCCAACTTCGCCATCCTCGTTTACTAAGAGAGGTAACCTACGATACATATTTGTATGTTAAAGAACGACCGGGCTAGTTGGCTGTGCGGTTAGGGGCGCCGAGCTGTGAACTTGCATTCGGGAGATAATGGGTTCGAACTTCACTATCGGAAGCCCTGAAGATGGTTTTCCGTGGTTTCCCATTTTCACACGGGGCAAATGTTGGGGTTGTACGTTAACTGAGGCCACGGCCGCTTCCTTCCCACTCCTAGGCTTTTCCTAGCCAATCGTCGCCATAAGACCTACCTGTGTGGGAGCGAGTGTGCAATCTCACAGCTGCGTGACCCTAATTGCACGGCTATTTGCTAGGTGTGTAAGAGTTCTGTCGTGTTTCAAGATGTTATTTTCAATGAAATGTTTATTGTATTGCTTTGTCTGCGGGACTTGAACTTTTTGTGTGTAGAATTGGACCAGCCGGCACATATGCCTTGTAGGCCTACTACGAGTGACATTTTTACGTGATAATGGTCAAGTTTGTCCAATTGGTAAAATGTGTTATTCAAATAGGTCAAAATGTGTACTCATTTGATATGGCATCATAGTGATGAAATTCAGTATATATTATTACTTCCGTAGCACTTGGTGATAGGTACCTGGGAACTCAGCAGCTGGCATGTCATAATGTCGAGAAATTTGAATGCTAGAGCTAGCGTGATCGTGCGATATGCCCTGTGAGTTACGATGGAGGATGTCCCTGTCGCATACATCATGTGACAGTGTGAACCGTACTTTGATTTATTGGATGTTTTAAAACAGTTTATAATGTACTGTTTATAACGCTCACTCCCCTAACAAATGAATTTCGTTTAAGCCCCATTATATTGCGGCTCATTGACAATCACTAGTCCCGTTGTATGTTTAGCAGTGGAGTTTTAATTCCTCGTGTGTGTAACGGTTCAAATCCCGTTCCAAGCATTCATCTGTATTATTATTATTATATGTGTGTTACTATTATCGTTATTATTATTATTATTATTATTATTATTATTATTATTATTATTATTGCACAGCCTCCGTGGCTCAGGTGGCAGCGCACCGGCCTCTCACCGCTGGATACCGTGGTTCATATCCCGGTCACTCCATGTGAGATTTGTGCTGGACAAAGCGGAGGCTAGGCAGGTTTTTCTCCGGGTACTCTGGTTTCCCCTGTCATCTTTCATTCCAGCAACACTCTCCATTAACATTTCATTCCATCTGTCACTCATTTATCATTGCCCCAGAGGAGTGCGACAGGCTTCGGCAGCCGGCACGTTTCCTATCCTCGCCGCTATATGGGGGCTTAATTTATTCCATTCCTGACCCGGTCGAATGACTGGAAACAGACTGTGGATTTTCATTCATTATTATTGTATCTGTATTCTTCTTCTTCTTCTTCTTATTATTATTATTATTATTATTATTATTATTATTATTATTATTATTATTATTATTATTGCTAGTTGCTTTACGTCGCACCGACACAGATAGGTCTTATGGCGACGATGGGAGATGAAATGGCTAGGAGTGGGAAGGAAGCGGCCATGGCCTTAATTAAGGTACAGCCCCAGCATTTGCCTGGTGTGAAAATGGGAAACCACGGAAAACCATTTTCAGGGCTGCCGAGAGTGGGGTTCGAACCTACTATCTCCCGAATACTGGATACTGGCCGCACTTAAGCGACTGCAGCTATCGATCTAGGTATTATTATTATTATTATTATTATTATTATTATTATTATTATTATTATTATTATTATTATGCCTGTATTATTATTACTATTATTGTAACTATTATTATTGTTTGATTCAATTCTGTAATCCGATTTCGCTATGTATTAATTAATTATAGCTTACTTCATTGTAGTTAATGTATTGTGTATACATATATGTGTGTATATTAGCATTAAAACCATGTAGAGTGAGAGTTGCTGCCTAATGCCAGATATGGATATGTTTTGTGAAACCTTTTGACATTGCAACATATGGTGTAAGACTGTTACAGTAACTGTCGAGTCATCGCTCTGTCATTGTATGCTTTTAGCGATGAGAGAATATTTAGGGAGTTTCAAATTTTCTTGAGGCTATTTCAACACAATATGTAACACTTTCGAGCTGGGTGGGAGTGATGTCATGTACTCTTTGAGAGATGATGTATATGTGACAACTTATGTCTATATAAAGGTCTATATAGCGGCAGTCAGTTGGATAGTACAGTTGGAGAAGTCAGTTGGATAATTCAGTTGGTTGGAAGCACTTGGTTGGAAGGAGTTAAATGGATAGACTTGCCATGAAGTCATTTGGAGTCAATTGGGTGGAGACCGATGGTGAACAGTGATACGGATACGTAATCGTCAGTGACCAAACGGATTATATGTTCGGAGTGTGTTTCGTGTATCTGTTCGGTCGAGTTCTTGTGTCGGTTCGGTGACAGCCGAATATTGAGTCGTCGTAATGCAGACTAACAATTATCAGTGAATTACTTGTAAAGTTGATTGTGAAGTGTGAATATAATTTCAAGTCATGCTATATCTCGTTTGTGAAACTAAAAGGATACATCATCAAATTACGTTTGAGATACCTACAGCTGATACCAACTCAAAGGAATACGTCGTAATTACACTCAAGGTGTTGAAGGTACTGTTACGTGAACCAGTAAGGGACAAATTTCTTGTACAACTATTAAATGTCTGGTCAAGAGGATTTCAAATTTAATGTCTAGAGTTTCTTTCAGTTGTAATTTTAGAATTTTATATCATATCTATATTATCGCAACAAGTCTTGCCATTTCAATTATCAATATAAATTTTGTTTAGTATCAAATACAAGTTATGGTTTTATTTCAATGGTAGAATTAGATAACCTCAAACTTTAATGGCGAAACCATACTTCAATGTCCTTTTCCCAGAACCTATATGTTATGCTGTCAAAGTAAACTTACTCTATTACCTCACACCCCAGAGATATTCAAGACTCTCATTCTATTATTGTTGCATTGATTTGTAGCTGGCGCCCATCAACAATTTTATGTGTAAGTAATCAGGCAAGTACTAAGTGTGAGTACATAGTATAGACCTTACTACAGGCTTGCCTTGTATGTTAAAGGTTGTGGAATCAAATCCCGGGCCAGTGCGTGTGTATACTGGCATTCATTAAAAATTCGTGGCCAGGAATATTCATTTCAAGCAAGGGAATCGGTACAGCCTTCAGAACCGCCTAGTAGCCTACCAGCTTACATTCTCTCTCCCATGCAGAAGCGTAACACATGTACACACCTGAAGAGCGAGGGGAGATGAAGAGAGTGAAGCACGGGAGATCTAGCATGAACCAAACACGAGCAGAGGGGAAGGCACTTGCTTCGCCACCTCACCACACGCTCTCTCCCCCTCCTCTCTCGACCTTGAATATGCGCTGGGGAGGGGAATGAGGGAAGGAACCATACGAGCTCGTTCTACATCTTCTTTAATAAATTTGCAAGCACTGTCAAAAGAGGACTTGATATATTTTGCATTAAAATATGCATGGACATCAAATTTGAACGCAAGAAATTAAGATGAAAGAAGGTAACCTTCACTAAAAAAGTAAGGAGATTCGTGTTTCATATAAGGACATGCCCTTTTACTGAAATAGCATATCATGCTTTCTTAAAATATAATTATGGGCAATGGGGGAGAAACTAAATGAGATGAAATGACGTATACAAATAAAAGACAGAGACAATGCTTACATTTGCAGATTTGTAAATGGAGAATGTTCTTCACAATCCAAAAAAAAAAGAACAATGATAGGTGAGTTGTAATAAATAAAAATTAGATGAAAATAAGATATTCTCATAATAGAATAAAGTGTCTTAAAGAAACAAAGGAGTGCATGTTGTAAGAAAAAAGTAAATAAACTACCGGAGAAAACATGCAACATCTACAAGGACTGTGTTCAGTGGCACATGCGTATAATATGTACATATAAGGAGTAGATGTGTTAGTGATTCATTTGTCACGGACATCGGCGATCAGATGGCTCTCAGGAGGCCTGTTCGTGCGAACTCTGTTTTGACTCTGCAGGTAGTAACTGCGCTGAGATTAGAGGTGAACATTGTTTGCAACATTCATTCTAGGGTACAACTATGCCCTGCTGACGAATACGTGCTCCTGTTGAACAACAGCAGTCACTTGAAAGGGACTGCATTTTGCGTCTGCGGGAAGCTTGATGGACGTATCGACGGATTGCTCCACGTGTTGGGCACAGTGTATCTGTGGTGGTCGCTGCTTTCTGCAGTGGTCTGTGGAACATTCTCACATCCGTAGACTAGGCTCCGGACGTCCGCGTAGTACAGACGCACGTCAAGATCGACGCATTGAGCGAGCAGTGGTTGCCGACCGAACTTCATCCAGGAACAAAATCGGTTACATGTTGCACCTGCTGTGTCACCAAGTACCATTGGGAACCGTGTGCTTGCAGCAGGATTACGATCAAGTGTGCCTCTGGCCAGGCTACCACTGACACCACGACACCGCCAATCACGGCTACTGTGGTTTCGTGAAAGAGCCGACTGGAGAGAGGAATGGCGCTCTGTTATTCTCAGTGACGAGAGAAGGCTCTGTCTGTTAGCAAGTGATGGATGTACACGTGTACGGCATAGACCTGGTGAGCGGCCAATTCCACAGTGCCCACGACACCAAGGTCCCAACCCAGGTCTTTTGGTATGGGGGACCATCAGTTACAACTCGCGGTCACAGTTGGGGTTTCTGCAGGGTAACGTAACCAGTGCCCGCTAAATTGCACAGGTTGTTGTCCCCGTGCTACTGCCATTTCTTCGACGGGAAGGTGATATGCTTTTTCAGCAGGACAGTGCACGTCAACATACAGCTGCTCTGCGTACTCTACGCAACGTGCTCTACGTGATGTACAACAAATGCCATGGCCAGCAAGATCACCGAATCTCTCGCCAACTGAACACGTATGAGACATGGTGAAGCGGGAACTTCCGCGTCCTCCACAGCCTGCAAGAACCATTGCCAAATTGCATCAAAAGGTGCAAGATGCTTGGGATAATCTATCGCAGGATGCCATTCGGCACTTTTATGATAATTTGCATGCGCGAATACACGCCTGCATTGCCACCAGAGGGAGTACACTGTGTATTGATGCGACTGTCTTGGCACCCTTTACTGAGACATGTGTGTTTCTTTTTTTTTTTTTTTTTTTTTTTTTTTTGCTAGGGGCTTTACGTCGCACCGACACAGATAGGTCTTATGGCGACGATGGGATAGGAAAGGCCTAGGAGTTGGAAGGAAGCAGCCGTGGCCTTAATTAAGGTACAGCCCCAGCATTTGCCTGGTGTGAAAATGGGAAACCACGGAAAACCATCTTCAGGGCTGTCGATAGTGGGATTCGAACCTACTATCTCCCGGATGCAAGCTCACAGCCGCGCGCCTCTACGCGCACGGCCAACTCGCCCGGTCATGTGTGTTTCAAATGGTTTGAATTTCTAATCATATACTCCTGCAATGACGAACTACCTGTCACATCGCTGTGAATAAAATGGCCTTGTCCTTGAGGATATTGCATATTTTTTCCGGCAGTGTAAATAAAAGGAACGCTTCCTGCACGCGAAAATAATTGTATTTGTATACAATGAAACGTAGGGTATAATCTTAAACAATGCACTTTTTTTTCCACAAAAAAAAATCTTGAAGCCATTCAAATAATTGGAGGAAACTAATCAGGGGAAACGGAAATTGAATGGTGCTTCATTATTTTGGCTTCTTTTTTGCTAGTGGCTTTACGTCGCACCGTCACAGATAGGTTTTATGGCGACGATGGGAGAGGAAAGGGCTAGGAGTTGGAAGGAAGCGTCCGTGGCCTTAATTAAAATACAGCCCCAGCATTTTCCTGGTGTGAAAATGGGAAACCACGGTAAACCATCTTCAGGGCTGCCGACAGTGGGATTCGAACCTAGTGTCTCCTGAATGCAAGCTCACAGCAGCGCGACCCTAACCGCACGGCCAACTCGCCCGGTTTTTTGGCTTCTAAAATAGGTGTCTTGCCTCGCAGTTGTCTTCTTAGGTTGCCCCGATTTTCTGCGAGTTTTAAGGCCCTTCGTGCCCTCTTCCTGGTATCTTCTTATGTAAAACCAAACTGTGTCTTTTGAGTGACCGACGGCTTCAGCAATATTTGATATCGGACGGCCATATTCCCACATACCTACAATGCGTTCCCTGTTCACCACTGATTTCGGTTCTGTCCCTGGCTTCCTACACCCCCTTTCCCCTTGCGCACAGACTGTGAAGAGAGATGATAGTAAGACGGTGGAGTAAAAGCACTGAAAACGTACAACAGTCTCCGACTACTGAAGCATTTCAACGTCTGTATGCGACTCCGAAGTTTTAGCCGTTTGGAAACACCGAATTTCATGAGATATCCGTATTCATGCGAGACTGATCATTATTAATATTCCAATGGGTCGAGATGCTGTGTGCTATTGGTTTATTGCCGCAAAATATATTACAGGTCCAGAAGTTATTCACAGGTGAAAATGTGCTAAGTAGGCCAGTCTTTTATTTTCATAGTTTTACACGAACTACCAAGTGATATAAAAATATTCCTTCTTATTTTGACCATTTTTTTCCATCATTATTACGCGGTTGAATTTTAAATAGCTGCTGAGTTTATTTCCCAAAGAATGCATAAGAATAATAATCTATCATCGACAACCAAAGTAAAAATAACCTGGTATTATAAACTTATGATCATCAGAAACACAGAGGTGTTTGGAAAACCGTTCCTGTGGAGTTATGATCAGCGCTGTTCAAACACTTAAATGCCATACGTATTGGGACGGGATTACGTTAAGCACATTTTTTCGCAATGAAATTAAAGTTAATTAATTGCTTTCCCTGATTAGGAAAAGCTAGTATAGCCAGAATGCGTAGCCAGAGTGCAAAACAAACAGAGTGGTTTTATGAACAAAGAAGAAAGGTAGGGGAAGGGAGTGAGGGAGCAGTAAGAGCACAAAGCCACACCTCTTGGAAGACAAACATATAAGACGATTCCCGCCCTCCTTTCATTCCCATCCTCACGGTTGGCCAAAATGTACTTACATACGTTATCTATTTCCCCTTCCACCAGGATTTTTTCTGATCACGAGTGTACAAGTGTCCCGTATTGTTGGACTTGCACTGTTACGTTAGAGAATCTCTTAATGTTGAATGTAGTTAAAGTATAACAATTATTATTATTATTATTATTATTATTATTATTATTATTATTATTATTATTATTATTATTATTATTATTCCTAATACTGAATGGCACTGTGCAGAATTGCAGTAATTGACTAATTGAGAAGCACGGAAGTTTGTAGTTTTGTTCATAACCAGGGAACCTCCAGTTTTACGTGGAATTCGAAACACAGGGAGGTGGCTATTCATTTCAAAAATCGCATGTGAATTAACTCGGAATCGAATTACGGTGGTCCTTGTAAACCAGTGACATTGGCAATCAGCTATCACGTCCCACATGTGTACGTCTGTTTTCTTTCTTTCTTTCTTTCTTTCTGTCTTTATTTATTTATTTATTTATTTATTTATTTATTTATTTATTTATTTATTTATTTATTTATTTCACCGGGCGGAGTGGCTCAGACGGTTAAGGCGCTGGCTGGCCTTCTGACCTCAACTTAGCAGGTTCGATCCTGGCTCAGTCCAGTAGTATTTGAAGGTGTTCAGGTAGACTATATCAGCCTCTTGTAAGTAGATTTACTTGCACGTAAAAGAAACGTAAAAACAATAACATTATTATTATACCTATTTTTTCTTTCTTTCTTTCTTTCTTTCTTTCTTTCTTTCTTTCTTTCTTCCTTGCCGTGCGGTTAGGGGCGCGCAGCTGTGAGCTTGCATCCGGGAGATAGTGGGTTTGAACCCCACTGTCGGCAGCGCTGAAAATGGTTTTAGATGGTTTCCCATTTTCACACCGGGCAAATCGACTCGTTGGCTGAATGGTCAGCGTCCTGGCCTTCGGTTCAGAGGGTCCCGGGTTCGATTCCCGGCCGGTTCGGCGATTTTAACCTTCATTGGTTAATTCCATTGGCCCGGGGACTGGGTATTTGTGCTGTCCCCAACATCTCTGCAACTCACACAACACACTACCCTCCAACACAGTAACACGCAGTTACCTACACATGGCAGATGCCGCCCACCTTCATCGGAGGGTCTGCCTTACAAGAGCTGCACTGGGCTAGAAATAGCCAGACGAAATTATTATTATTATCAATATATATTACAGAAAAATTATGCACTATTATAAGCTATTGATTTTGTTTCAGCTTTTATGTGATTATATTTCAAATTCGACCCATGGTGTTCATTTTGTTATTCCTAGAGGTTCCCATCAGCATGAAACTGTCTTCTTTAGCAATAGTTGCAGGCTATTTAGTAAGAAAAGCTCAAATGTGCCTACAATTATTGAAGTCTTTTAACTGTCAAAGCTGCGAGCAAGAAAAGCTGTACGTCGCCATAAGACCTATCTGTGTCGGTGCGACGTAAAGCCCCTAGCAAAAAAAAAAAAAAAAAAAAAAAAAAAAGAAAAGCTGTGTAATGTCATTGTGTTGAAATTTTTGAAACCTATATGAGATAATCAGGCATTGAAAATTACTAATAAAAATGACATCTGCACGAACTTTATAAGAAAGCCGCTGAACAGGGAAGTCTTGAAAATGTAAACGCTAGAGCTGGGTTGGTTCTTCAAAATATTATAGACTGGCAGATACGTAATATATTAAGTATTGTGTGTTTTAAAAACCTTCATTTTTGTGTAATTTTACCCGTTCATTATAATATTTTCACGGGTTTATATGGCGAATATCAACATATGTGTGCTTTTTCCCAACTAGGAGTATGGTGTTGGTAAGCCCATAAAGCTGATATATAGCGGCGTATTCTGAAACACACACACATACAGCATTTCCAGGCCTTGTATATTGCGTAGGCAACGGTCGTTGGTAATTTCCTTCTTTGAAAATAGGCCTACCTGTTTTCTACAGCTGCATCATGTTACGACCAGGGGGATTACGAACAAAATAAGAGCTATTGAGTAATTTATGTTTCCGCTTTATTTTGTTGCCGATTGCTTTCACGTTGCCAACTTGGTGTTGTCAGCTCGAAGATTGATTCGATAACAGCGTATACTTCTAGAGATATGAATTGAAGTGCTTGCGTGGCTGTTCATCTACAGTTTGACAGATTGCAAACCTAGCTCTAAGAACTTTGAGCGGATGAGGGTATAATAAGGGATGTTTTCTTAGTTGCGGTACAGAAAACAAGTCAAGATGGTTATCACGACTACTTAGAAACGAAAGCTCAAGTGTTACCGTTAACGAGAAAACGATGAGAAGATAAAGCAAGACAGGGCAGGGCTGAGCCTCGCTGCAGTAATTTGGTTTACGGAAAGGCAGGGTAAGTGGACGGGAGGAGCAGCAGGAGTGGCTCAAGTACTCGCCCTTGGGCACAGAACACTTACAATATTAGACGTTTGTTCAAACTGAAAATAGTAGCCAAGCAGAAAATCTAACTTTCTTCGGGATCCAGCGAAAACATTACTTTCCTAAGGCCTTTTGTGTTGCCCTAACTTAGTATATTTTATTAATTATCATATGATTTTATTTGGTGGTGTATTTAATTTTACTCTTGTATAGAAAAACTTGCGTTGGTAGATTTGACATGTAATTATTCGCACTGCTTCTGCATTGTGTGGAATAACTATTTTACAGTTAATAAAATATCGATTAAGTATATATACTACAGCAAATGCCTTCAGTAAGCATCGGGTTATGGTAGAGTATATAGCAGTAAAACCGCATCTGTAGTTTCGGAATATGAAGCATTGAAATAGAATTACGGGGAAACCGATGGTTGTCGGATTTAAACATGATTTGAGACTGTAGATGTAAGATTAAGAATCGAGAACCCATGACGAGGACTACAGCAACATATTTCTATTTTGTTGCCTACACACGGCTCCATGGCTCAATGGTTAGCGTGCTGGCCTTTGGTCACAGGGGTCCCGGGTTCGATTCCCGGCAGGGTCGGGAATTTTAACTATCATTGGTTAATTTCCGTGGTACGGGGGCTGGGTGTATGTGTTGTCTTCATCATCATTTCATCCTCGTCACAACGCGCAGGTTGCCTACGGGTGTCAAATGAAAAAGACCTGCACCTGGCGAGCCGAACCCGTCCTGGGATCTCCCGGCACTAAAAGCTATACGCCATTTCATTTCACTTCATTTCACTTCATCGTGTTTTCATTTGTAACTGCAAGACTTCTTAGAAATCATTTTTTTTCAGTCATCGAACTGTTGTATTATATATAAAACCATTGTTGGTTATATTGTTGACGTTCCAGTTAGGAGTTTATTTCCTTAGTAGCAGTTGAAGAGAATTAGATACTATGAAGTGATTAAAATTAGCGGCCATCGCTCTTTTATCATTCTTTATCCAGGACCCAGTGATGAAATTATTTTCCTCCAGATATATATTTATCATTGTATATCGATTCATTGGAAGCAACTGTCCGGCTCGATGGCTAAATGGTTAGCGTGCTGGCATTTGGTCACAGAGGTCCCGGGTTCAATTCCCGGCAGGGTTGAGAATTTTAACCACAATTGGTTAATTCCCCTGGCACGGGGACTGGGTGTATGTGCCATCTTCATCATCATTCCATCCTCATCACGACGTGCAGGTCGCGTACGGGCGTCAAATCAAAAGACCTGCATCAGGCCTCTCCGGAAGGCCACACACCATTTAATTTATTTATTGGAAGCAACTGAAATATGGATTTGGAGGAGAATGGTTGCAGCGACAAGGCATGCTGTACTAAAAATGACGAATCGAGATGTTCTAAAGGAAGTCAATGAGCAACGAAGACTGATAAAGGATATGAAAAGAATTTGAAACTTGTAGGTCATATCCTGAGACATAATGACTTCCTAGTAAACGTCTTTGATGGAAGAAAGAAAGGAAGAGGAAGACATAATGTAGTTCGAGGATGTGAGAAACTTGATGGGACGTAAAGACTACAAGGAAGTGAAGAGAACAGTAGGATTGGGAGGAGAATGGTTGCAGCGACAAGTGTATGATGATGATATATTTATTGCTCATTTCACTTTCCTCTACTTGTCATATGTTCCGTATGCATTCGGGAGATAGTGGGTTCGAATCCCACTGTCGGCAGCCCTGAAGATGGTTTTCCGTGGTTTCCCATTTTCACACCAGGCAAATGCTGAGGCTGTATCTTAATTAAGGGCACGGCCGCTTCCTTCCAACTCCTGGCCCTTTCCTATCCCATCGTCGCCATAAGACCTATCTGTGTCGGTGCGACGTAAAGCCCCTAGCAAAAAAGAGTTCCGTAAACATGACTAGTGTAAAAACTTTCTATGTGTTTGGTTTTTCTTTTTTCACCGAGTTTTTATTAATCTGATTCATTTTGGAGGACTACTGTACTTCCGCTAACTTCCATTTAAACAGTTATATTCTTGACACGTTCGCTATACTGTTGTAGCTTATTTAATACTCATTTTATTTTGTTGTTGTTGCTGCAATATAGGGACAAGGAACATCGTGGTCTGGAGTTTTACGTACTTACTGTGAATGATGAAGTCCATCTCTACTAGCGGATTTATTGGCAAATTGGACCTAATGTACGAAAGGAAGTGACATGACCTATTTCATTACGTACTGTTCCGACATCCACCTGGAGTTGCCGTAGGGTCATTGCGAAAAGAAATAATTCTAGCATGGGTGGCAGTAGGATTCCAGATAATTTCCCTTCTCCGAACGACACTTAAAATGATCTGATATTCCGTGCTTGAAGAGTTCCGGCATAATTACTTAACTCTGCCTTAAATTAAATCTACTTCTGGAAAATCCTCGTTAAATGGGGCATGTGATTTTCCATAGCGAGAACGACCTGTTCTTTGCTTACTTGGAAGTATGCAGAAGTATTTAAAATCGAGTTTGTTTCTTGAAACATCTCCTCTGCTGGTATCAGAGGGCACAATTTATACCATTTACAAGTTGTACGCATTCATGCGTGTTGAACGTATCGTTCTTCATCTGTAAGACGTGATCGTTAAGTGGAAGAACAACAGAATTGTAAGTCAGACTACAGTTTTATTGGAACCCTTGTATCACATTCAGGTGTTCAAAAGGAGATTTATATTAGTGCGAAATTATGATGATGGTGATGATAACGATGATGACTGTCGTTGTTTTACGAGACCCAGCTCAAAGTAATTGGCCTTATTAGTACGGGGCTATCTCGGTACTTAAATAAAAGCTCGGTTCATTTTATAAGCGTCAAGACACAATTATCTTGTGGCACATTAGTTAATTTAATTTAATAGGCGGGTGTACTTTTCATGTAATGATATTTTCACTAAAAACTCTAGATTATATATTTCCATTGTGTTTGTTTGATAAGTAAATAGCCTAGTTTATAATAATAATAATAATAATAATAATAATAATAATAATAATAATAATAATAATAATGTTTGCTTTACGTCCCACTAACTACTTTTACGATCTTTGGAGGCGCCGAAGTGCCGGAATTTAGTCCCGCAGGAGGTCTTTTCCGTGCGAGTAAATCTGCCTGCACGATGCTGACGTATTTGAGCACTGTCAAATACCACTGGACTGAGCCAGGATCGAACCTACACATTGGGGTCAGAAGGCCAGCGCCTCAACCATCTGAGCCACTCAGCCCGGCTGCCTAGTTTATCCCTTCCTCAAAAGCGCGTTTACAGGTGTGAGTCAGGTAAGGCCTGTTATCGGAATTGGATTCCCCAATCATCGGACACGACCTGAGATAATTAATTTCCGTTGTCGCTATTTTAATTTCGTTTTGAATTTATGTTTAGTTTGAAATTTACCATCCTGGTGCTCAAGATTAAATTTCTAATCTTCTTCCTGGCCTTTTGTCAATTTCCTTGGTCGGTACTTTTAAGAATTTTGCTCAGTTTTGCGACCCGATGCCTTTCCTGGCGCCAGTCATTTGTGAAGGGATGTATTCACTATTGCATGTTTCTGTGGTGCTTTATAGTGTTGGATGTCAATGAAGGTGTGCATTAAGACGAGCACAAACTCAAGCCCCCGAGCTACAGGATGTAATTCAAGAAAGTTAAAACTAAAAGAATCATAAATCCGGAGAAGAAAAGGACGAAGGAGCATGGAATGGAACACTCGGGAATTATATGCTCACGTTTAGTTGTCTTGGGCTTACATTGTGGATTAATTGTGATATGAAATAATTTTCTCCACATTATCAGTTGCACTGCTTGTAGTGCTGGTATTTTCTTTGTATTTACATGTGGGAGAAGCTAGATTAAACACATTTGTAGGCCTAGTCATGGCGTTTCAACGCGTTAAAATGGGTATAAAGTCGAGAACAGGATTATAAAGACTGTTATAATACGGAATTTAATTTGCAGCGAAAAATTTCATGCGCAAACACAAACCTGAAGCTGTAAGCAGAGACTAACATAGAGTAGGATGAGGCCGCGAGAGTAAAATGACACTGCAATTTTTTAGGTTGATGCTTTTTCCATCTCATGAAGCATTTTTGTGGTGTTGTCACCAGCTATCTAACAGTTTAATTTTGTTATCTTGGTTACAAATGGGAAGATTTAAGTGATCTATTTGTCAAATTCATGCTGCATGTTCACCAGTTCTGCACGCACTAGAATAGAAGCTAGTGGAATATTTTGCGTGCAGCTCGTTAGTTTTTTCATATTATCTTCTTGTCTGCGCTAGAATTACCTTCTACACGACTCTGAAAGCTAGTTTAGTGATTAAATATGGATAGATCCGGAATAGTAATCCTCCATCAGCTGTGGAACAAGAATACCAAGCTTTTCGGGAGAGAGGTCATAGAAGCCATCTCGACCGGCTCTCTTTCGATTACAGCGTTAATCTCCCTTCACTACAATACTAGGACGAAACCCACGAAAATTAGGTATGTCCAATTCAGAATCTAATTCCATAGTTTTGTATTGTTAGAAACGTTCCATTAGAGGACTTGGGAGCAATGTTTATTTGTTCGATTCCAATACAGCTACTTCTAGTGCTCATTTTGAACGTTCTTCCACAAGTAAACCAAGTGATTGCTTGGAGTGTATCTTATTCCAAGTATAAGGATGCATAGCTCCGTGCTTACCCCTGATAAACCAACAACAATGATTGAACAAGAACAGTATTCACTTGCGAATAAATAATAATTATATTTTTTCAACGTCCCATTAATCGCTACAAATTTTAAAAAGACGCCAAGGTACTGGTATCGGAATTTAGTTTCACATGGGTCCTTTAACGTGCTAAAGCCAACGACACCGAGTTATATTTAAATATACTCAAATGGCGCCGATCTCAGTCGGATTTCAATCCCTTATCTTGGAAACAGACGAACTGTGCCATAGGTTCATTTATCCCTAGTCACAAAACAAACAAAAACAGTGACAATCACCGAGCGAGTTGGCCGTGCGTTTAGGAGCGTGGAGCTGTGAGCTTGCATTCGGGACATAGTGGGATCGAACCCCACTGTGAACAACCCTGAATTTGGTTTTCCGTGGTTTCCCATTTTCACACCAGGCAAATGCTGCGGCTGTATCTTAGTTAAGGCCACGGCTGCTTCCTTCCCACTCCTATCCCTTTCCTATCCCATCGTCGCCATAAAACCTACCTGCGAACCCCACTGTCGGCAGTCCTGAAGATGGTTTTCCGTGGTTTCCCATTTTCACACCAGGCAAATGCTGGGGCTGTACCTTAATTAAGGTCACGGCCGCTTCCTTCCCATTCCTAGGCCTTTCCTCTCCCATCGTCGCCATAAGACCTATCTGTGTCAGTGCGACGTAAAGCAAAATAGCAAAAAAACCTATCTGTGTCTGTAAGACGTAGATCAACTTGTAAAAAGAAAATTTTAAGTAGTTAGATAGATGTCCTGATATATAAATTCCTTTGTGACACATCTTTCCAGTTGAAGTTTTCGGAATCATCGGTAGCCCCGGGACAATTTGCACAGTGGTAGCGCCAATTGACTTTGCCAATCATTCAGCCTGAGTGAGTGATTTGCATTGCATTTGGATGGGTTCGAAAATGTGCAGGAAACAAGTGATCGAAATCATTATTGACTTCGGAGCGAACAGTAGGTCTTTCAACTATAGTCCTCTGTAAAGAGATACAATTTCTGGTACATCATCAATTCTGTATTAATTGAAAGTATTGGAGTGTCTAGTGACAAATAGTGATGGCATGTTCGATTCTTTTACTGATTCATTTGATTCCGTTCACGTTACTGAATCGATACAGTGATCCGATTTACGGTGCATTAGAGTCTCCATAAGCTAGAGAGCTGAGTTGAATTGATTGTCAAATGTCAACTAAGTTATAATACTAAGATTCATTAAACTCTGTTTTTTTACAAATTGCTTTACATTGCTCCGACACAGAGAGTGGGAAGGAAGCGGCCATGGCCTTTAATGTAAGGATCCAGCATTTGCCTGGTGTGAAAATGGAAAACCACGATAAATATCTTCAAGGCTACCGACAGTGTGGTTCGAACCCACTATCTCCCGGATTCATGTTCACAGCTGCGCGCCCCTAACCGCACGGCCAAATCGCCCGGTGGTTCATTAAACTAATAAATATAATAACCTAATGACCTACCTACTTACTAGCTACTTTGGAACTATGTTTTGACTACCGGTACCTTTTTTAACGCTGCCAATAAATCCAACTATTACTTAAACCTCCCTTTAAGAAGGTTAATGCATGCAAGAGGGTATTATTTTCAAATGAGCTGAGAGGGAGAGTCCGCTATAGCGTACGATTCTTTCAGTGAGCTATGGCTCCGTACATCTCGCCGGCAGTGTAAGTTCGGCTCCCAGCCAATGTCCAGTGTTTAATGAACCTTGTGTGTGTTGTCTCACTGATCCGTGAGTGAGCCACTCAGCACTGTCCGCTGCGAGTCAACTGATTTGTGTGCCGTGAGCTCGCCGTTGCTGCTATTCGGTTCACTCGGACAGTTGAATGAATCGATACACTGCTTCGAATAATACACTCAGCAGCCAACATTAGTGACAAAATGTTCGTAATCATATTTGATGCAAGAAAAAAATATATCCTGCATGCAGTTTTACGTGAGTGTTGATATTGTGATCATAGCCACAAGACCTCCAGTTTTACGAAGAATCCGAAACAGTAGGACGTGAATTTTCGTTTCGAAAATACCACATGGATTGCCCAAGATTCGAACTGCAGCCGCCTTGGTGTGAGACCAGTGACTCGACTTTCGCGCCCTCATATTTGGTGTCTAGTTTGAATAACCGAAGACCATATACAGTACATAGCGTGGATGATTAAGCGCACTTCTCATGCGCTTAAGGTTGCGAAATCCAATCCTACGTGCAGTTGGTTGACCTTTTAATTGCTAGAGACGAGTGTCCGTAGATTTATTGGTACGTTAAATAATATATTTTCTGGGCAGAATTTCATCACTCTGCTCAATCATAGTACCACAGTAGTTGAAATAATCTATTATTATTATTATTATTATTATTATTATTATTATTATTATTATTATTATTAAATCACGTTTTTTCAGGTCACAATTTGGCAGCAACAAACAATTCTGTACTGACCATTAAAACATTTTGTCGGGATCTTTCCGTTCCTATTTACTTACAATGATTTATTTACAGAGACTTAGAAGTGTTTAATCATCAGTCACATGTACACGTGGGTGCCAGGACAATGCGATGGTCGGTTTTTGTTGGATCAGTATACTGTAGAGCCACGATTATCCATACTGTGAATTATTCAACACCGGAAGAAGGACTTTCATCACTCTTCCATCGATCCGAGGGTTGCCTAGGCGAGGAAGTAAAGGCGCGCTTAGTTCACCTAGAGAAAACAATTCAATGGGAAGTCGAGAAATTTGGCGAGACATATGGCCCTGAGATTCACTGAGCTTACAGTAGAAATATGCACCCCGTTAATTCCTGGGTGCAAAGACGGTGGATAGGACCAACAACTCGACATCACTCAATGCTCCTAATAACTTCTGTAATTTTACTGCTAGTTCACTCCAATATTTTTTGCCGTTTCTTACGGAATGATGGCATAGTAGATGGAACTTAAATGCTATAACTTTATAAAATGTCATAAAAGAAGCCAAAATATATTTTCCATTGTCTTACAAGGGCTCTGTGGATTGCAATTCACTAGTGTCCGAAGTCTTCGGAAACATTCCATGTTGCTATTTTTAATTTGATATAACATCACTATCAACTTCACTAAACCTATGTGTTTTAACTTCTAGGTTCACTAGTTAGTATAACTCAACCACGTGAAACAGCTCGAAATATAACATCTATCACAGTTATATACAACATACATACTATGTCCCTCGAAACAACCGTGATAACCTTCGTTTGTATTAGAATCAGTATAGCTTATAGCACTAATGCCATTATATATAAAATAATGCCTAATTCGTTTTTGCTCATGCCCAAAGGCAGAACGCACTGTCAAGCCAAGAAGACAAGATGAAAGATAAGTGATATTCAAAAAAGTGCAGCACGTCTATAATACACTCACGCGCCACGAATCGGGCGAGTTGGCTACGCGGTTTGAGTCTTGAGCTTGCATTCGGAAGATAGTGGATTTGAACCCCTTCTGTAGGCAGCCCTGAAGAATGGTTTCCACTATGCCATCGTCGCCATAAGACTTTTTCTGAGTCGGTGTGACGAAAGCAAGTAACGAAATAAAACTGCGAGGAAGAATGAAGGGTTCACAAACTGTCCAGAAACAGCAGAAAATAACAGAAACATAAGGTGTCGACTTATTGTCGACATTGGAGCCGCAGCAGCGGATGACATTGTCGACGGAGTTCTGACATGAGAATGTAAATACTGTAGTTATGTTCTGTATGGAGATTACTTCGACATTATCGAAAACAAAATGCCCTGTAAAATGTAGAATATTTTTACAGAGGCATCGTACGTTATTCAGTGAGCACTCATTTCGTTGTATATTCTACTTATTTTTTTATTTTATTTTACAATTTGCTTTACGTCACACTGACACAGATAGGTCTTATGACGACGATAGAATAGGAAAGGGCTAGGAGTGGGAAGGAAGCGACCCTGACCTTAATTAAGTTACAGCACCAGCATTTGTCTGGTGTGGAAATGGGAAACCACGGAAAACCATCTTCAGGGCTGCCGACAGTGGGGTTCGAACCCACTATCTCCCGGATGCAAGCTCACAGCTGCGCGTCCCTAACCGCAAGGCCAACTCGCCCGGTGTGTATGTTCTACTGTGTGTGCCTTTGTTTACAGTTACTTTGAAGATTAAAAGTACAGACTATAGGTCACTTGGCTTATAACCACAAGATTAAAAGTCAAATCTGCCTCTCGAGTTCATGAATGATGCTACATGCGATAAGCCTCCCGCGGTAGATTTAAATATTATAATTCCGATGATGCCATGTCCCAGTTACGGGTATCTCACTTTGATCTCCCTTAGTAGTAGAATTTTAACGAAATTGTATATTATTTGTAAGAGTTTTCTTCTTCTTCTTCTTCTTCTTCCTGTCGTTTTCCCAGTTACCTGGGGCCGGGTTGCCTTTCCTGACGCTAACCCGATGGAGGGTTATTGCGTGTTTGGTAGTGTGATGTGTTGTATGTATATGATGATGTATATTAAGACGGGCACAAACACTCAGTTCCTACAGTTAGAGTAATTAACTGTACGCAGTTAAAATCCTCGGTCCTGTTGGGATTCGAACTCGGGGCCCTCTGAGCCTAAGACCAAATCATTGACCATTCAGCCAAGGAGCCGGACTTTTATAAGAATATACATTTTTAACTTAAATAAATGGTGTAATATGTACTTAAATGTTAGTTTGAACATTAGCCAGGGATGATCTGGTATAGTTAGGCCTACGTTGACACACCGGAGTGAAATCCTACTGAAAAGCAAATGCCATATTTTGTAAAAAAAAAAAAAATAATAAAAAATGGCATTATCTTCTTGCCAGTTCGAATCCCGAATAAAAATATTCAAAGATGCAAATTTAAATGGTTCGAGTTACTCGTCAAATTGTAGGTCCCGCGCTCTTTAGTTACAACGCCTCATAAAACTACAAACTTACTTCGCTTAACACTCATGTTCACTAGTAGCGTGTTGGTCTACAGGTCGAATGAATCTTAAAATTGCATGTCCTACAATTTTATGTAGCCTTTAGGCCCATGGTACACTGACGTTTACGACACTCGACTTCCAAGGTGATCGATGACGACAGATAGTATCGGGTATGCGGCAGATCGGCGACCCGAGTGGGAGTCAGGATTTCCAGTCTGCGGTGAAAAAGTATCCTCGTCCTTGACGTCCTATCAGACACCGGACGACGTTTTAACGACCTGGCGTGACTGCAAGAGTTCGCCTGCATGTTGCCATTTAACGTGCAGCATTGATCCCCACCTTCTGGCTGGTAGATCTTGTCGAAGCCACAGGGCACGTTACAGTGAATTGTTTGCCCCAGACTCGAGCTCCTCATGAACTTTAGTCTGAAAACGTTCCTTCAAAGGCCCCTTCTCAACACTATTTTGCAAAAGTATGAAGTACACCTGTTTGAACATGCATCAGTTCATAGTTGGAAATGAAGGGAAGAACTTGGAAAAGTGAACTCTTTGGGGAATCCAGCCAGAGAGGAATGTGTGTGAGAATAATAATGTTAATGGTGGAGGAAATTATAGCAAATCGAATATACACATATCTGCCTTCGTATTCAAGTGTCTCAAGGCACGTTCCAAATGGAAATACAAAGCCAGTTGTGAGTATTGGTAGTCAGACTCCAGTAATGTTATCTCTAACTTCTCCAAGACAGTTACTCTTCGTCTTCCAGTAAATACGTGAGTGGCTTTGCAAGAATAAAATCACGATTATAATACTTTGGATGTTAAGTAAAACTGTTCGGCCCATATTACGTCATACAGCAAGTCCATTGATGTTGAATGTTTCGATCCCGGGCCATAATTAATCTGAACTTGGGCTGTCGCATGCGTTTTCCTCACACACACTCCGGGAGAATGATGGAATAGTGTGTCATTCTAAGACCTGGAGCGTCTGTTCCATCTCTTAGATTCGAATGAAAGAAGCTATACAGCGTAACACGGATATTAGCGCCAAAAAAGCCATCTCTAGACAGGCCTTGAAGACCGCAGGAAGGGTGGAAAGCAAGGGCTTCCTCTATTCGTAACCTCGGTATAAAGTGGGATAGAGTACGTAGCCCGGCCTCCTTTACACCTAAAACTTACCTCGTAGGATACTGGGCCAGATATCTCTGCAAATGTGGACCTTAATTAAGGTACAGAATTTAGCGTTTGCCTGGTGTAAAAGTGGGAAACCACGGACTACCGTCGGTGGGATTCGAACGCACCACCTCCCGAATGCAAACTCATAGCCACGCGATCCTAACCGCACGGCCGACATTCTCGGCGTCAAAATTTCTCTACTTTCTAACGGGGAACCACGTATGCCTCCTCAACGGCCTCGGCTAGGCAGCCCCGCGATGCAGATAATTCAGTACGTACCTACGTACAGTGGCACATGTATTCAGGAATGCTAACGTAAAATATCCCTAGTGCCTAAAATAAATCAACAACATTGAGCGTACACACTTACGGTATTTCTCTGCATGAATTTAAACAGCTCTGAAAGATCTCTCTGCTCCGACCTGTATCTTCGCGAAACTGCTGCCTTCGCCGATCCATCAGCGAATTACATCCATTTCAATTTTGCGAGCAACCTGTGGACGATATAACACACAAGTGCTCTTACAAGTTAAATCGCAGTGAGCGTGTTCTAGATTTTGTTCTACCGAGCTCGATAGCTGCAGTCGCCTAAGTGCGGCCATTATCCAGTATTCGGGAGATAGTGGGTTCGAACCCCGCTGTCGGAAGCCCTGAAGATTGTTTTCCATAGTTTCCTATTTTCACAACAAACAAATGCTGGGACTGTACCTTAATTAAGGCCACGGCCGCATCGTTCCCATTCTTAGTCCTTTCCTGTCCTATCGTCGCCATAAGACCTATCTGTGTCGGTGCGACGTAAAGCAACTTGTAAAAAGAAAAAGAAAGATTTTGTTCGAGGTTGAGTTGTTTATCTTATGGCATAGGAATGCCTTCATGATATGGCAAGTATTTATGAGAATATCCTTTTGAATTTCTAAATAAGGAGATGGGTGGTTGAAAAGCTGTTCATGATCTTGAGAATTGCGCCAGTATATTATTATTATTATTATTATTATTATTATTATTATTATTATTATTATTGCTCCTTTGCGTCGCACTAGCACTGTGTTTTGGCGATGTTGGGATAGGAAATGACTTGGACTGAGAAGATAGTGACTGTGGTTTTTAACTTGTATGAAAATGGGAAACCGTGAAGAAACATACTCAGGTTTGCTGACGGTGAGATTCCTCCCGAACACAAACTTACAACTACTCAACCCGTACTGTGTAACCAACTCACTCGATTATTATTCCTTTAATTTCTAATGTAACATGACCTTTCCGATAATTTTTTTTATTTTTTTTATTTTTTTTGCTAGTTGCTTTACGTCGCACAGACAGAGATAGGTCTTATGGCGACGATGGGACAGGAAAGGCCTAGGAATGGGAAGAAAGCGGCCGTGGCATTAATTAAGGTACAGCCCCAGCATTTGCCTGGTGTGTAAATGGGCTGAGTGGCTCAGACGGTTAAGGCGCTGGCCTTCTAACCCCAACTTGGCAGGTTCGATCCTGGCTCAGTCCGGTGGTATTTTAAGGTGCTCAAATACGACAGCCTCGTGTCGGTAGATTTACTTTTTTTTTTGCTAGGGACTTTACGCCGCACCGACACAGATAGGTCTTATGGCGACGATGGGATAGAAAAGGCCTAGGAGTTGGAAGGAAGCGGCCGTGGCCTTAAGGTACAGCCCCAGCATTTGCTGGTGTGAAAATGGGAAACCACGGAAAACCATCTTCAGGGCTGCCGATAGTGGGATTCGAACCTATCTCCCGGATGCAAGCTCACAGCCGCGCGCCTCTACGCGCACGGCCAACTCGCCCGGTGGTAGATTTACTGGTACGTAAAAGAACACCTGCGGGACTAAATTCCGGCACCTCGGCGTCTCCGAAGACCGTAAAAGTAGTTAGTGGGACGTAAAGCAAATAACATTATTATTTATTATTAAAATGGGAAACCACGGATGCGAGCTCACAGCTGCGCTTCCAACCGCACGGCCAACTCGCCCGGTCCTTTCCGATAAATCAAACAATGTAATACTTACCGTAAGAAGTATAATCATTAATGAATACCACCGTTGTAAATTTAGCAGCAATAGGTATTTATTATAACCGAGCGGAGTGGCCGCGCTTGTTAACGCGCTATGGCTATGGAGTCAAGCTCTGCATTAGGGAAACGCGTGGGTTCGAACCCCACCGTCGGCTGTCGTGATAACGGCTTTCTGTGGTTTCACATTTTCACTTCCAGGCAAATGACGGGACAGTTCCTATTCATGGGCCACATATGATTCATTGCACCTTCTTACCCAATTTAATTCACCGTCATCATTTCATCTCCATTAGCTCCTCAACTAAGGTTGATGTTAGGAAGGACGTCTGGCCGTAAAAACATGCCATATAAGTTCATATCTCCTCATCTTTGACCCCGTATCTGGAAATGGAACTAAGGGGTGAACCAACAACAAAAAACAAGGTATCTGTTACAACCTCCTAAGAATAATGTTCTAATTTAAATGAAAAAAGGGAAATACAAACTTGTTATAGTATTCTTCGCAAAAAGGAACCCTGAATTATGAATAAAATACTGACAGAAATGTTCCTCTGCCAACACGTGTGATAGTTCAGAGCCGTTTAATATTCCTTGCCCTACTTGAATAATATTTAAGTACACTAGCTGCCCACTGTATTGAATACGTCCTTCGCAATATTTAGGTTTTGAACCATATTGTTTTTATAACTCCCGCCGTCCTCTCCGTGTGCGGGAGCTTGCGTACAGTCATCATGCATTAGGAACTATTACATTGGTAACGTGGGGCTATTGAGTTATCAGGCGGGGTCTTTGCCTTTGTGGTGGCACGGTGTGCGCGTGTGTGTGCGTACGTTCCTGCGTGTTTTGTGTGCCATCATAGGGCAGGCCAAGCCACCCCGGCCGTCTTTTGACTGCGCCATCAGCTATTATGTGATACTGAAAGCTGGCTCTGCACTCCCCCATCTCCCAAACTTCTTTCTAAACCTTCTCGTTGTGTTAGTCCGTATGAAGGGTATGCAGCCTTCTATATGAGGCTGGTGTTAAGTTTGCCCAAGCCCCAATTAAAATCTCCGGTAAAATATTGTGATGCAGAGTAGGCCAGTTCGCTACTAGATTTTGTTTTGGAATGAAGTCTGTATTAATATCTGCGAGCACCGAGGCGACCCATCCAGGTGAGAGCAGGAGGGAAAAAGACAATTGCCTAGCAAATTGAGCGATCTAGGGTGTGGATTAGGTGGGGGGGAGAGCAAGTCTGAAGTAGTCCCTCAGGATTTCTCTGAGGGTAAACGGGACGTTAGCTTCGAGAAATCCAGAGTACATATACAGTATATACTTAGGACATGTCTGAGAAGACTAACTGGTTTTTCTTCGCATTATTTTTTTCCTCTATAATGGGAGTGATCGCAAATGGGACACAACCGCGAAAACTACAGTGGAACCTCGATATCTGTAATCACCTCAGGAGCTAAATTTTATTTCGAGTTATCGAAATGTCGAGATATAGAGAATACCATTTTTGAGCATGCGTAGCACATAATTGAGTCATATTTATCTACGAACTTATACTAATTACAGTATTTTTAACAGTATTTAAAAATATACAAACGAACTCGTACTAAACGGCATCACTTTAATTATAACCCTTATTATAGTAACTTATTAGAAGACAGAATACATTACATACAGTAGTGAAACAAGAAACATACCTCCGTGAACACATTTGAAAAAATCCGTTAGTCTTCTGTTTATTTATGTTTTAACCTTATTTTCTTTCACATATTTTACAACAACATTTATTGCTGGGAAAACACTTGGTCGTTTACATTCGACTGACTCTGTATGTACAATCGAAGAATAAAATATAGCCACTGCACTTAACGCCTGGTCTGCTGACGGTACAGGAGAAGGCAGTCCCAACTTTTCTTCTTCTTCTTCTTCTTCTTCTTCTTCTTCTTGCTCGGCAGCAACGTTGACGGTATCCGTAGGAGGTTCGGCCACTATCACGTCAGAGTCCACATTTATGTAAGCCTCAAAATCAACCTCGCAGTTAACAAGCTGCTGATACTCCACGCATTCTTCAGCAGTATGTGTGACTTCCCCCTCTTCGTGTTCTGAAGCTCCTAAGTCTCCTTTCAAAAATTCTGCTTTGCGGAAACAATCTAATTGTTTCCTGCTTCACTTCAGCCCACGATTTACTTAGCATTCTTTTCGACTGTAGTAGATTAAAGTCTCCTTAGATTCAATTCCTCTTAGAATTCTCTGAACAGCGCTCTTCCTATGGAAATGGTTCAAGTTTTTCATCATCCCTTAGTCCATGGGCTGTAGTTTGGATGTTAAGTTTGGTGGCAAGAAAACCACACGCACTGCCTTTAACTGCTGAACGAGCATCTCGGGATGTGCACGGAAGTTGTCTACGAAAGGGACGTTGAAACTTCTCGTCAATACCACGCAGCCACGATTCGTAAATGGAGCTTGTCATATACGACTTCCAGGGTTGCTTTCGTACGTGATCAGTAATGAATTCATATCCGAGAAACAGCGAGGCTTCGCCGACTTTTTATCGGTAGAAGTTTTAGGTTTTCGGTTCTTGTAAAATTAACTCCAAGCATCAATGTAACCCTTCCTTTACTTATTAACTCTTCCTCACAATCCACAAATACTGTATTGCGTAGTTAATGTTGTACAAAATTCAAATTAGGTCTGTAGATGCAGAATGGGTCTCGGCCCTTAAGTGGCCACGGCCGGTCCGTGGTCCAACAGCTCTGGTCTCCTACCGGCCAACCGAGCAGAGGAGGGGTGGCCATGGCTTTACCGCGGCTCTACGCCTCTGCATTCGGGAGACGGGACCGGGATGGACCTCACGGCTGGCCCCAACCGTCGGCTGTCCTGAGAATGGTTTCCGTGGTTTTCCATTCTCCTGCACTAAAGCTAATGCCGGGACAGTTCCTAATATAGGTCACGGCCGCCAACCCACTCACCTTCTCCGAGCATTTCCTTCACCGAACAAATCTCCCGGCCTGAGAGACGGCGTCACCGTCTAAGAGGCCCGCTTCCCCCTTCAGGGGAGGAATGAAAACATTTTAATAATGGTAGTAGAATTCGAATTACAGAGTATCTTTTTTCTTCAAGGAAGGAAACGTTTGCTTCGAGAAATTCGTGTAACCGAATTTCGACCAATAGAGAGATAAATAAATACAGGTGATGAATGGGACAAACGGACGGAAAATTGAAGTTACTTCGACATACAGAAAATTCGAGCCATGGAGGTTCGAGATACCGAACATGCTAGGATTCTGATGTTGAAACTCATTGAATTACTTACGTTAACCGCTTGAGTCTGATGCATTACTGTCGGGACGGACATAGACTAAATAGGACTCAAATATACGTGTTTATTTAGGGTTAGTACATGTTTGTGGGTGTAAAGGCGGCCAAATGCGTTTTTAAAAGCACGAGAAAAGGAGGACGTATTAAAACCTTTGAATTTTACACTTTTCAGATTCAAAACAAAGATTTTTGCTGTAACACTCTGCTTCCTCGACATTGCTACCTTTTTGAAAACAATTGTGGCTCGTCTCCAACTTAGCACCTTACACTTTCTTTTCCCCATTATTCTTACCTTCACATTTTAAGTACTTGATGAAGTCGTTCACTTTGGGGTGTAACAGTCCGACTGTTCAGTTTATGATTCTATCCTTCTACCGAATTATTCGTCCTATTACGTCACCGATAGTAGTTCCATAATTCAGGTGGCACTTCAGGAGTTTGTAGCCATTGATCCACGATGTAGGCAAGGAATTCGACAAGCTTTTCTTCTTCTGGTGCTTGCCCGTGGATAAATGGCCAGCCTTCTTCAATATTTTCAGGCTTGAGAAGAGCAAGGGCAGCACACATTAGTGCACGGTCAAACGTCTTCATTTTTCTTGTATAGTGTAGTAATACCAATATGCTGAACTCTCCTCTAGAGACATTGCGTAAAAGAAAACATGAGAAACACCCGCGGATATTAACTAAGGAAAATACCTCCTTTAAGGCTGAGATAGTCGACGTTTCAAAATTAGTATATTGTATACCGTCTCAAACTGCCTATCAGGTAACTATCGTAGACGCAATCGCAGCATTCGTAAATAAGTTTCTTTCTTTCTTTCTGTCAGAAGGAAGAGCAAAGACGACTGGTGCAACGATTGTTTCATCTTCTGATTGATTAAAATGTCTACTGCAGCTTTTGAATGTCCCGTCCACGAAGAAAGACTTTTCTCTTCTCAAAAGTCTCCTTTCCTTTGCCTCCACCGAACATCAACAACCTATCTTTTACACCATCATCGGCCAGGAGAAAATTTTCCCCGTCAGACATTTTTAGGATTTCCTCACAAAGAACAACTTCTTGGCTCTTTGCTTCTATTTCGGTACAGTGTATTCTTTAAATTGTAGAACTGCGGCGTCCTCGTAACGAATTCGTAACCCCTGGTTAGAAAAGGCTGAATTTCTTCGGCAAATAGGAGAAGAACTGCCGCACTCTTCTCCTCGCGGGATAGCGTCTTCGCTCGAAATATAGCTTTCCTTACGTTCAAGTTCGCTTCGTCGGAACGCACGATGATCGATCATTCTCACCACTGTATCGGTTTGACACACTAGTCTTCCCTTACACTGCGATTTCTTCTGTTTTAAACATACCCATGTCACCAAACATCCTTGACTTTCCCGTAAATTTCTGTACCAGTATCCATTATATAAAGCACAAAGCTTGCCTCTATTCGTCTCAATGGCCGTCTGACTCGAACGTGGTTGGTTCGATCCTGGCTCAGTTCGGTGGTACTTGAAGATGCTAAAAACGCCAGTTTCGTGTCGATAGATTTACTGTCACGTAAAAGAGCTCCTGCGGGACTAAATTCCGGCACCTTGGCGTCTCCGAAAACCGTAAAAGTAGTTAAAAAGTAGTTAGTGGGACGTAAAGCCAATAAATAACATTATTATATTCAACTCAATGAACTCCATGTCGCAAGCAAGCACTGAGATAACAACAAAAGTACATCAACGATGGATGTCTGCAGCTGGAATAAGTATGTTGAAAACTATTGACTAATATTACCTCAAAAAATTTGAAGAGAGAGCGGATATGTTGGGAGAATCCCTGGGCCTAGTCTTATCACACTGTTATTTGGAGTACGCCGTAATTAGCAGTCCCCCTGCTGCATGGACGTTCGAAAACCCTGATAGGTTGCTGATAATTTTACAGTTATCGCAAATGGGACACGAACTAGTCTTTCTTCGCATCTTTTTTTTTTGGCTCTGTAATGGGAGTGATCGTAAATGGGACAAATTTTGCTGTGATCGCAAATGGGACAGAACCTATCAAATATGAGCCCATGCATTTGATCCCGTGGGTCGTTTAGTCACGTGCAAATTGTCTAGGCCTCTCTCTATAATGTAGCAGTATGTGTAACGAGGTTTGGAATACCGCCTATCTCGAATGGGATTTGGCTATGCTTTTTATTGCAAAATAATTTCCTCTTCCGTTACAATGAAGGTTATCCACGTAAGCTAGAAAAGTGATTTGGCGTGCGTACCTCGCTACAGAGCTTATATCGGCCTTGATGAATATCAGCCTTGATGAGCTACTCCTGTCTCACAATAGAAGACTGAAATGTTCCCATTCATTATCGTGAGTGTCTGGTCACTCACCACTCTAATATTCATCTCATCTTCCATCTCACGCTACACTACAACACCAGTTTTTTAATGATCCGTTTTCGTCGTGGTATCAAATTACCCCGAGCGACTGTAATGAGCCCCCTTTTAGCTACAACGGGAGAGAAATCAGCTCCAAGCGCAGGCCGACCACGCCGGTAGGTACGGAAGCGAAATGATACGCTGTGCGTTGAAACTGCAGCCTGTATTGTTACATTCAGCCGCTGGTATACATACATCATGGCTAGAGCCTTCAGGACAGCAGTTTGGAGCATTAACTGCTAGACAAGGAAGGTTGTCTAAACTATCTTAACAACATCTGTTTAAGCCGGACAGAGTGGCTCAGACGGCAGAGCATTGGCCTTCTGAGCCCAAGTTGGCGGTTTCGATCCCTGTTCAGTCCGGTAGCATTTGATGGTGTTCAAATACGTCAGCTTCGTGCCGGTAGGTTTATCGGCACGTTAACAAAATCATGTTGTTGTATAGGGGTAGCTTGTTGGTCTCTTACCCGGAGGTCGTAGTTTGATTGCCGGTCAGTCAAAGGTTTTTAGTTCTGGACGGAGGGTTAGAATGGAGTTCACTCAGAATCTTGAGACCAACTGAGAAATTGTCTGATATGAGAGTTAATGAACCTGGTTGCGAAGGCCAAGTCATACGGCTGAGGATTTCGTTACGCTGACCACGTGATACTCCTATATCTGCAGTTTATGAGGGATTTCCTCTTGCGACATCTACAGACGTATTGACCAGTTCGCTTTCGGAGGCTTTGTTCCTACCTTCCACTAATTGTGTATAGGAGCCAGTTAGGTCTAAGTCAGATTTACGGATATATGGATTCAAAGTTCTTTATATATCACCATCCTCCCATACCAATGGCAAGGGTTGCCTAATCACAAGCAAAAATAAGAGTATACCTGAGTGAAAAACATCAATTAGAAATGATCAAAAACTATCCGCACGGCCATACAGTTTTGCATCCGGCAAGACACTAACATCGCGGTAATCCGCGGATATCCACATCCGTGCAGCTATAGGCCTAAGCTTCGCTGCACACGTGCCGTGTGTGTCCTAATGCAGCGCGGTGGTACGCTCTTCTAACCGGGGGCCGATGACCTAAATGTTAGACTCCTTTAAACAGCAAGCGTCATCATCATCATCATCATCATCACCACCACCACCATCTTCTTCTTATTCTTATTCTAACTGGACAGAGTGAGTCACATTTGGTAAGAAGAATGACAAACTTGCAAGCAAAACGTGTGTTGGTATTTGAAAATAGTGCGCTCAAGGTTTTACCTACCGATGATAAATGAAGTTCCGCACATAGCATATATAAACCAAGGCGTATACTGGGGGAATTTCATCATCTCTATAAGGAATTATGTCAAGATGATGAGAAATTATTCCAGTATTGCAGAATGCATAAATCAACGTTTGATTACAAAGCAGATGGAATACGGGATATATGCAGTCACATTACGACCACTTTCAAAGGACCAGCATCTGTTGAAGAACGACTTGTAATAGCGATAAGGTGAGTAAACACAATTAGTGGTACTTTCTTACCAGGGATTTGTTACTTTTACTGAATACAGCTCTGATAAATTGTGCAGTAGGCCTACGTTTACAGCGAAGGTAATCCCAAAAATAAGGTCTCCTATTTATTTATCAATACATAGACCTGTTTATTTCTACAATGGTTTAGGCTACATCATTTTACAGCTTGAACATTTACCTATGTTTCTACATAATCACCATTTCGGTCGATGCACTTTTGTAGATACTGTGACATTTTTTGTATGTCCATGTCATACCAGCTTTCCGCCATGCTGTTCAGGAAGTTGTGAACCTCACCTTTCACCTCGTCGGCGGTGCTGACACCCATCTTGCGCACAACTTCCGGTATTTCAACATCTCCGTTGAAATTCTGTGAGCGGCGCTTCGGGAAACCTCAGGAACCAAAGTGCAGAGATCATCCAGAGTGATCCGCCGATCTTCACGCATGATTTGCTCAACCTTCACGACTGTCTCGACGGAAATTGACGGATTTAAGTCCGACCGGCTGCAAACTCTCTACACCACTAACGAATATTTTTGACATCCACGCATTTGGCGTTAACATCCAACGGGAGCTCCATTCTCAACGACTGCCAAGCCAAGACTGAGTGCCTCAGCGCGGCGTGCGCCTGCGGGATGAAGAAAAAACAGTTCATGATTAGTTAAGGGGTAAACTAAGCTCACCGGACAAAAATCAGTCATCCCTGGAGAAATCATTACAAGCGTTATTTAATACCGTGTAACTCCGCCTCTGGACTTAGTAACTGCCTGGATTCGGTAACGAAGTGAGTCCAGACGGTTGTGCAGGTATGTCTCATCCGGATTAAACCACTCGCTGGTGATTTGATCGCGCAATTCCACCAAATGCTGATGTCGGCGTTTTTCCCACTGTTCCAACAGGCCCCACAGATTTTCAAGTCAGGTGATTTTTCAGGCCAGTTGAGATGTAATAGGGCGGGGGAGTGTTCATAAAACCAGTCGCATATGAGTCCAGCCCAGTGAACTTTGCTGTTGTCATCTTGAAAAATCGGGTTATCAATAGCATACTCATCATGTAGATGCTGACTGAAAGGCAACACCTGATCACATAGAATGTTTAAATGAACATGCCGGTTCATGTTACTGGTCACCTGAGTGAGAGGGTCCAATCCATGATACGAAAAACACCCCCAAAACATCACAGACCCACCTCCGGCTTGAACCTCACCTTGCACACATCCAGAATGAAATGCTGCCTTCGGTGCACTCGAAGGCATGCGTCATTAGAATACAGGCAAAAACATGATTCGTCAGACCACATTACGTTCCGCCAGTCAGCTACCGTCCACTTTCGATGATTTCCAGCCCATTCCCAAATGTTGATGATTATGCTTGTTGTTTAAAGGGGCCTAACATCGAAGGTCATCGGCCCACTCCAAATGTTCATTGCATGCAGTACCCGTCGCAATGTTCTCTCGCTAACAGGTTTGGGATGGACCTTCATTCACTGACTGCAGCAATTCCTGCCGGCTTTGGAAGCGATTTTTATTCACAAGCCGTGAAACGCGTCCCCGATCCCCCTCAGTCCGGATCTTTCTCCGACCACAATTCTGACATCGTGTTCTGTGGCCACGTGTAGTACACCACTGCTCGTAGACACCATGAACAGTCAACAAATCCAGCAACTTCACGCACCGTATGACCATGGGCATGGTGTAACTTCTTCTACCACTACTTAATTTCCTTTACACAATATACTATAAATTGGTTGAGCGCCAGGTACTGTAATAAGCAACAAAATTAGGAGAACGTGTCTCTTATCTCAATTATTCTCAAGGCGTGAGGTGATAAACTCACACATCTGACAATATACAGGAATATGGATCAGGACAATTGTAGATTACGGTTGCATTTCCACAATTGTGGATGGTACTTGGAAATATAATCACTTATTATTATTAAAAGAAAACTGAATTTATGACTATACGTTACAATGAACTAGCATTGCCGCACTTTAATTTAACACTAAAATATACCCTGTGAGATTTGTTGTTACATATACAGAAAATTTGATCTAAATAAATAAAGCTATTGGCATGAACTTGAACTGAACTATGATATCGCCGCTGATTACGTTCTTCTTCATGTTATTTATGCATAACATGTCTGATGCTGTAATTACGGGATGTCTGCACACACCACTGTTGAACTTGAAATTCCTGGAAAAACCATTGGGTTGAAGTCGGAAGCCGTCTGCTGTTATATTATCTTCTTATGTAACCTGGATTTGACCTACATTCCCTGTCCGAGTGTAGTAAGCTCCAATGCGGTTAGGTCCACTCAATATTTATTGTTAGAAATTGGAAAACTTTACTGAAAGAACCTGTAATATCCAGGCATACTATCTAGTTTCACACGTCCTGATAGCTAATATAGAGACTGTTGAAATAAATACAACAGTTCTGTGCGATGTTAGATGCATCTACGTTAGATTCAATTCTCGAACATAGTTCGCGAATTGCATAGTAGAATTCAATAAAGAATTCGAAGTACCATGACGACTGTTAACTGCATATATCGGTTAAATTCGATATATATATTTCTTATACCTCTGCAGATCACGGCACTAAATCTCTGGTGAATCTACTGAAATAACCTTACATTGCAAAGTTTTACCTGCTGTTTCACTATCAGCCCAGTACAAGTCACTACTCAGATCAGACCACTCCTCTTATACTTCTTCGACGTGAACACCAATCTTAGACCACCCCTTAGCTTTTACCCCCACTCTTACATCGACTTATATAAACTCGTTATGACCACTCATCTCCCTACTATCTGGTCATCCCTTCCACATCGACACACGATAGGAGGCGAATACGGACACACTATCGAAACCACGTGGCCACGCACTATACAAAAGTAGTTATGTGTCTTAATAGCTTCACCACGCGTACTAACGATGACTACCTAGGTGTGTCAGCGAAAAATTTGCTTCTAATACCACCTCGATTAAACATAGCTTCGGTTGCAGAATATCACGCCAGCTCACCTACCCACAGTTACGAGTCACAGCATGACAATTTCAAATCAACAAACCTCACTTATTTATGTACAGAATAATTACAAACAAAATTCCCTTATCCTATGATTAAATGACATAATATGCGTGATACCTAATTACACTGACTGACAGAGCAAATGCAACACCAAGAAGGAGTGGTCAGAACTTTATGCCAATTGCAGGGTAGACTGACGTCACTGAGGTATGCTCATGATGTGAAATGCGCCGCTGTGCTGCGCACGTAGCGAACGATAAATGGGACACGGCGTTGGCGAATGGCCCACTTCGTACCGTGATTTCTCAGCCGACAGTCATTGTAGAACGTGTTGTCGTGTGCCACAGGACACGTGTATAGCTAAGAATGCCAGGCCGCCGTCAACGGAGGCATTTCCAGCAGACAGACGACATTACGAGGGGTATGGTGATCGGGCTGAGAAGGGCAGGTTGGTCGCTTCGTCAAATTGCAGCCGATACCCATAGGGATGTGTCCACGGTGCAGCGCCTGTGGCGAAGATGGTTGGCGCAGTGACATGTGGCACGTGCGAGGGGTCCAGGCGCAGCCCGAGTGACGTCAGCACGCGAGGATCGGCGCATCCGCCGCCAAGCGGGGGCAGCCCCGCACGCCACGTCAACCGCCATTCTTCAGCATGTGCAAGACACCCTGGCTGTTCCAATATCGACCAGAACAATTTCCCGTCGATTGGTTGAAGGAGGCCTGCACTCCCGGCGTCCGCTCAGAAGACTACCATTGACTCCACAGCATAGACGTGCACGCCTGGCATGGTGCCGGGCTAGAGCGACTTGGATGAGGGAATGGCGGAACGTCGTGTTCTCCGATGAGTCACGCTTCTGTTCTGTCAGTGATAGTCACCGCAGAGGAGTGTGGCGTCGGCGTGGAGAAAGGTCAAATCCGGCAGTAACTGTGGAGCGCTCTACCGCTAGACAACGCGGCATCATGGTTTGGGGCGCTATTGCGTATGATTCCACGTCAGCTCTAGTGCGTATTCAAGGCACGTTAAACGCCCACCGCTACGTGCAGCATGTGCTGCGGCCGGTGGCACTCCCGTACCTTCAGGGGCTGTCCAATGCTCTGTTTCAGCAGGATAATGCCCGCCCACACACTGCTCGCATCTCCCAACAGGCTCTACGAGGTGTACAGATGCTTCCGTGGCCAGCGTACTCTCCGGATCTCTCACCAATCGAACACGTGTGGGATCTCATTGGACGCCGTTTGCAAACTCTGCCCCAGCCTCGTACGGACGACCAACTGTGGCAAATGGTTGACAGAGAATAGAGAACCATCCCTCAGGACACCATCCGCACTCTTATTGACTCTGTACCTCGACGTGTTTCTGCGTGCATCGCCGCTCGCGGTGGTCCTACATCCTACTGAGTCGATGCCGTGCGCATTGTGTAACCTGCATATCGGTTTGAAATAAACATCAATTATTCGTCCGTGCCGTCTCTGTTTTTTCCCCAACTTTCATCCCTTTCGAACCACTCCTTCTTGGTGTTGCATTTGCTCTGTCAGTCAGTGTATATTACAGCCTAAATGATGAAAATCAGAATATAAAATCTAAGGAATCGGGTCAGTTAATGATAATAATAATAATAATAAATTCAGAATGAAATCTGTAACCCCGTTGTACGGTTACAATGGCCAAACATGATTGACCCTGTTTTACCACTCTGTCACATCCTTACATCTACACATGAAGTATGCACATCGATCTGGACTGTTTTCCAGCTAATATATTTACCACCTCTTAGTGAGCAGGATTTTATCCGTATTGCATCAGAATTTACCCAAAATTGATTTTTCCAAACTGTGTTGTAAGTCTTGATGGCGAAACACGTTCGAATACAGTGCCCACCTAACACAGGATCAATGTATTTCGATTACATACAGTACTTCTCAGTTGTACGACAATCTGTAGCAAATGCAAATGGAAAATTAATAATTGTTGATATTGAGGATTTTGGCAAAGAAAGTGATGGCGGAGTTTTCCAGTATTGCCGGGCTGAATGGCTCAAATGTTTAGGCGCTGGCGTTCTGTCTCCAACTTGGCAGGTTCAATCCTGGCTCAGTTCGGTGGTATTTGAAGGTGCCTAGTAGGTAGATGTACTGGCACGTAAAAGAAATTCTGCGGGACAACATTCCGGCACCTCGGCGTCTCCGAAAACCGTCAAATGTACACTGACCGGCAAAATTAATGGATCACTTGAATTTTCATATGAAAAAGCATGTTAAATTGTGAAACATTTGTTTTATTATTTACACTGATTATTTTCATGAGAGAATTATCTAAATTACTTGGTTACTTTTAACATGCTTTTTCTTTTGAAAATTCAAGAGATCCGTTAATTTTTTCCGGTCAATATAGTTAGTGGGACGTGTAAAACATCATCATCATCATCATCCAGAATTCTGCACTCCAAAACCATTTACAGAGCAACACCTTAAATTTACGCCAGGATAACAACGTTACGTAATTCAAAGGTAACTTTACCGTACGTTTTCGTTGCTGATGAAGCATATCCGCTTCGCGCATATCTGATGAAATCCTACTGGAGGAGAAACCTGACTCCTGAGTAGTGTAGCTACCTTGCCTGAGCGTTGTGTATTCAACTACAGACTGTCAAGAGCCAGACGTTCTGTGGAGTGTGCATTCGGTGTCTGTGCTTCAGAATAGTGATTATTGCGTAAGTCTATTGAAACCGAACTAGACAAAGCTGTGGATAGTGTTAGGTCTATTGTGATATTACACAATATTTTATGCTGTTTAGAAGATTTAAATGACGGTATTACCGAGCTCGATAGCTGCAGTCGCTTAAGTGCGGCCAGTATCCAGTAATCAGGAGATAGTGGGTTCGAGTCCAACTGTCGGCAGCCCTGAAGATGGTTTTCCGTGGTTTCCCATTTTCACACAAGGCAAATGCTGGGGCTGTACCTCAGTTAAGGCCACGGCCGCTTCCTTCCCATTCCTGGGCCTTTCCTATCCAATCGACGCCTTAAGACCAATCTGTGTCGGTGCAAATAGCAAAATAATAATAATAATAATAATAATAATAATAATAATAATAATAATAATAATAATCATTTTGAAGGTGGTTTATATCGGTGTTTTAAAGTATTCACACCAAGTCTCCGCACTTTTGAAGCCTACGTCGTATTTGAGGTTTCCGGTATATATATCACTTCACCATAGATTCCATTTTTAAAAACGAAAATTAAACGGGATCAGGAATCAAATCATCTTCTTGAATATGTCATTTGAAAAAGAACATTTCTTTGAGAATATTACTCTCTTCCATACATTCTGAGTGTTCCACTTTCTAGTCGTCTTAATGCGCCTGATGCGATTCTGATAATGAACTGTAAATTGAAAACCAGATAATGCACATGTTCTCGTCGAAGCAAGAAATATTTACGTAGAGTGTAGATTGCTGTAAACAAAATATTTTCTTGCATATTATACCACAGAAAATAGGCCTCCTCAGTACGTAAGTCAGTTACGGTTAACTATACTACTAATAATAATGTTATTGGCTTTACGTCCAACTAACTACTCTTTTACGGTTTTCGGAGACGCCGAAATGCCGAAATTTAGTCCTACCGGGGTTCTTTTACGTGTCAGTAAATCTAGGGACACGAGGCTGACGTATTTGAGCACCTTCAAATACCACCGGAGTAAGCCAGGATCGAACCTGCCAAGTTGGGGTCAGAAGGCCGGCGCCTCAATCGTCTGAGCCACTCAGCTCGGCATACTTCTACTCTACAGGTATTTATCTACAGTATGATAAATCTCTGATCTCCCCTCATACTTCCGGCAGTTTTCTCGAAGCCTCTGTGATTTAATATTTTTTAATAGTATCGAAAAGTCAGAAAGTCCATGGGGATCACATTTTGTATGGCTAGAATGTCGTCTTTCCCTATGAATAGCGATCGGATTGTTAAAAAGAACTTTGGTCACAAGTTACGGCTCTCAGTTGACACTTGCGTTCTACTTCATAGGAATGTCCGTGGAATATGAGTGATATGCCTGCTTAAATTAATACTTTAAACCAAAAGTAGGCCTATTTATGCCACCAACGTTGCTCGGGTTACGCACACAGCGGGCAAGCGGCGGACGCGTGTCCAGTGCTACATCACCTGACGTTATAAACAGATGCATGTTGATGAGAGAGCGTTCGAGTGGATTTAATTAGGGTTGACGGCGGGGACAGAACGACCCTAGCTGACACTGCGCCTTGTTACGTAGGTGGGAGTGGGGGCGGTATTCAACACACTTTCTAAAGCACATACGGTGCTTCATCGTATCAGTTAGTACCCAAGATATTTGAAAAGCAAAAGTGAAGCCATACTCGTACCCATGAAGACCCCTGGACTAATAGAGGATTAAGACTTCCACTATTTGTAAACTTTACACTAACTGGGATAGTGGCTAGATCTCTACCCAGCTGGCATTGCAGCAGGAATTAATTGTAATGTTATTGATTGTACGTCACACTAATTACTTTTACGGTGTTTTGAGATGCCGAGGTGCAAGAATATTTCCCCATATAATGTTTTTTCTTTCTTTCTTAATCCGGTTACCCGCCAGGGTTGGTTTTTACCTCGGATTCAGCGAGGGATCCCACCTCTACCTGGAGCGTCAGACTTTGAATTGGGGGATAAAACTGGGGAGGAGGACCAGTACCTCGCCCAGGCGGCTTCACTTACTATGCTGAACAGGAACATGTTGAGGGATTGGGAAGATCGGAAGGGATAGATAACGAAGAGGAAAGGAAGCGGCCGTGGCCTTAAGTGAGATACCATCCCGGCATTTGCCAGGAGGAGAAGCGGGAGGCCACGGGATACCACTTCGAGGATGACTGAGGAGGGAATCGAACTCCCGACTACTCACTTGACCTCCCGAGGCTCCCTCTACTCAGTTTACCTCCCGAGGCTGAGTGGACACCGTTCCAGCCCTCGTACCACTTTTCAGATTTCGTGGTAGAGCGGGAATCGAACCAGGGGCCTCCGGGGGTGGCAGCTAATCACGCTAACCACTACACCACAGAGGCGGACATGATTTCGTGCGCTAAATCTACTTTTGCGAGACTGGCGTATTTTAGCACCATCAAATAGCATCGGACTGAGCTGGAATCGAACGCGCCAACTTGGGGTCAGAAGTCTAACGTTTTACCGTCTGAGGCACTCAGCTTAGCCCCCAGGAATTCACGTGGTACTCATGTCACCGAAAATATTAGCACTGATAATTTCCGTAATGTTTCGTTTGATCGTTGTCGATCAAGTGCTATTTTATATTTGTGAAATTTTACGTTTGCCTTTCGTTAATTATAATTATTATTTTATTATTATTATTACATTATTTTATAATATAAAATAAAATATAAGACAATATAAGATATAATATAATTAATAAAATAATAATAATATGCGCGTACAGCTTAGTGTAAGTTGCACATGGACAGAATTCTTCTCTGTACTGACTGTTTAGAGAAAGATGATTCCTCTAAACTCGAAATATACGTTCAGTGATTCTGATGATGATGATGCTTGTTGTTTGTAGGGGGCCTAACATCTAAGGTCATCGGCCCGGTGATTTTCAGTGACTCATGATTAAAATCAGTTTTAATGCCAAATGTTCTTATAAGTTATATAAGCAAACTCCCGAAGTTAAACGGTTATGCTAAATTTCGGGGCTGTACCTCAATTAAGGCCTCGACCGCTTCCTTCCCATCCCACTTCTAACCCTTTCCTGCCCCATCGTTGCCATAAGACCTGTCTGTGTCGGTGCGATGAAAAGCAAATTGTAATAAATAAATAAATAAATAAATAAATAAATAAATAAATAAAGAAAGAAAGAAAGAAAGAAAGAAAGAAAGAAAGAAAGATTATACTACATTAGGAGCAAACAGTTAAGCAACATGGGATATGGTCGACGTAAAGCTATGATGTACGCCCTTAGAGGAGTGGAAGGTAAAGACTGCCGCTATCCGTAACCTCGGCACTTAGTGGGATATAGTGGTTAGCTCCCTACTCGGATGCCTTTGTCCACAGGAATTCACCTGGTACTCATTTTTATGTAAGCTGAGTGAACCTCAGGGCCATATTCCTCTCGAGAAGTGGAAATCCCTTTTCTAATTTTTTCGGCTTCCTGACATGAAATTGAACCAATATCCTTCCGAATGAACCGAGCATGCCTTTACCACCGCCGTCAGGCAGTCCTCCCTGTTATGGTCATCAGTAGTTGTGTAATAGTGTGCTGTTGCTATTGACACTTTCCAGTTTAAGTGTATTGAAACCTTATTTCAAGTCTTCAAGCATCTATACCAAACTTAGTACATTTATAAATATACCCAGACCAGACAACACAGAATCACAGGATATCAGACATGAACGCACCAGATGACCACCAACTGTCCTCTACATGATATAACACCCACTATCCTCTCTGAATTCGTGTATTTAGGTTACGAAATTGTACTTGCACCATCCACCTGATAACTTTAATGGAAGCCAATCAGATTGATTCTAAAATCTTACGGGAATTTTTTTACTCTGCACAGACGATTGACATTATATGTGGAAAACATGTATTTTCTAATTCAAGCGGTGAATGACGTATTACGTTTTTGTGTGATAGACCTAAGAAATCACATTCCTAATTTCAAATTCATATCGAACTTCAGCTAAGCAACTGGTAATAATTGACGGTCAGCCTTTTCGCAGCTGGTGCAATGACTGATGAGTGATAGAACCAGGGACTTCCCCAGTCCAAGAAATGACGTAAATCGCCTCCTCTTTACCTGAGAGAGCGAACATGCTTCCCATTTACAAATACGCCACGGTAACCACATTTTCCAATCTACTTGCAGTCTTAGGACTGCCAGTATACATTTAAAAACACTTTGTAAAAATACATTTTTTTGCAAAACAGTTTTCTTTTATCCAAGCTTGTAGGTGACACAATGTCAGTGTAGAGAGGAATATTTGGATAGCTGGCGTTGAGAAGACTGTTAAGTTTTCTATGGAGTAATTTACAGTTGTTGGTGGCGTGTCGAATCGATGAAAATTATTCTGTCTACATCACAGGAGGGAAGCTGGCAACTACTGATATGTAGGTGTCCAGAATGTAGTCGGTGAATTCTCTTATTCACGTCATTTCGACGGATGAACAAGTAGTACCGTGTGAGATGCATTCAGTAGCGGAAAAATTCGACATCCTAGGCAAATAGTAGGCAATTGATGTACCACGTCCCCAGTAAAGAAGAGTCAAATATAAAAAGGTAAAGAACGCGTTGAAGGCCATTTACCTCATCCCGACGAAACTTGCTGACAGCTCCAGCGGAAATGCGGTAGACCTCTCGCAAGCTGATGTCGCTGTCTTTCGGAACGCAGATTTCACTCGAACGCTTTGTTGGATGGGGGATATGATGATGATGATTTTGTTTAAAGGGGCCTAACATGTAGGTTATCGGCCCCGAAAGGGGATATCAAGAACAATTATTATCAGTATTCAGTTTAAAGATTGGTTGTATCCTAGAGCCACACAAGAGTTTCGGATGGATAATCCGCAGTCGTCTCTTACTCTTTGCCGTGAGTATGAATAGTGCATGCGATGAAGAGCTGCTACTAGTAGTCATTGCGTTATCCTTCCACGATCTGTACATTCTGCAAATATCAGGTCGATCGGGTGCTTTCGAGCAGTGTAGCATTTATATGGGTTATCCGTCGAATGTTTAGAAGGGCAATCATTCATCTACCTCGAAACTCAGTTGTATTGTGAGACACTTTTTTAAGGCCTGTGATATAGGCTAAGCGTGCAAACAGTGCAATAACATAATACATAGGCCTATCTGTGGTGCAGAGATCTGTTTCTTGTAACACAAACTCACCATCTACTCGAACTATCATGCTGCTTGAGTAGAGCACTTTACGGTGAAATTTCGTTCATAGCAGAAACCCTCATTTAACTCAAAAATCGCTGACCTGACATAGCTACTCCTCCCAGATGGTCAGAAACTCTAGTTTTAACTCACGTTCTGGCACTGCTAGACATCTGTTAGTTTAGTCCATGGGCTCATGTTGGTGCCTGTATGTTTCTCTTTAGTCGCAGTGAAAGAGCAATAGAATGAGGGGGTGTGTTTAAGGGAGTGTGGGTGGAGGGTAGTTAGTGGGAGGAACGGGGTGGGGATTCATCCGCCTGGACTGGACACACCAAGGAAACTAATTGTTATTCAAACAACTCAAACATAGGCGTCGTTTCGCTAATGGGATTTGATGAGAGTGGAAGAGACAGGGTGAAGCTGGAATGAAGGGGGCGAAGAGGCCAGGCTCGGTGCCCTATTGAAGGTCGGTAGTCGCTCGCACCCACGAGTCACGGGAAAAGAGGTTAGTCGCGTGCCCGATTTGATGTGCTCACGAAAACATAAAATACGCATTCCTTTACTAATGTTTCATGTAAGGTACACTGCTACACTATTGTTAAAAAATGTAAATGCATTAATATCTATACATATGAAAATAAGAGTTTGGTCTGTATATTGATCAGAATTTTAAAAAAGAATGGTATTTCTGTATTGGGCGTGTCCACAGTAAGATGGAATTAGACATTTATCTCCGAAGGTTTTTTTTTGCGTGTGCTGTGAAGTGAATAAAATGAGTTGTATTTTCTTTTGTATTGAGATATTTCATCTGTTGCATGTATCTTAGATATAGTGTTATTTTGTATATGGTATTTATTTTTTGTATTTGTACATGAAGTTTTGCTGGCTGCATGGCTGCTTGGCGAATGCCAAATAAACATTTGAAAAAATATTTTATGTCCACCCATGGACAATATTCAGTTTGATGCGATTTCGTGTGGTTTTTCATGTGATCTTTCACGCTGCGAAATCCAATGATGGCAAACCGTGTATGTTCCTAGTGTAATGAGGTTTGAAAAGTGACTGTCGTTTCTTATCTTCGTTTGCCCACCGAAATGACTGGAGCAAACCTTGTTATGGCCACGATATACCTTGTTACATTGGATACAATGAAAGTTTGTTGCATTCTTACGTTGAATATTCTGCAGAGTAAGGACCATTCGCTTACGGTAACACTGCTATTTGTTTTACGTCGCACCGACACAGATAGGTCTTATGGCGACGATGGGACCGGGATGGCCTAGGAATGGGAAGGAAGAGAGACTGAGATCAGAACCAGTATGATGATGGAGCTAGTTCTCAGCCTAGGGAAGGACTACGCATGCAAAACTGTCACTTTACACACACTTTTTTCTATATTCCAGTGTAATTGTAAAAGTATTCTATTACCATACTGCGAGGATCAAATCTTAGCCTACCAAGCTCGATAGCTGCAGTCGCTTAAGTGCGGCCAGTATCCAGTATTCGAAAGATAGTAGGTTCGAACCCCACTGTCGGCAGCCCTGAAATGGTTTTCCGTGGCTTCCCATTTTCACACCAGGCAAATGCTGGGGCTGTACCTTAATTAAGGCCACGGCCGCTTCCTTCCCACTCCTAGCCCTTTCCTGTCCCATCCTCGCCGTAAGACCTATCTGTGTCGGTGCGACGTAAAACAACTAGCAAAAAAAAAAAAAATCTTAGCCTGTTACGTCCGCAGTGTTTATCAGATTTTCTTAAAATCAAATTCGTAAATGATTTTCATTTTTCATGGTTCCTCGGTGTATACATGATTCGGAACAACTACACTTTTAAGTATTTAAACGCTTTAGGCTCTTTCAGTCGTGAAATTACCAGCGTCTCGCCCCACTTTGGCAGTGGGCTATTACGTTCATTTTACTGAATCGATTCATTTGATTCCGTTCACGTTACTGAATCGATACTGTGAGACGATTCACGGCTCATTAGAGTAGTGTTGGCTACTGAATGCATGATTCGAAGCAGTGTATCGATTCATTCAAGTGTCCGAGTGAATCGAATCACAGGAACGGCGGGCTCACGGCACACGATTCAGCTTACTCCCAGCGGACAGTGCTGAGTGGCGCACTCACTGGACGTTGTCGGGGAGCCGAGCTTCCGCTGCAGCGAGACAGTGAATCATGGCACACCGAAAGAATCGTGAACAAGCATGGCTCAGTGAGACACAAGATACACATGGCTCCTTATCGGCACACTGGGCAGTGGACACTGGCGGTGAGCCGTGCTTCCTCTGAAGCAATACATACAGAGCCATGGTACAATGAAAGAATCGTACGCTAAATGGACTCCCGAGCTCAGCTCATTTGAAAATAATATCCACTTGCATTCACTGTCCTCTTCTTACAGGGAGGTTTAAATAATAGATGGATTTATTTTCAGTGTTAAAAAGGTAGTCGAAACATAATTCTAAAGTAGCTAGTAAGTAGGTAGGCTATTAGGTTATACTATTTATTAGTTTAATGAATCTTCGTATGAAAACTTAGTTGACATTTGACAATTAATTAAACTCGACTCTAGCCTGCCCTATGACTACGAGTCATGCTCATAACCACTCAAAAGTACCTGTTTTATGTTGGGAAGAACGGCTCAGTTTTGTCTCAGTTCGTATGTCACATCTTTGCACAAGACTTCAATAATATGTGGACAGTAAGTGAGCCGACTGACGCAATAACTTAACCAACAGTATGTTGAATCAGGAAACCAGTGGGCTACTGTACATCTCGGGTAGCCTATACAAAGTATGACGATTTAAAAAAAATCTTCTGCTGATAGAAAAATACAGAACATATTTTCAAAAATGACTTAGCGAGTTGGACGTGCGGTTAGTATCGCGTAGCTATGCGCTTGCATTCGGGGGATGGTGGGGTTGAATCCCACCGTCGGCAGCCGTTAAGATGGTTTTCCGTAGTTTCCCCATTTTTACACCAGGAAATCCTGGGACTGTACCTTAATTAAGGCCATGTCTGCTACCTTCCTAATCCAGGACTTTTCCCATCCTGCGTCGCCGGAAACCTTCGATGTATTAGAGTGACTAGCATTTTTTTTCTAAGAAAGGAGTTCATAGTATGAAGACCAGATGGTAGCAGCGAACAATAAATGCTGTTGCTGCTGCCTTACCGTTGCATACTACACAGATGCAGTAGGAGCGGTGACTCTAATGTGCCGTGAATCGATCCGCTGTATCGATTCAGTAACGTGAACGGAATAAAATGAATCGATTCAGTAAAATGAATCGAATGTCCCATCACTACATTAGAGTCATCGATCCTATTGCATCATATATTATTTCAGTAGTATAGATCCTTTTTGCGGCGCTCACAAGTAACCGATCGTGACAAATGAGCATTGAAAAGAAAGGGAATAGACATTAGTGGTGACGAATTGCACTCTCCTTTCATAAATATCGATAATTTCTTTGAAACATGTTTTTTTAAATGTTCTAAGTGTGCGATTTGCAATACTGTTGTTGTAGGAAATTAAGCACTATCATTTCTGCCCACTTCAAATTTTGGCCGCTGGGACGCCTGTTTTGTGTCATCATATTATGCTGTCATCAGTTAAGAAAAGAATGATAGTAAAACCAAAAATTACTTCCGGAACATTCGTCAGTATAATAATGCACTTGCATTTGCTTCCGTTCAAGTGGGTACCATAAATGTTAGAATATCAAAGATTACATTAAGTGATAAGTAAGACTGTCTAATATTGTACTGATGTGTGCATTCCTTAGTTCACCAGGGTGCTACTCCACCACATACTTTATGAACATGCGAGATTTCTCTCCTAGTCTCCCCTAGTCTTTGTAGCAAAAAAAGCAAAGCAAAGACTGATGGCTCTTGGAGGGGTGGATGGTAAAGGCCTCGGCACGAGAATGCAAAATACACTAAAGTATGTACGAATGTAAGCCTGAAAGCCTCGCCAGCTTGGAAAGCAGCGAGTCTTTCAGGATCACGTTGGTTAGCCAAAAATCGACTGCTTTCATTACAATTGTCATCTGTTCGTGTATGCATACGTGCTTTCGGCTGCACTGAAGTCACATTTCTTGATCTACAATGCTGTACACCAGATTTGCTCAGATGGGCGCGCGATGAGGCTATTTCGGTGCGACCGTACTGGCTTGACGTAAATGCGGGCAGCTTACGTACCACGTCATAGGCAAGCGCGAGAGCGAACACACATAGGACAGGTTTCACCCTTCATTTCCCAATTTGATGGCTAAATGGTTAGCGTGCTGGCCTTTGGTCACAGGGGTCCCGGGTTCGATTCCCGGCAGGGTCGGGAATTTTAACCTTAATTGGTTAATTTCGCTGGCACGGGGGCTGGGTGTATGTGTCGTCTTTATCATCATTTCATCCGCATCATGACGCGCAGGTCGCCTACGGGAGTCAAATCAAATCATCTGCATCTGGCGAGCCGAACTTGTCCTCGGACACTCCCGGCACTAAAAGCCATACGCCATTTCATTTTTCCCAGTTTGATGTATCTTTTTTTTCTGCGCGGCAAGACACTGAATATCGGAGATAACATTTCTAGGAGAATCCAGACGAATGGAAACGTTTAAGTGATCGTTCGACAATTTTTACAGATTTTTGGGCGGAGAAAAAGTGTTTGCACAAATACGTGGAACCAAAGATGCTTATTATCCTAACTGCTCGTCAAAGCAGACGTGGAATCGATCTTGCTGAACAAACGAATAAAAATCAACTACATTAAATGTCACTCTCAATTTGTCTCTGAGAAATCTGTCACACTGAAATTTGATTTAACTCCAGTTGGATGTCGGATGGTGCTGAGTTAACATCATTTGAAAATTGCGAAGCAAATATCTGGAAAAGCGATTGAAGGTGACCTGTTTCATGAAATATTTCACTAAATGCGTTAAGTAATTTGTTGAGAGACTGAATGAAAATCTGCCAGTGATCATCACGTACAGCACTTAAACTGGGAAAATTAGTGGATTTGAGATCTTGAAATTGTTTTCTCCACATTTCGAGTTTAAACTTTTGAGACTGCACTTTATGTAAAACATTGTAATAACCACATGATCTCTACCGTGTAAATATGTAATAAGAGCATCCAGATGGCTGGTAGTATCTGCAATAAAGCTAAGTCCACGATCCAGACAGGATCAGAAAATTCAGGGACAGATTTTTTTTCATTTCCATAAATAAGCTTATCCCTTCAATCAGCTAAATGAATCGCTTAAGAGTCTTACCCATACTTAGCCACCTAACGTGATTTTTTTTTCGTGTGACTATTTCTAGCCGAGTGCTGCCCTTGTAAGGCAGACCCTCCGATGAGGGTGGCCGGCATCTGCCATGTGTAGGTAACTGCATGTTATTGTGGTGAAAGATAGTGTTATGTGTTGTGTGTTAGTTGCAGGGATGTTGGGGGCAGAACAAATACATAACCCCCGAGCCACTGGACTCTCTGGACCAAAGGCCAGCACGCTAACCATTTAGCCATGGAGCCGGACACCTAACGTGATAAAAGTAAAAATATTCTGATATTCTGTTTCCAGTAAGGTCAGAAATTCACGAAGCTGCCCATGAGTGAGACCAATGTGCCTTAAAAAAATTTTTTTTGCTATTTTCTTTACGTCGCACCGACACAGATATGTCTTACGGCGACGATGGGATAAGAAAGGCCTAGGAATTGGAAGGAAGCGGCCGTGGCCTTAATTAAGGTACAGCCCAGGCATTTGCCTGGTATGAAAATGGGAAACCACGGAAAACCATCTTCAGGGCTGCCGACAGTGGGGCTCGAACCCACTATCTCCCGATTACTGGATACTGGCCACACTTAAGCGACTGCAGCTATCGAGCTCGGTACAGTGGATGCTAATGTTGTCTTCGGATGCATTAAAATGTCATCAGACGTGCTTTTCAGCAAAGCATTTGTTGCGTACTCAGAGTGACCGACCATTCTTTCAGAATAGTGACAACAGGTGAAATAGTAGTCATGTCTTCCAACTACAAAGAAAACGAAGCCTACTGCATCGTACTGTCAGACTGCACAAGTCCATGCAGCCGTAAAGATCAAAAGGCGAAGGATTTTGAATTCCGGTGCTGTGTTGTGATCTTTCACGATTATAGCAAGTAAGCTTGTAGATTTGCGTGACTATTGATATCTCGATCATATTCACGGAGTTACACGATAACTCTAGACCACACGTCTTTCATGAAGCAACTGCTCTTTGGCGCAAATTGCGTTTGGAGTTTCCAGAACATCCACCCTATAGCTATTCCAGTTATAGTGCCTTTGTTTGGCTCCCCGAAGAAAGACCTCAATAGTCAATGTTTTGGTTCCATCTTTTCTTTGATTAAACCTCAGCAGCAGCAGCAGACCACGCATCTCGTGGGATATGAGGGTCGGAACCCAATCCCGTGAGCAATTTTAGCCCTTCGGCCTTTTGGGCCTTGAGTGCAACTTTCGGTAGGTTTTCTAACTGGACTGCATAGGTGTTGTGAGGTGGTACTTATGAGAACGGAATCGCATTGGCCAGGATGTGACCTGCACCCCGGAGGGTGGAATTAATTTAGAAGAGACTTTGGTCGCTTATGGAGAAGACCGTCAGTATCATAGTTACCCAGGTTGGATATGAGTGGGTTTGGGTTGGAGTTCAGGTTATAGTAGAATCGTTGAGCAGAGATCAGGATTCTGGTGTAAACTTCATCAATGTGGAGATCGGCATGTATATCGCGATTCCGTTCGTACCATTGCGCACCGCTGATCATGCGAAGTGCACGATTTTGAAAGCGCTGAACTTTGTTTAGGTGCGTTTTGGCTGCGATCCCCCAGACGGGACTGGCATACTCAAGGATTGGCCTTATGGAGGTTTTGTACAGCAGGAGCCTGTTTTCTAAGTTGAGCCCATTATCGGCTTTCATTAGAGGTATGATTTCATAAAGGCGTTTGTATGCCTGGGCCAAAATTCTTTCAATATGGTGCCTGAAAGTTAATCTTCTGTCGAGGGAAACACCCAGGTATTTAGTGACATTTGACCACCGGATCACCTCGCCGAAAAAGACCAGTGGTAGAAACCTCACACATTCCATATAACTCTCACCTTTAGGCTGATTCTCCACGAGCAGGTAAAACGCCGCTGTTCGCCCGCTACAAACCCGCTTGCGGAACAGAACTATGGGGTATATGTTGAGTTGTCTACACGGGCGGTTTGCACGCCGCGGGTGGACGCGTCCGTGAGCGGGCAGGCGGGTCTAACGCCAACAGAGGCGTCATTCCCGCTAGCGGTAGAACAGCGAATCATACTCCACGTGGCGGCAGTGAGCAGTTCACCCGCCTCTGTCGCACGATAGGAACTGCCAGAAGTGTAGTATATTCTTTACTAGCTGATGTATCCGTGCTTCGCTCCGGAATTCTACATTGTATACAGAATTCTAGGTTAGGTACTGTACACGTTGTGAGCAAGATTGTATTAAATTGCATAGCTCCTAACGTTACCCTAGAAACGTGACGGGGAAGTCACCAAACGTCTTTTCTCATATGAAGACTGGGTTAGCGAATATTCATTGCAACAATAGGCCCGCTTGCCTACCATCGTTCACAATCAGGTTGGGGAGTTTAGATTATGATGGCAGACACTCAATCTCCACCTGCCTTTTTACATCCTCAGAAATACTGTCTTAATCATTTTTCCAACTGAAATGAACATAGGTCATTGCCATGATGTCAATAGGAATGACACGATTAAAAGCAATGTTTTCGTATGAAATACTCGATCAAATGAAAAACCACGCATTTTAACGAACAGTAGGCCTACTACACTTCCGATCAAACAATCCAAATTTTCAGAGCTGGAATGATCAACCCGCAGACAGCCGTGATCCGTGAACACTCTTCGTTTATTTTCGGTGGGGAGGAGGGGTCGAATAGTGGAGAGTCCCAGGGCAAAAACTATGCCCTTTTACTAATCTGTGACCGGGCGAGTTGGCCGTGCGCGTAGAAGCGCGCGGCTGTGAGCTTGCATCCGGGAGATAGTTGGTTCGAATCCCACTATCGGCAGCCCTGAAAATGGTTTTCCGTGGTTTCCCATTTTCACACCAGGCAAATACTGGGGCTGTGCCTTAATTAAGGCCACGTCCGCTTCCTTCCAACTCCTAGGCCTTTCCTATCCCATCGTCGCCATAAGACCTATCTGTGTCGGTGCGACGTAAAGCCCATAGCAAAAAAATTTACTAATCTGTTTCCTAGGAATACACTATGAATCGGAAAATCTCAATTCACTACACTGGCGGGGGAAGAAACTATTTGACTTGGAGGCAAATTCTTCCTCAAAGCCAGAGGAGAAAGCCCCTCTTCACTGCTAATTTGGAATAAAATGAATATAAAAGTGAAGCGGAAGAAGCTTTTCTTACGAAACGGCTCTTTTCAGGGTTGAATTTTGATTTATTTAGTGAATTGTGGTGCTATAATTTGGAGTAGCCCTAAATTGTAATTCTAGACCAGGTCATACTACTACTACTACTACTACTACTACTAATACTACCGGTACACTGCTCATTCATAACAGCCCGTCAGAGTAGGGATCCAACAGCTGGAATACTATGATGAACCAGTGTGTTACGTACCAGCAGTATCAGGAAATGTGTCCGGCTCCATGCTAAATTGTTAGCGCGCTGGCCTTTGGTCACAGGGATCCCGGGTTCGATTCCCGGCAGGGTCGGGAATTTTAACCATAATTGGTTAATTTCGCTGACACGGGGACTGGGTGTATGTGTCGTCTTCATCATCATTTCATCCTCATCACGACGCACGGGTCGCCTACGGGCGTCAAATTAAAAGACCTGCATCTGGCGAGCCAAACTTGTCCTCAGACACTCCCGGCACTAAAAGCCATACGCCATTTCATTTCATTTCATTTCATTTCATTTCATTTCATCAGGAAATGTATGAACCAGAGGAATGGCATGCTAAAGAAGAAAGTTTTCTAACTCCCCAGCTATTTCCCGCCAGTATTCAGTCAGGCTGTTATACTCGGTACGCAGCAGTAACCCCATCTATCGGAGTGGAGTGGCAGCATAAGAGACAAAGAACATCACAACAAGCAATGGTCAATATAATGTTATTGTTGCGCTTCCGATATTGCAGGCCTTCACATTTAGTTTTCCTCCGACTCTGAAATACCACTCTTATCATAGTCGGTACGGTAAAACTGAATAAAGCATAAAGGTAAGGGTGTATTTTTCCCGAAGGCAGGTCCGAACCTCCGCAGAGGTGCGCCTGAGCCGGAGTTTACCTGCGGTAGGGTGGCTAGTTCCTTTTCACTCCTCCATTCCCTTATAATAATAATAATAATAATAATAATAATAATAATAATAATAATAATAATAATAATAATAATAATAATAATAATAATGGCGTATGGCCTCTGGAGAGGAGTGGTGCAGGTCTTTTTCTGGTAGACGGCCTATTAGGCGACCTGCATGTCTGTGAAGATGAGGGTCCTACCTAGGATGATTTCTAATGTTGAATACACCACACACACCCAGCCCCCGAGCCATTGGAATTAACCATTTAAGGTCAAAATCCCCGACCCGGCCGGAAATCGAACCCGTAACCCTCTGGACCTAAGGCCAGTACGCCGACCATTCAGCCATCGAGTCGGACTCCATTCCCTTACCCCTAACCAACAGCCCGTAGCAACCCATCCAAATCTTGACCACGCCCAATGTTGCATAACTTCGGAAATGTCACGGGATCCGGTTTTTCAACACGGCTACGGCCGTTAGCAATAAAACATAAATGATCGAAAATTGTATTCTCTCTAACTTTTGTTAAGCAGTACTTTTGGATAGGACCAATAACTTATTGTAGGTATTTACAAAATAAAATTTAGGTGATTCCCCTAGACTGGAATTTCATCCAGGGTGAATAAAATTGTTTATAGCTTAGGCTTGTGTTTCTTATTCCCCGACTCTATGTACCGATTTTCATTATATTCTGTTAACCCATTTTCTCCTGCATCGGCGTTGATATGGACTTAGCAACAAAAATACAAATTCATGAATGTCTCTGTTATCATAGCCGGTACGGTAAACATGTATGAGACATAAATGATCGGAAATTTAATTCTATATAACTTTAGTTATGTAATATTCATCGATAAGGCCACTAATAATATTAATATTTGAGAATTAAATTTCAGGCCTTCCCCTAAACTACCATTTCACTCGTTTAGTAATATGCACCTCAACTGACATTCTGTAATATTGGAAAAACATTTCCAGAGAGTTCATGTGTTCGCAAAACGTTAAATGAAAATGTCCAGTGGTGAGCCGATTCGATAACGCAGGGTAAGTCCACCAACGTCTTTTCTTACCAGGTTTCTTTTTCAATATTGCTAATAACTGTAGTTGAACAGCTCCAACAACAAGACCTATTTGTACGACATCCATCATTATAGTGTGGCAGGTTTATCGCTGGTGGAGAATAGCTGCGCGTGTCGCCGGCGTTTTTGGCGCTGTTTACCGGCGTCAATTCAACCGCTCGTGTAGAATAGGCAAAAAGTTTGAGCGGTCAGGCGGGCGAACAGCGGCGTTTTACCTGCTCGTGGAGAATCAGCCTTATAGCTGAGCGATACCGTCGTCGGCTTATGACAATGCGGCCGCGTTTCGTTCTCCGTCCAATGCATGTAGGATTTATGAAATGGAAAGTCACGCCCCTGTAGTTCGAATTGCTCATAAAATTGATGATCCTATGGCTATGATCACGATAGCGTAAGTTACGTAAAACTACAAGTTGGCTTGCTTCCTTTCTCTAAATAAGAAACCCAAAATCCTGCACGTTAGCTGCACACTTTTTTCTCTACGTTACTGAGAGAAAGCTTCTAAGGGTACCAACTTGATTGTTCAATTCATGAATTCTTTTAATCTTCTCAGTGTTTATCACAAAGGAGCGCACTGGAATTTCACGGAACTTCTACAGACCTCTTACAGAACACTAAAGCGAATTAGTTGGCTGCGTAGTTCGAGTCACGTAGCTGTGAGCTTACGTTCTTGAGATATTAGTTTCAGACTTCACTGTCCACAGCCGTGAAGATGGTTTTCCATGGCTCCCCATTTTAACATAAGACACATGCTGGGGTTGTGCCTTAATTAAGGCCACGATCGGCTCCATCCCAGTCCTATCCCTGTGTCCTGTCGTTTCCGTAAGACCTGTCTGAATGAGTGTGACGTAAACCAATAGCAAAAGTAAACATAACACTTAAAAAAAACAGTCTCAGAATTCCTATTTGTCCTTTGCAGAGGATCTGTAGAGTCCTGGGTATAACTCTTAGTGCCTTCGCATGTTTCAGTCTACACAATACTAAATTGCTAGTTATCTCTCACTGAGAATTGCCGAACTCTAGTTGATACATTCATAAAACAAAATTAGTACCCGTGCTTCGTAGGTAAGTTATCACCTGCTCACACTATTTCGTCCTCTATGATATGGTGTATAAATGCATTTTGTTGAGTGCGATTCACCTTACAATGTAGTAATATCTACGTAGTATTTAATAAGATTGTGCATAACATGCTGTTCGAAACAACCAAAAGCAAACCCCATTGTGCAGCAGCCCCGAACGGCCTTGGCCTACAAAGCGACCGCTGCTCACTCTGAAAGCTTTAAAGATTACTAGATGTCGTGTGGTCGGCACGACGAATCCTCTCGGCCGTTATTTTTGGCTTTCTAGACCGGTGCCGCTACCTCACCGTCAGGTAGCTCCTCAATTGCAATCACATAGGCTGAGCGGACTTCGAACCAACCCATAAGATCCAGGTAAAAATCCCTGACCTGGCCGGGAATAGACCCCGGGTCCCCCGGGTAAGAGGCTCTCATGCTACCCGTACACCGCGGGGCCGGCAACTGCTGTTCGAACAGTATTAAATTCCAGCCAACATTCTTGCAACGTTCATTATAAATTGATAGTTTATTTGTCAAAATCCCTGGTACTTTATTAGGATTGAATACAATGGATTGTTTACAAAACTATGGTGGTAATACTGCTTTAATGCGCTTTGAAAAGCTTCAGTCTTACCATTTCTACGTGTACCAATTTATTTTATTTCAAGCTGAAATTAAAGTGAGCAAGACCCATATTGTAGTAGTTGTAGTCGTTCTTTCTCGGAGGTCCTGTGTTCGATTACCGAATTTTAATCCTGGTATGAAAGTTTGATCACGTGACAGTCCAGTGTTTACAAGGCAGCAGTTCGAGCATCTCCTTAGCAGACACTAAACTCTTTATGGAATATATGAGCCACAGGTTTAGTTTCTCTGGAGTCAAATTGAATTTATACGGCCTGAAGATATGAACGTAGATGCTATGTTAATAACGAGTAATGTAGTGCCCTGTGGATCTGTGGTCTTCATCCTCCCCTCCAGTGGGGCTTAAGTGAGTTCAATGTTAAGTATGTACTCAAGAGTATTAGTACGAGATAATCCCTGTTTGAGGTCAGTATATGTCTGTTGTTGTTCCTCCACTTCTTCGCTATCTTAATCTGACCACTTTCGCTGTGAGATATTGAAGAGAATATCTGACATCACAGGGAAACTCAGTAGGCTTTACTGGTTCATGCTATGAATGGACTACCACTGCCAATTTCAGTAGAATACCTTAACTCTCTACGGAGATGTACTGAGATGATGATGATGATGATGATGATGATGATGATGATGGATGGATGGATGGATGGATGGATGGATGGATGGATGGATGTATGTATGTATGTATGTATGTATGTATGTATGTTGGGTATTCAGCCCGAAGGCTGGTTTGATCCTCTGCAGCTCCGCCAACAGCTGTCATAAATAGCCTAGGCGTCACTGAAGAGGCGTACTAGGGAAATGAGGAGTGAGGTAGTTTCCCGTTGCTTTGCTCACTGAGCCAGCAGTTGCTATTACATATCAGTCTGCCAAGCCCACTGAAATACATGCACCAACCGACCCTATGAGTGATATTTTCGCACCATTCATAACAGGGACTGGCTGCATAAGGAATGGTATTACTAGCATCACCAATACCTCGGTCACTTTCATATTGTCAAAGCCAAGGATGAGACTGAGACCGGTCAATGAAAGTAACAAATTTGATATAGCCCATACCAGAAGACATAGTGCACTGTAAACACTACATCTCGCCAGCAAAGGCATATGATGATGATGATTATTATTATTATTATTATTATTATTATTATTATTATTTCGTGTGATTATTGATAGCCTGGTGCAGCCCTTGTAAGGCAGACCCTCCGGCGAGTGTGGGCGGCATCTACTGTGTATGGGAAACTGCATGTTATTAAGGTGGAGAATAGTGTTGTGCGATGTAGGAGTTGCGGGGATCTTGGAGGGAAATAACAAACATCCAGTCCCCGAGCCAGGGGAGTTAGCCATTTAAGGTTAAAATCTCCGACCCGTCCGGGAATCGGGAGTCGAACCCGAAGCCATTTGAACCGAAGGCGATTACCTTGACCATTCAGCCAATGAGCCGGACATATACTGAGATGATAACCTGCTAGTATTCCGAAGTTCCTCCCCTCCCGTTCCTCTCTGCAAGTTTGCATGACTATGCCCGTATATTGAACAACACAAATCACTCATCACAATTAGTGAAAGGAGCAGGAAGACGTTCTTTCCCCTTGGAAATATCCAGCCGACTTCCAGGTTTCAGTTTCCCTATCATCTACCCTCACTGCCTGTCGTCAATGTACCATTACGCTGGACACACGAACGAGACTGCTCCGATGTTAAGTAAGGGAAACGTGAGACATATATACTGAGAAGACACATATTCTGTGAATCAACAGTGCCGGGATTCATCTGTAACTGGAGACGAAAAACCTTGGAATATCTCGTATACAAAATTATCATAAATTCGATTTGGTTAATCTTCTCTGACGCAGTGACTACGTAAGGCTCTTCCTACAGTCATATTCAATAAATATGCCGTGGGATGTGCAGTAACTGCGAGCAAGCGAGAAGACAATCAAGTCCATATCACTTTACTGAACTGTACTGAATCTTATCTTCGCGTGCAGTCGGCTGAAAAGGTTTGCATGTGGACGTGGTCTTTATATAATTCATATCCCAAGTCTGCAGCATTTTGGTTGCCCTAGTCGAGTCTGTTCCTTCTCCATCCCCTGCGCTTTTCTCCAAGCTTTCTATGATCATTGCTCAGAATTGATCGATGTACAACGAAAAGTGACTTTATCTTTGCGCATAGTAGGGGCCGCGAAATGTTTCGATTCGATTATTCTAGAACCTCCCAAGGTATTGATAAATTGGAAGTGGTGAAAAATTCATTACACCTTATGGTAGCGTAATGCAGATGCAACTACCTATCTTTTATGCCAGTTATTTTTCCTCTCTGATGTATAGGCTATATTAGTTAGAGCTTTATCGAGACCAAAAACTCAGGGAACAAAGAGTAAACTTTTGAAGCATGATTTTTTGCTCCTCGTTCTTCTTTTGTAGAAGGCACTTCAAACTCTTGATTCGACATTTGATTTACTCCAGCGTCACTAATCCACTTAGGTAAAGGTAGGCGTTCCGGCACATAAGGCACCATAGAGGAATCTGATCACGTTATCTGAAATGAAACCTCGTCTACTAAGGAACAAATATTCAAGGTTCCTACGCTGAAAGGATAACGTCGCTGGTCCTTCTCGTTCCCTCATGGCTGATTCAACTCACCCAAAGTTGACTTCATAAATGTTGGTAACAAGGTAACAAGGCTTGCTTGCCATCACGACAGAGGTTGGCCTCACCAGCCTAGAATTCTGGCTAATTTTATAGAATGGCGTGAATTTTTTCTGAAGAGGAAAAATAAAAGGGACAGAACATGCAAGCAAACTATCCTGAAAAGCGTACTATGTCTCCAAGCACATCTTTGCTTGCAATGTGACCTGCTAACTTTCTCTCAAACTTCAGCTGAAAAAAGACGGTCCTCTTTAAAAAGGCTCCGTGTCTTTTAAGAACCATTCTTTTATTTATTTCTCTTATGATTTGTTTCGGGATGACTCTCTTTCATGTATCACTCTACTTAAGGAACGAATAGAATAGATGTGAAGCTCATTGCTAGACTTAGAATACTAAAAATGTATTTCACTGAAGACTGGTTTATTTATTGACGATGATTGTCATAAAATTCTCGTCTACAGCGAAACAACGCACTTGACAATCTAGACACTCCAGCTGGAGGCACCTTGATTTTGTCTTTAGTTGTCTCTGCTTCAATTTTGGTCTTCGCTAAAAGTTTCTCTCCATTATTTCAAACACCGACCTTGTTAAGGGAAAATGGCATTCGTCCTTATGATCCTGCGCTGTCCCACGAAACGCAGCCGTTGGTTAGTGTTCTTTGTCCCACAGAGGGGTGGTGTGACACGAATGTGTTTTGTTTGTGTGCTAAAGATAGTATATATCGTCGCCATAAGACCTGTCTGTGCCGGCGCGACGTAAAGCCCCTAGCAGAAAAAAAAAATATAGTATAGTAAATGGCCGGAAAACTAGTTAAAGAAGGTTAGAGCACTAGTGACTGTGGCGTGTGTTCGAGGATTCCGTAAACTAGTGTGTTGAAATGGATTTCCAATTTCAGACATATGGTCAGATGGTGCGCACATTTTGAAGGCGCATATAGCGGGACAAGGCAAAGGGATGGGGTAATAAGATATAATGGCTTTCTTTTTCAGTTTCGATTTTTAAATATAATACGAGCAAAAGTCCCTTAATCATTTCTTAGATAATAAAATCTAGGCTTATGGTAGACAATTACGCAGGCTAAAGACGTTTAAAATGTAACACTGGGCCCTCAAACACGTTACTGATGAAATAAATTCACCCTGTTTCGTTCTGTGTTTTGTAATAAAAATAAACTGTCTTGTACAATGCAGTGCATGCATTAATTTGTGATTGGTTAAGTTCGTGCTTTGTGTCTTTTGTTTATTTTCACAGTGACCTCGTAGGACCAAGGTAGCAGTCACGTTATTAAAACGAATAAACTGTGATCATATTAATTGGCTTCGTTTCACCATCATAGTTCGGCGCATTAGGGGTAGAATGGCAAATGTATCTCAGTGAATTATAGCGCTGACCGCAGCTCGCCTACGGGGGTCAAATAGAAAGACCTGCACCTGGCGAGCCGAACCCGTCCTGGGATATCCCGGCACTAAAAGCCATACGACATTTCGTTTCATAGCGCTGACCACTGGATACTGACCATGGTTACGGAAGACAGGTGGCATAGGTATTTTCTTGCTAGTGGCTTTACGTCACACCGACACAGATAGGTCTTATGGCGACGATGGGATAGGAAAGGCCTAGGAGTTGGAAGGAAGCGGCCGTGGTCTTAATTAAGGTTCAGCCCCAGCATTTGCCTGGTGTGAAAATGGGAAACCACGGAAAACCATATTCAGGACTGCCGACAGTAGGATTCGAACCCACTATCTCCCGGATGCAAGCTCACAGCCGCGCACCTCTAACCGCACGGCCAACTCGCCCGGTAGCATAGATCTAGAGCACCAGCTCTTCTTGATATGGATTTCCATGTTTTGCAATTTGAAATCGTCGTGAAATCGCCTCTGAATTCAAATCTGCTACTTTCTCTATCGTAGCCTATAAGTTACAGGTGGTCATGCTCCTAGAATTTATTTATTTATTTAACAAGCAAGTAAATTACACTAGTGGTCTATATTATTATTAAAACGTATTTGCTTGATTCACGGTCTAATTTGTGCAAGCATAATCCTCGGAATTCCTTTTCTAGTAGATTTATTTATGCAATTTTTGTGGGGGGGGGGGTATATAGGAATGAGAAAGGGTCTAAGGCTAGCGAGCCTTTCTCTCACTGGAAGGCTCTGGGTTCGATTCCTGACCAGGTCAGGGATTTTTACCTGGATCTGAGGGCTGGTCGAAGTTACTCAGCCTGGACCAGGGCAATTGAGGAGCTATGTGATGGTGAGATAGCGACATCGTTCGAGAAAGCCAAGAATAACGGCCGAGGGGGTTCGTCACACTGAGAACGCGTCACCTGTAATCTGCAGGCCTTCGAGCTTAGCAGTGGTCACTTGGTAGGCCAAGGTCCATCAGAGCTGTAGCGCCTTAGTATTTGACTTAGATTTGGTTTAGGAATGGAAGAGGAAAGCAACAGCATGGGGTTGAATGGGGAAGAACTTAGAGAAACCAACCGAGAAGGGCTACAACGGAGCAGCTCCGAAGTTTTACATTGATATTTTCTGAGCTAAGACAGTGGGTATATCGATTTATGTCTGTGTTATTTCATTTTTCATCTTCTGATCTAAGACTGGGTATATCTATCTATGCCTTTGTTAAACTGTGCATGTTTTAATAGTAGGTTTTACGTCTCACCAGGGGCTGTCTGGCCGCGGCGGTAAAGGCGTGCTCGGTTCGCCCGGAAGGACGTGGGTTAGAATCCCCATCAGGAAGTCGTGAAATTTAAGAAACGAGATTTCCACTTCCGGAGGTGCATATGGCCGTGAGGTTCACTCAGCCTACACCAAAAATGAGTACAAGGTTAATTCCTGGGGGCAAAGGCGGCCGGGCGTAGAGCTAACCACTCAACCCCATCAAGCGCCGCGGTTAACAATGGTGGAAGCCTTTACCTTCCACCCCTCCGAGGGCCTTCATGGCTTGTACGGAGATGACTTTGCTTTGCTTTTTTTTACGTCTCACCGACACAGATAGGTCTTATGGCGACGATGGTATAGAAAAGTGCTAGGAGAGGGAAGGAAATGGCCATGGCCTTAATTAAGGTACAGCCCCAGCAATTGCCTGGTGTGAAAATGGGACACCACGGAAAACCATCTTCAGGACTGCCGAGAGTGGGTTTCGAACCCAGTGTCTTCCGAATGCAAGCTCACAGCTGTGTGCTCCTAACCACACATCATCTTGTTCGGTTGTACATATTTTTATGCCCGAGACCTTCACACAGTATATATATTTTTTTTTTGCTATGGGCTTTACGTCGCACCGACACAGATAGGTCTTATGACGACGATGGGATAGGAAAGGCCTAGGAGTTGGAAGGAAGCGGCCGTGGCCTTAATTAAGGTACAGCCCCAGCATTTGCCTGGTGTGAAAATGGGAAACCACGGAAAACCATTTTCAGGGCTGCCGATAGTGGGATTCGAACCTACTATCTCCCGGATGCAAGCTCACAGCCGCGCGCCTCTACGCGCACGGCCAACTCGCCCGGTCACACAGGATAAAACGTTGACATTAAATCCTTTCAAAAAGTAATACATTTTTTTCTCGAATAAGGAAGAACGCTCATCTGTAACACGAAATTTTATTTCCCTAAATGTCAATAGGGCAAGTAGGTAGAAAATTAGTCCACGCGTTTCTCTTTATTTTATTGTTAAATACCTAATTCATTTTCAAGACCACCTTTATGTTTGAGCCACCGGAAAGATTTCTGCTTAAAGATAAGTTGCCGAGTGCTGCTGAGGAGAAACAAGACTACTAACAGAAAGAAAGAATGGGGGATGAAAATGTCAGTTTGCAAATGCAAGATATGAAACCCACTTCATCACGACTAAAAACTGGTGCTTTGCATTGGAGTAGCTGGCTTGGCTACGTACGCGTGACGAATGATGTCCATTTTCTCTAACTGAGCCTGGTTGGAGTGTTGTGTGTACTCAGTGCCGAAGAAGGGTGGAAGGGAGGGTGGAGGTCGTAGCGATTCTAATGAGGGAGAACGCCTAAGTACAGCCGCCCATTTGTCCTCTTCACTGGGGATATCTTAAGCGCCGTAGCTCTGCTGCTAATAATGTAACGGATACACAATCCTGCAGGATCACAACACTGTATGTAATAAATCAGGAATAGTCAAGACCCAGCCCACTCTCCATCGCGCAAACGGAATTCGAGAGTGATAAAGAATAATTGACGGCACGTGGGGCCAAGAAACTTGGCGCTGCAGTTCTGGGACGCCCCTGAACGCACATTACTTCTTTACCAATTGTGTGATACTGCTGAAAGAAACAAGATTTTGTTCTATGTTCAGTTCGACCTTCAACAGTGACAAATATATTCAGCAATGTCGTTAACACCGAACACATTTCTGGCAAAGGAAGAATTATATTCGTATTGATTTTAGGTCTACCTCCCGCTAACTACATTTACGATTTTCGGAGACGCCGAAGTGCCAGGATTTTTTCCCGCAGGTGTTCTTTTCCGTTCCTTTAAATCTACGAGCACATCGCTGACGTATTTGAGCATTTTCAAATACCACCGGACTGAGCCTGGGTTGAACCCGCGAACTTGAGCTCAGAAGGCCGGTGCTCTGACAACTGAGGCACTCATTAAGGCACAAAGGAAATATGCCAAAAATCGAAATGCAGAGAACTCACAAGTGCACAAGTGAATAAGGCATGGGGATTACATTCCTTACCATTGTTGATTTGCTTGAATTTAATTAGAATTTCGATTAACTTTTCCACTGCATCGTGTTCTTAATATATACATATAGTGATTTACCATTAATGCAGTCTTTAAAAATGAATCCATGACATACAGTTTATGTATTTAAATAATACAATACATTCATATGTTGCATTCCAAGTTAATATGTGTAGATTTAAGTTAACATTATTGTATTGAAATATTTATACCACTGTTGTTGAATATATTTTTTCTCGGGAATAGCAGAGCTGTACTAAAATAAAATTTTACAAATAGAAAATATTACTTGATTTGTTTCCAAAAAGTAATTTAATTTTTTTTTTTTGAGTTGTAGCCTATTTTAATTTTCACAGCCCTGCTGTTAAATTGTGTTTTCCTCTAAAAGGTATACGCAAGTAACTTAGTTTATAGACACGGTCAGAATGCTGCAGTGTCTCTGGTGACGAATTGCAGTGCTCTTCCACATACAGTAGGTATTCGTCTACGTGCATTAAATCGAGATTCCAATTTAGAGACGTTTTCTTGATTTCTATTGCAAAGTAGGCCTTCCTTTGTACTTATTTGAAAATGCAATGAATTTTAATAAATAAAGCGAGAGCAAGTGTAACCACAGAGAAATGTTGAAGAAGACAAGAAAGAAGGTGATAATTCGATTATCAGTGTTATCGAAAGGGGTATCAACGTATTGTTCTCTTTCCATGCATTCTCTCTCGCATTCCAGACAAAATTTGAATTGGGCTCAGGCGAGGAAAGAAATGTGTCATGGAATTTGTTCCTTCTTTTATACTCACACGGAACTATACACCTCAAAAATGTTTGGAATATTGTGGGTTAGGCACGTTAAGTGGAGTCCTGTTGTAAGTGGTAGAGAGCACTGTATACGCACAGGTAATTCAATAGCTTGTTTACAATAACGCAGATGTCGCTGCCTACGGTCTGTGTTGAGCCTGTGGTGAACTATTCCATTTCAAGTGAAAACTGGTAGTGGTGTGCAAAGTGCAGTACGAGCTTCATTTCACGTCTCTTGTGTAATGTACATTTCCCAGTTTGACTGGGCCAGAATTGTGGCATTTATTCAGAGTGAACATATACAAGCAGCAGTATCATGCTTTGTAGGGGTTACCTAAAGTGAAGTTTCAAAAACGTGGAAAAGGTACACTGAGACCAATGATGTGACTGACAGACCGAGGGAATGTCGACCGAGGGTGACAACACCACGTCAAAATCAGTGTATCCGCGTAAAAGAGCAGAGGAGACCAACTCCGAAAGCTCAGCAATTACGAGATGACTTGAGAGTACCGAAATCCGCGTAGTCTATCTGCACAAACTGTAAGCCGTCGGCTGCATAGTCCCCGACTAAAGCAATTTCGACCGAGTCGGCGGATTCTCTTCTCGTCTTGAGAAGATGGGCCATTCGACATATTTGGGGGTTGGATGAATGGTGTAATGTTATGTTCGCAGATGAAACACGGCTATCACTTAGGCCAGATACAGGACGACGAAAGGTGTGGAGACGTAAAGGACGCAGTGGAAAGTACTAGCATGTTCAGGAGGTGCATGCATTTGGAGGTGGTGGTGTAATGTTTTGGGCTGGGATTATGCATGGCCGTCACACACGTTTGATAGCAGTTCGAGGGACTTTAACTGCCCAGCGGAGTACCGGTGAAATTCTTAGATCATTTGTGCAACCCTTTAGGTATGAATATGATGCTGAATTCATTGTCGTCCATGACAATGCTCGCCCTCTTCGAGGTGCTTCACTGAGCAACTTCATGAGAGAAGTAGGTATCAAACATACAGTCGCTCGCAAAATTATTCGTCCGCGCTCGTCATGTGAGGAAAATAGCCAGTATCACCAATATAATAAAGAAGTTAATTACAAAAGGGTAATAGTATGTTTTATTTGCCATCGGAACATCTGAGGACATAATTTATAGCACCCTAAGCACTGGCATTTGCAACAAATAAAAAACAATCACACTGCTTGCAGAAAAGTCACGTTGAAAAAGTATTCGTCCACAATAAGAAGTCAAGGAATGTTCAGTCGTTTCCTAAGTATCAGTAGCGTGTCGAACGTCCTTTGGAATCAATCACGCCTTCAAGGCGTTTCGGCATGTATGTCACCAGTTTTTCTGTCACTTCCGGGCCTATTTTCGTGCCATTCTTCCAAAAAGTATTGCTTCAGAACTTCTTTATTTGGATTACGCTGCTTGCTCAGTTTACATTTTAATTCCGCCCATAAATGACGTATGGTGTTTAAGTCTGGCGGGTGGGGTGGTGTCTGCAGCACATGGGGTGGATTGTAGAGTAGCCATTCCCTCACAACACGAACAGTGTGCTTAGGTCATTATCTCGCTGGAAGAAGTACCCACAACTAAGTCCTAATTTTGCCACGCTGCGTGTTAAGTGTTGCTTTAATATATTCGAATATACCATCTTATCCATTCGTTCAGGTATTATATGGCAGTTGGCTACCCCAGCTGCCGACATACACCTGCATACCATTATGGAACCTTCTCTATATTTTGCAGTTGGTTGCAGATTTTGACTTTGGAGCTCGGCGTTCTTCTTTCTCCATACACGTCTCTTTTCAGAGCAATTAAATAAACAGAATTTGCTCTCGCCGTAAACAACACGCGTTTCCATAATTCTGGTGGCTTCATAACGTACTGTTTGGAGAACGCCAGTCTCTTCTTACGGTTCACCTCACTTATCCAGGGCTTCTTCCGGTTTGTACGCCCCTGCAAACCAGCTCTGTGTAACACACATCGTCCGGTGTCGGTGCTGTTGTTCTTCCCAGTGGAGGTTTGTACTTCTGTTCGAAGCACAGGTCCAGGCAGATGGGGATTTTTCTGGACGGTGCTTATTATGCTTCGCTCTTCGCGTGTTGTCAGATTCCTCGGCCGCCCAGTTCTTGCTCTGTTGAGTAAGTTGCACTGGTCTTGTATCGTTGAATGATATTTGCGACTGTAGTTCGCGGTATTCCTGTTTTTTCAGCAATTACTCTTTGCGAATTACCAAGTTGGTGGAGTTGGATAATTCGTTGGCGTTCAACAACAGTTCGTTTCCTTATCTCACCCATTATACGCGGGGCATGCACTAGATGTTGTCTCACCGACACTGTCCGTATCACTGATGGAATGAGCTTGGTGATGTGTCCCACTTCCTCACTGCTGTGTTCGTTACACAAGATAGTGAACAAAGCGGACGAATACTTTTGCGTTGCCATTTCCTAGACCAACCACACTCATTATTTATTATTAAAGAGTACTGACGTGCAAGAGGTATATTCTTCCGGTATGATTGTACATATATATTGCATATTCACTGCGTATTTGTTTCTGAACGTACCCGAAGCCTTGTAATGCAGGTTTGGTGTTCAGTATATGAAAAGGACACATGGACGAATACTTATGCTATTGACTGTATGAATAGGCCAGCCAATTCACCAGACATCAACTGCATTGGGCATGCATGAAACAGGTTGAAAAGAGTTGTTTCTGATCGTCCACAATCCCCACAGGCACTCCCGAACCTCATTAGAGTTGTCCAGGTGGAATGCGATCTTCTTCCTAAAGATGACGTCAGTGTATGCCCACTGTTCGCAAGCATGCTACAAGATGTCAAAGGCCTGAATAATGCCAGAGGAGGCCGTTCATGGTATTGAAGCAGCTTTAAAAAAGAACACAAATTGTAACTTTTCATTATTACTGTTTATATGCGGAAGAAAAACATTTGAGTTTATAAAAGTTTACATTTCGAGCTTGTGTGTCTCTTTGGTACCATAAACAACATTCTATAACTTTATTATTGCATTGCATCCTTAATATTCCAAACTTTTTTGCGGTGCATATAAAACCTTATGACGATAAATTTTGGGTTAAAAAGCATGTTTGACTATGAGCAAGGAGGATCAGTTATAATTGAACATTAAATTTCAGTTGTCCACTTTCTATGATGCCAACGGCCGTAGCCGTGTTGAAACACCGGATCCCGTGAGATCTCCGAAGTTAAGCAACATTGGGCGTGGTCAGGAGTTGGATGGGTTGCCACGCGCTGTTGGTGGGGGGTAAGGGAATGGAGGAGCGGAAAGGAACTGGCCACCCTACCGCACGTACACTCCGGCTCAGGAACACCTCTGCGGAGGTTCGGACCTGCCTTCGAGCAGAATAACCCTTACTTACTTTCTATGATGAGCGAATGATTAAGAGAAATCTTCGTTTATAACCTGTAGAAAACTCGAAATATTGGATACACGGAAGAAAAATTCTAAAAATGAATTACATAAAAATCAATATTAAATACGTAGGCTCAGTATCTTCAGGTCAGGTCCGAGGTTTAGAGAATCCTACCACGCCAACACCTGAAAACATACCACTGAGGACAGGCTTAACTGTTCTCCAATTACTTTAATATTAAATATCTAGTCTTTACTATTTACATAGCATAAGAACATGTATCACACAAACTAAAATCTCTGTTGGACAAAGAAAAGAATCATTTTTTGAAACATGCAGGAATTTCGAATTTCAGCCATTCTCTTTCGGAATTGTTGTCTGGTCCTATCTTGAAGTTGAGATGTACACATTCGTAATTAGACATCCTTTCACTCTCGAGCAAGTTGCTGCGTGGTTCGATTCACGTAGCTTTGTGCTTACATTCGGGAGATGGTGGGTTCGAACCTCTCTGTCGCCAGCCGTAAAGTTGTTTTTCTGTGGTGCCCCATTTTCACACCAGGCAAATGCTGGGGCTGTAAATTAATTAAGGCCACGGCCACTTCCTTCCCAATCCTAGTCCTTTCCTATACCGTCGTCGCCATAAAACCTATCTTTGTTGGCGCGACGTTAAGCCAATTACAAAAGAACAAAAAGCATGTACAGTTTAACACAGGCATAAATCGATGTACCCACTGTCTTAGCTCAGAAGATGAAAAATGAAATAACACAGGCATCAGTGGCGGCTCGTGGATATGAGCAGTGGGGGGCGCGCCTTAGTTTCATTTTTTTTTTTTGCTAGGGGCTTTACGTCGCGCCGACACAGGTAGGTCTTATGGCGACGATGGGATAGGAAATGCCTAGGAGTTGGAAGGAAGCGGCCGTGGCCTTAATTAAGGTACAGCCCCAGCATTTGCCTGGTGTGAAAATGGAAAACCACGGAAAACCATTTTCAGGGCTGCCGATAGTGGGATTCGAACCTACCATCTCCCGGATGCAAGCTCACAGCCGCGCGCCCCTACGCGCACGGCCAACTCGCCCGGTCGCTTTAGTTTCATAATTCCATAATATATATCAAGTTCTTCAAACCATGTCATCAAGATACACACTTCGAACATTATACGGTGCAATGCATATGCAATTATTATTATTATTATTATTATGATTATTATTATTATTATGCGTGAATGGTCCCTTTTGGAACACACGAAGCTTTATTTATGATATGCTTTCATCTGTTGACTAAAGATCCTCTTCCTTTCTTACGTCCACTTGGTACCTGCTCTTTTTGGTACTTCATTCTCTGGAGTAACTTCCCACGTGTCAATTTTCTTTCTATATATGTTTCGATTCAAAATGTCTTCGGGTTGAATTTGTGCGTTCTTCATGTCCGCCTTTGTTTGTATTATTATTATTATTATTATTATTATTATTATTATTATTATTATTGTTATTAACATTTGCCTGTTCTTGTCCACGATCGAATTATGTTTACGAATAGTTTCGCTGTAGTGATCACTCAAACAAGACACGACATTGACTTTACCAAGCATTTCAAAGTCCATGGTACTATTGATATCACCCCTGTGGTGATCCATTTATCTCCTTTCCTAGAACGGGAGAATAGCAGGCAAGGAATGCAGTAAAAGGTTTCTGAGATATCACTTCCACATATCCGCGTTCTTGTTATATACGTCAGGAGAATTAATTTGTCTTTGGAAAGCTCTATTTTCATTTTCCTTGGTCTCCGGTCTTTTCAACGAGAAGTCTGGTGTCGGCCTACCACACTCCTTCAGTCCGACTTTCTTCTCGATAGAAAGAGAAGAAAACGTTAGTTCTTTAATATGTTCGATGGTAATCATACTGTACGAAATGCAAACATAACACTACGCCTACATATAAATCACAACCTTTCTCCTAATTTCACCTCGTCACAGTCGCCTCACGAGATCATTCATCAACACACAGCTAAACATCGCGCTCTCCAGTGAGTATGGCCAACATGAGTCAAGTGCGAGGAGACAGTAGTTACAGTCGTTACTCGTTTCGTTAGTTAATAATCCTAAAAACTACAAGACTATTTTAAATATATACCGGCACATTTAACTCAGGTAAGTGCCTCAGTAAAATAGTTCCTAGTTTTAGGAGAGAAATGGCACAAACTGACCCCTGTTAAATAGAAATCAAATCAGCAATGTTTCGTGTAGGTTGGCTGCAACCATGGGCCGCGGCAGAAACGCGCCGGAATCTCCGTTAGAACAGCACATCTCTACTGTGCCTCTGATTGGCTCCCTCAAGGCCAGTCGAGCGAGACTCGGAGTATTTGGTCCGCTCTGAGAGAGCGCCCTCCTGCGCCGGGCCAGCAGCGCATCGGGCCACAGTACAGTACAACTCGCGCCCTTGATAATAATAGTAAAATATTTCGCTTGTTAACATTTCATCATCATCATCATCATCTGTTTACCCTCCAGGTTCGGTTTTTCCCTCGGACTTAGCGAGGGATCCCACCTCTACCGCCTCAAGGGCAGTGTCCTGGAGCTTCAGACTCTTGGTCGGGGTACAACTGGGGAGTATGACCAGTACCTCGCCCAGGCGACCTCACCTGCTATGCTGAACAGGGGCCTTGTGGAGGGATGGGAAGATTGGAAGGGATAGGCAAGGAAGAGGGAAGGAAGCGGCCGTGGCCTTAAGTTAGGTACCATCCCGGCATTCGCCTGGAGGAGAAGTGGGAAACCACGGAAAACCACTTCCAGAATGGCTGAGATGGGAATCGAGCCCACCTCTACTCAGTTGACCTCCCGAGGCTGAGTGGACCCCGTTCCAGCCCTCGTACCACTTTTCAAATTTCGTGGCAGAGCCGGGAATCGAACCCGGACCTCGGGGGTGGCAGCTAATCACGCTAACCACTACACCACAGAGGCGGACTTGTTAACATTTAAGATTAAAATTCCCTAATTTAATGGAACCCCGTGGGGCTATGTTACCTAGACATTTTGCTTAGCCTGGATTCATTCTTCTAAACTAATGTCTTCTTGGTGTTGGGATCTCATATTCTGTTAGTGTATTATTTTTGCTAGTGATTTTGATTGTTATTTGTTTTACGTCGCACCGACACAGATATGTCGTACGGCGACGATGGGATAGGAAAGGCCTAGGAATTGGAAGGAAGCGGCCGTGGCCTTAATTAAGGTACAGCCCCGGCATTGGCCTGGTGTGAAAATGGAAAACCACGGAAAACCATTTTCAGGGCTGCTGAAAGTGGGGCTCGAACCCACTATCTCCCGATTACTGGATACTGGCCGCACTTAAGCGACTGTAGCTATCGAGCTCGGTGCTAGTGATTTAACTTCGCACTAACTCGGATATGTTTTCAGCAACGATTGAATAGGAAAGGACTACGACTGGGAAGGAAGCGACTGTGGCTTTAATCACAACCACAGCATTTAGTGTGAAAATGGGAAACCACAAAGTCTATCCTCAGATCTGCAGATAGTCGGGTTTGAACCCACCATCTCCCGAATGCAGGCTAACAGCTGCACAGCCCGTATCGCGCAGCCGGCTCGCTCGGTTAATGGAACGCGATAGTCACACATTTATAGGCAAGACACCAAATGAGGACTGGCGAGAAGTAGTTCGTCCTTCTCTTCGTTCTTCCTCTTCTACCACTTATACCTCACCCTGGTGGAGTCACGGGTGCGAATTTGCCATACACGTTGACTTGTCCCTGTTTTACGGAGGATGCCCTTGCTGACCCTATGCGTAGGGTTATATGCACTATTGCGTGTTTCTGTGGTCAGTAGTGTGATATGCTGTGTGTACATATGAAGGGGTATCTATTGGGACAAACACAAATACCCAGTCCCCAGTCAGAGGAATTACCTAGACGAAGTTAACCTCCCTGTCACGGTCGGTCGGGAATCGAACCCGGCATTCACAGAAATCTTCTTATTGTGACTGTGTATGTTATACCTTAAACACGTGAAATTTTACATAAGCTCTCTCCGTTGCTGGCGAGGGCCAACGTGGGATCGACCTCCTTGGCCAACCGAGATAGAATGGATAGGTCCTCAAGGATGCGGTTAATAATACACTCTGCCGACGACGTCAACCAAAGCGTATATTGTTCCACAATAGTAGGTCATCTTTTACACCATTGGGCCTTTTACGCAGATTTTAACTCCATGGATTTCTCAGTTTTTCTCATTAAGATGGTGATATTCTCAAACATTTCCCATCCTCCCTGTGAACGTAATTACAAACCGTCTCTTGCTCATTTTCCCGCGGCTTGGTGATGCAATCCTGAAACGCGCGGCTTATTCCCTAGCGTTTGACCGAAGAATTTCGCTCATGGACATGCCACAGAGGGTGAATAAAATATGATAAGCCTCTTTCTCTGTCATAGGCCCACTAGGAAGTACATAATCGTATTTTTAAGTGCAACGAGATTTTGAGCCAATAAGCGAGTGTAGTTTATCGTTCTCCTCTCCTATTCAACACCGACGTCACGCTTAATATTGCACCAGGATTATCTAAACTTCGCCTCGTTAACACACATGCTTTACCTTCAATGGAAGCTTCGTTAAACTTATATAATTCATAATGAAACCTTATTTAATTTTCAAAATCCAGACAAATGTCTTCAGAGACATTTTTCAATGTCTGGCCGGAGAACCAGGTTTTACAAATCCTCTTGACACACAACGGGCGGTCGATGCATGAGGTGTGTTACATGAACGGTCCTTAACAAGCTAGCTTGACCGGACAGCAAATACGCTAATTAGTAGCTTGATTCGATCCGGGACCCTCTGGAGGGTTTAGAAGCGATGAATAGTCATGTTTCCTAAAGGACTCTTGATTAGTTCCGTTCTTATCTACAAAATTGCTGATGTTTTTGCAGATGGAAATGATCGGATATGTCACATCATTCATACCTAACAATAACATACTTGGGAGACAGGTGGGTTCGAATCTCCCGTCGGCCATCCTCGAAATGGTTTTCCATTACTTCCCGCTTCTACTCCAGGCAACTGTCGGGAAGCTAACCTTCTCAAGGCCACGGCCGCACCCTTTCCATTCCTAGCCTGTACAATTACAACTACAAAGTGGTACATGCAGCTCACCCCCATCGGGTTGTACTGGGAAAAGCGTCTACAAAGGTGGCAAGCCGAACATGTCCTCGGACGCTTCCGGCACTAAAAACCGTATGTGCGTGTTTCTACCCCTTATTCCTCTTACCATATTCCTCCTCCAGATCTCAGACGTAAAGATGTTTTCCTAAGAGTATTCAACAAAATAATGAACAATCCAGAACTGCCGATACACGATGACATCGCTGGTGCAAATACTAATCGCATCCGTTCAAAAAAACCACCAGCAAGAGATGCCATGAACTTGAGGAACAGCAACTACCAAACTTCCGTTGAATGGCTGAAGAGACTCAACGACAAATACCACCCAACAAGGCCTCCTATGAAGAAGACGCCACCACCTGGTTTCAAGCTCTCTCGTAGACTATAGTCAACATCGAACAGGATTCGAAACAACCACAGGAACTGTGCAGCCTTCCACTACACGTGCAACAGAATTTCAATGCCTGAGTGTGAATGCGGCGCTAAACAACAGATGATCCAGCACATCATCACCGATTTTAAGACAAGAAGGTATAATTACAGTGCTAGTGGCTTTGCTCCCGCGACCCCAGAAATGATAGACTACATCCAAAATTCAGATATACGTATTGAATCCTTGATGGGTGCAGTATATAGAAGTGTAGATCCTATCTAAGACAGACACTGTATCCCTAGCCATACGCTAAATAATAAATAAATACCATCATGTGAGGAACACCATGGGTCTACGTTACCTAGGAGCAGTACCATTATGTGAGGAACACTGCGGGTCTGGGCGTTGCCTGTGATTAGTTCCATCGTGTGCATCCCACCGAGGCGGGGGAGCGCCCGCTCGACTGCACAGACTAGTGTCTAGCGTGAAAAGGTGCCGAGCGCTGCGCTCGAATGTGTTGGTACCACTGTATTCAGACTGGGTCTGCGTTACCTATGAGTAGTACACCATGAGGAACACCATGGGTCTGCGTTTCCTGCGAGTAGTACCATTATGTGGGGAAACCATGGTTTTGTGTTGCCTGTGAATGGTACCATAATGTGTGATACACCGTGGGTCTAAATTGCCTATGATTAGTACCACTATGAGAGCAACACCATGAGTATACTTGGCCTGTGATTAGTAGCACTATGTGAGGAACACCATGGGTCTGTGTTACCTGTGAGTGGTGCCATTATGTGTGTGACCTACCATGGGTCTACTTTACCTGTTATTAGTACCACTATGCGAGGATTACCATGAGTCTACATTGCCTGTGATTAGCACCACTATAAGAGGAACACAATGGTTATGCTTTACCTTTATTACAAGAGACCGCTGACCTGGATTTTGGACCCCTTGGACAACAAGCATCATCTCAGAAAATAAGGCATTGTGAATTGGATCCACTGATTGTTTTGGATTCATGGCCATTTTTTCATCATTCGTTTTAGATTCTAGACAGTGGTTACATTTTGAAGTTTTAATTATCGTTTCATTTCGTTGCAACTCGTACCATTAGGGGCCAGTGACCTAGCTGTTAGGTCCCTTTAATCAACAAACATCAACTTTCTCACATTTTTATTCTGAATTTGAAGGTTAAATAATACGTTACACAAGTCTCATTTAATACTAATTCCACGTTGAAATACGTTTAAAAAAGTATTTTCAGAATGTTTGCACTTGCGACGCCCACATAGCCTATCTGTCATGAAATGAGCATGTAAGTTCTCATTTTAAACTAATGTGTTGGTAGTAACAGGAAGTAAATAGGTTAGCAGGCTGTGAAAAGATGGCGGCCAGGCATTTCTGGTCCCTTTGTTTACAATACAGATACATGTGGCTACCAAGTCGTTAAGTAAATCTACAAATTATATTAAGTTTTATTTTCAGTATACTGCCAATACGGGAGTGTTTAGAAAGATTTCTAAACACCGTTCCTTATCTACTATCTATACTAAGGCCCACAAGAGAGGAGTCTGACGTTTAGCGCCACCGGCGAGAATAGGTTCACTAACGCTGCTCGAAAATGGTCTGTTGCTATGACAACAATAACAGCGACGCCAAATTTAAAGAAGCTATCGCTACGTGGGTTGGCTTGCTCTTAGTCGCTTTTGTGATATTATTCGGAGTGGTACTGTGTTAGTTAGAGCCTGCGTGGCTCAGGCGGCAGCGCGCCGTCCTCTCACCGCTGGATATCGTGGTTCAAATCCCGGTCACTCCATGTGAGATTTGTGCTGGACAAAACGGAGGCGGGGCAGGTTTTTCTCCGGGTACTCCGGTTTTCCCTGTCATCTTTCATTCCAGCAACACTCTCCACTATCATTTCATTTCATCTGTCAGTCATTAATCATTGCCCCAGAGGAGTGCGACAGGCCTCGGCAGCCGGCACAATTCCTATCCTCGCCGCAAGTTGGGGGACTTCATTCATTTCATCCCTGACCCGGTCATTGACTGGAAAACAGGTTGTAGGTTTTCATTTAACTGTGTTAGTTGTTGCTGCTTTATGTATTTACGTGTTTGTTTTCTGAATATTATTTTCGTTCTTAGTTTCTTTGTCTTGTAAGTTAATCAGTGGCTAGTTGTACTGTCCTATTCTGTATTTAATATGTGCATTTGCTGAGGTTAGTGTCAGAGACTGATGATTTTGGTGATTATGAGATCTCATATTTATCGGCAATGACGTATTCTGTCTTAAATGCTGGAATTATTAACACGAGCTTAGGAACGGGTCAAAGTTTATTGAATTGTATTAGGCCTACATGTTTTCTTCAATACTCAGCTTGTATGAAAGGATGATATGCCGCAGATGGAGGTAAATATGACAACGCAGCCTACTTCGTAGTTACTGCTTTCGCCGCTCAAATGTCACACTCCAACTCTCATGGGCCTAGCTATAGAGCAAACAAAGAACCGAATGCCGGTTTTCAACAAGGTGGTGAAAATCCAGCATGTGACAAACCAATTGAGGTTACGACTGAAAACAAGAATACAAGTGGCTCAGGGAGTAAATTGAATTATGGTTTTGCTGATCGTTATATCAGTGCAAACAATGAGTGTTCTGGAGATTAGAGGCTAGGCTAAAGGATTTAGAAATTGTTTCAGATGCAATTAATACCTCGTGTGCGTGTGCTAATTGTGGTGCCAAATCTCAAAAACTGTTCGATGACAGTGGACGAAGTGGAGTTGTATACAATTTACCTGTCTGTGTTTCTGCGCATGTTTCAAATAACTGAAAGGCCATTTGCTCGACTGACTCTGGCGTGTTCACAACGTGTGCTAGTGTTACGAGCGTGCATAAAAAGTCTGCGTTCTGAAGTTCACTTGCATAATCCTAGTAAATATTCCGACCGTTTGTGTATGCGGGAAACATTTGACTATGTCGTGTAACAGTTACGAGATCTCCGAAGTTAAGCAACATTGGATGTTGTTACTATTTGGATGAGAAGCCAAAGTACTGTAGAGTATAGGAAGCACAGGAAGAAACTACCGTATGTAAATTCCGGCTGTGGATGCTTCACCAGTGGTCCTTGATCTAGCTACGGGTCACTAACTAGGTCTCCAGTATCCAAGGTTGGATATAACTGAAGTTGATAGATGTTGAATTCGTTTGCATACTTTGGAGCTTTATTCTGGCGAGAGGTTAGTATCAGCATGTTAGTTATTGGGCTTGTTCAAACCTATTCCTGGAGCTGCCTGAATTCGCCATTTATCTCGTGAATCCCATCTATATTTCACTTATAAAATGAACATAGCAGCTGCTCTGATTTATATTCGTGGTGACACGAGAAACTTGTTGTTATTTTTAGTTTCAACACACTCGATTTTTAAAGCCTCGTGGGGTTTCCTTCGTGTTATAGAAAAATTTATGGCAGTACTAGGGATATTTTGAAGCCTTCTCCCTTTGTTTTGTAATCTGAGGGTGATTCATTTGACTGGTGCCGACTCTCTAGATGAATCACGTAAATTAGTAAATTGCGCTGTAAAAATAACACTTGAAGGCGAGAAATGCGTACTGTTATGTACTGCACATGGAAGGTGTTGTAACAATGTAAACCTCATGATGGAAATTTTGGATATTAGTAAACTCTTAAAAGATATGTTAACTTACATTTAATAACCTTAAACCGGGCAAGTTGGGCGTGCAGTTAGGGGTGCGCGGCTGTGAGCTTGCATCCGGGAGATAGTGGGTTCGAACCCCACTCTCGGCAGCCCTGAAGATGGTTATCAATGGTTTCCCATTTTCACACCAGGCAAATGCTGGGGCTGTTCCTTAATTAAAGCCACGGCCGCTTCCTTCCCACTCCTACGCCTTTCCTATCCCTTCGTCGCCATAAGACCTATCTGTGTCGGTGCGACGTAAAGCAATTGTAAATAATAATAATAATAATAATAATAATAATAATAATAATAATAACTCATTTGAGTGAGAGAGATTTCTAACCGGAAATCATGGATTCAGTTCTGACGTAGGATCGGGAGGGTGTCAAGGATAATATAATAGTAAATTGCAAGCAAAAGAATTATTACGGGTCACCAGTAGACTACTTCCGAAGTCTGAAAGCGGCTGTGGGTATATTATATTATATTATATTATATTATATTATATTATATTATATTATATTATATTATATTATATTATATTATATTATATTATATTAGCGTGCTACGGCTATGGAGCCAAGCCGTGCATTCGGCAGGCTGGGTTCGAATTTTACCGACGGCTGTCCTGAGAATGGTTGTCTGTTGTTTCCCATTTTCACTTCCGGGAAAATCCCGGGACACTTACTATTCATAGGCCACAGCCGAATCCTTCCACCTCCTTACCCAGTTCCATTCACCATCGTTCATTTCATCTTCATTAGCTCCTAAACTGGTTGGCGTCAGAAAGTGCATCCCTCCGTAAAACACGCCATATAATTTAATCTCGCCTCACCCCAACCCCGTATCAGGAAACGGACCTAAGGGGTATACATATTCTATTGTTACGAATAAAACACTGTCTGTTTTATCGGTCTCATTTAATTATAGGATGACCAAATAAGTACACAACCAATAAGTATTCAACCATGAACGATCAGACTCCAGCTGTGCAGTCTTTACCCGAACGAGCGATAAACTTTATTGACAGGCTCCACCTTTCACTTTCGCTCGCGCGCTCAGCCCCTTCACACGTAGGATTGAATACAGGACTGCTGGCCCCCACAGCACACGATAACTTTTCCTTGTTTCTATTTTAGAGAATGTCCACCACTTGCACATCACTCTCACGTTCAGACACACTGAACTACTCATCACTAATAACTAAACAGCGGTCACACAACAGCAACAACTCAACAGTGCTAGACAGCACTACAATATTCCTCACAACAACGACAATTAACATACTCGAATTGTACTCACTACAGTTGGTCCATTCGCCGATTCCACGAGGGTCTGCAGTCCTCGGTTATGTACACACAGAACTCCGCTCAGCACACGACGATACTCTGACTCCTGCAGGACACAGACGACAACTAACACTACTGCCGACGAGCTTCTGTCAGGTACTCTGAACCGGCGGAACACCGACGAGAGTCAACACTATTGACGCCCCAGTTCGATTACCGAACTCCAGAACTTACTCACTGTTCCCGCCTAGCCTTATTTATATATCCCCATGGTGGAGTACTAGAATATTCGGGGCTCGGATAGAAACGGAACATTTTCGTTGCACCTTCCAGAAAGTGCTCGGGGATACCAGACGAAGAAACCAATAGAGGAGAGACCGCGACATGTCTTCGGGCCGGCTGCGAGGACCTCAGCCTGGCTTAGTCATCCCTTCTATGAAGTACCGAAGGGGGCTACGGTAGGACTGGCACGTAACAATATTATATTGTGGGTTTACATTATGTTTTTAATTACTCCAGATATCCTAATTCGTTAACATTTGATTAAATTTTAACTGTAGCTACTGAAAAATCAAATATGTATTTACATACAAATCCCATCCCTGGTCATAACTCATAAATTAGTCCGACTCGTTGGCTGAACGGTCAGCGTACTGGCCTTCGGTTCAGAGGGTCCCGGGTTCGATTCCCGGCCGGGTCGGGGATTTTAACCTTAATTCCAATGGCACGGGGGCTGGGTGTATGTTTTGTCTCCATCATCATTTCATCCTTATCACGACGCGCAGGTCGCCTACGGAGTCAAATAGAAAGACCTTCACCTGGCGAGCCGAACCCGTCCTGGGATATCCCGGCACTAAAAGCCATACGACATTTCATTACTCATAAATTTATTGCTGTCCCACTAATATAGGCCTAATCTATTTTTTATTTTTCTAATTGTAACAGAAACATTTCTTTCCTCGGTATACCGAGAAAGTGGCGGAGCGATTTGGGTCATGTAGCTATCAGCTTTCATTCGAGAGATGGTGAGTTCGAACCCTACTGTCGGCAGTTCTGAAGATGATTTTCCGTGGTTTCCCATTTTCACACCAGGCAAATGCTAGAACTGTACCTTAATTAAGAGTACGGTCGCTTTCCCCCCCACTCCTATCCCTTTCCTATCCCATTGTTGCCATAGGACCTACCTGTGTCGGTGCGACGTAAAGCAAATTGTAAAAAAAAAAAAAAACAACACATACATACATCTTCATTATAGACCGTTATGCCTTTCAGCGTTCAGTCTGCTAGCATCTATGAATTCTCTAAACGTCGCCACAATCCTCTATTTGTAACTAGTTCTTTAGTTCCAAACCTCGTATAATTAATTCGTTAGAAGGTGAGTCTAACCATCGTCGTTTTGATCTCTCTCTACTTCTCTTGCCGTTCAAAACAGAGTCCATTAATCTTCTAAGTAAACTATCGTCCTCCATTCGCCTCACATGAACCGAAGCCGGTTTATGCGTACAGCGTCATCCATCGAGTTTATTCCTAACTTAGCCCTTATGTCCTCATTCCGAGTACCCTCCTGCCATTGATCCAAAGAGGTTTTTTTTTTTACCAGCAATCATTCTAGCTACTTTCATGTATGTTACTTCTAACTTATGAATAAGATATCCTGAGTCCACCCAACTCGCTCAGAACGTTTTAAATAAATTGTATAAATACAATAAAAATAAAAGTACAATGCCAAAATCGGAGGTGACTCCCATGTCTACACACGTTGTTCACTTATCTGCCATTCGACATGGATAACGTTTCATATTAGATCAGTCAACCCGCCTGTGTGCACCGCTGTGAATGAGCTGTCTCCGCATGCACAAACACCGCTGCTCAGACGTCGGTGCGGTGCACAATTCAAAACTACAGGCCACTTGACGATACCTGTGCTATCTGCTAACCACTCTGTCCCGTCTAGTGCTGAGGTTACGAATAGTGGAAGTCTTTACATTCCACTTCTGAAGGAATTGTCTCGCCGTGTAGAGAAATGGTTTTATCGTCTTTTTATATAATTGTTTCGTAAGTTTCGTCCCAGTATTTGCCCGATTAAGAAAGTAATGTGAAGAAGTTAGCCCAGGATGACTATAAAAGGATTAGCCAGTCGTTTCTGGCTTCCTAGACTCTCATAGGATGTGCTTTAGCATGCGAGGCGCGATAGCCGAGTGGCGTGGTCACTGGCTTCGCACCAAGGCAGTCGTGGTTCGAATTCCGACCAATGTGAGTGGAACTTTTATAATGAAATGTTCCGTCCTTGCGATCTGGTTTCACGTAGGGAGGTCCCCGTGGCTGTGATCACGATATGATGATTGATGCTTGGTGTTTAAAGGTGCGTAACATCTAGGTCATCGGCCCCTAATTGTACGAAATGAGACGAAATGATATGACAAATTTAAAACCCAAAATCCTCCACTGACCACAATTCAAAACGTGAGGACGATGAATGGATGGATGGATGGATGGATGGATGGATGGATGGATGGATGGATGGATGGATGGATGGATATGAATTTAAGACGATCAGTGGAACGGACCCACAGAGCCTCACATGCACAGAAGCTGACGTAAAACAATAGTATTACCGACCAAGGGACTGCTTCTATAGCATGATACTGAATCGATGATGCTTGTAGTCGAAAGGAGTCCAAAATCCAAGTCATTGGTCCCTCATAATGATACTTATCGCTAGAAAAGTAGAACCATGGTATTTCCCATGTTGCGGTACTAATCAAGAGTAGCGTAGACTTGCGGTATTCCACACATTATGGTACTACTCACAGGTAATGAAATTCGCACATGTATTACAGACCTACTGTGTTTCGCACATTGCGGCGCCAATGACAGGCAACGCAAACCTATGGCGTTCATCACGTAAGTGTACTAACCACAGGGACTCGTACTATCCCGTGGTGTTCCTCATATAGTGGGTACTAATCATAGGCAAGCCAGAACCATAGGTTCCGTCATCCCATGGTGTCGCTCATATAGTGCTACTAATCACAGGAACTGTAAAACTGCAGTCGCTTAAGTGCGGCCAGTATTCAGTATTCGGTAGATACTAGGTTCGAACCCCACTGTCGGCAGCCCTGAAAATGGTTTTCCGTGGTTTCCCATTTTCACACCAGGCAAATGCTGGGGCTGAACCTTAATTAAGGCCACGGCCGCTTCCTTCCCACTCCTAGCTCTTCCCTGTCCCATCGTCGCCATAAGACCTATCTGTGTCGGTGCGACGTAAAGCAACTAGCAAAAAAAAAAAGGTACTGTAAAAGTCGTCGGGCTCTCGTTTGCGACTAATCACAGACCTATATGGTACCTAACATAGTGGTACTACGCGCAAGGAAAAGCGACCCATGGTGTTCTCCGCGTGGTGGTCCTAATCACAAGGAGTGTCATGGTTCTAATATAATCATCCCTTGGTCGCCCCTTTTAGTCGCCTCTTACGACAGGCAGGGGATACCGTGGATGTATTCTTCGTCTGCGTCCCCCACCCACAGGGGGTTGTATGTTTGGTCCGCGAGATGTATTTTATTTTCCTCATGTCCGCCGGCAAGCCGGTTAGGACCCCCCTATCCGCCACCTGGGACTCGCCACGTGGGAGTATCACCTCTCCCCCTGCTACGCCAGCGTAGTAGGTCCGTGGATCACGATATCAGCAGTCATAAAACTACAGATTTGCTTTTCTTTTAACAAGCTTGGCTATAGAACGATGTATTCGTTAGATACTTTCGTGAATACAACTTCCTTTCTGTATAAAATATAGCTTTTCCATGTAATGTAAACTGTGAATTCACTGTTACTTCAGTAGACGGCATGTTGAGACACGAATACGCGTACACAGAGGGGTGGTAGTGTGCAGTTGAAAAGCCTGCTGAGGCATCGTCCATTACGCACTGGCTATTATGCAAAATGCCTGGTGCCATAATCGGAGGTAACTCCCATGTCTGCACACGTTGTTCACTTGTCTACCCTTCGACATGGATAACGTTTCATATTGGATCAATCGCGGCCTTGGCCTAGGAGTTAGCATTGTAGCTTCCCGCCCCGTTGACAATTTCAGCCTTGCACAAAATTATGAGACTCCTTTGAAAGTTTGGAACGGGATGTAACTAGCTTCGCAATACCAACCGAGAGGAGAAAGTGGGTTAAAACCTCATACTTGGTCATCATAAGTGATTTTTCTCTGGTTTCTCAATTTAAGAGAATGCTCGAATGGTACCTTGGCCTCAGTTATCTACAAATGCACACAGACAGTGCACTTAGAGAGACAGACTCTGTATACAAGCAAATACAGTATAGACAATACGCGACACTGAGCGAGATATCGAGGGACAAGGTCTGTCTAGGGAGGTCAAGTCACGAATGCTACTTATGGAGCCGCCATATTGGGTCTTTAAGCGAGCGTAACCAAAGGCAAGTGTATTCGAATTTAGAGGATTTCGGTACCGTACACTGAAATAAAAACAAAATACCAACCAATTTTGATAAAGAATTTAATTGGGCATCTCCTGGCCGTATATATATAACTGTATAACACTTAAATGATATGAATACATTCACAGCTGTTTGAATACGAAGATAATTAACAGAGCCTGAAATTATTATTTTTTTCTTTTTTGAGAAACAAGAATAAACAGAAAAGCTCATGTTCTTCTCTTTTACTTCCTGACAACTTGTTCTTACTGTGCTTCTTATTAATATCATCTGTGATACGGGTACGTAATCTTTCTGACAGAAACATAGAAATCTGTACAGGCTGTGTCATATTATGATTACCGGTACATGAAATACTGAACTTGAAGTACTGTATTTAAAGTACTAAACGACGGTTGTAATAAATTACCTTCAGCGTTTTCTTTATTAAGAGAGTAATTTCCGATACTGCGTTTCTAAAAGGTTACCCCAGTATGTTGACAAACTATGAATGCCTCTTGAGTTGAGTGCATTAAATTATGTATGGTAACTGTTGTTATCCATTCGTGTGGTATTTCTGTCGGTTCTAAGGCAAAAATACTCTGCACATGTGCAACAAGAGTGATGTTCTTAGCTACTCTTATAGTTTATTGATAACCCATGCAGCTATATAGTACAAAGTGGTGGTGGTGATTATTGTTTTAAGAGGAAGTACAACTGGACAACCATCCTCTATAAACACTAATCAGAAGAAAACAAATGGAAGGGGACCACAACTTCGAAAATGAAGGTATCGGCAAAAGAAAGATGAAGGTCACAAAGTGCGTGGAAATGAAAAACTTCCTAGGCCTCGAATGCGCTAATGCTGTCGAGGTCGGAAAAGAACAACTGTTGACCAGGGGAGGTCGGATGGGCTAGAATACTGAAAGCAATGTCAAGACTCAGCTAAGGGCCTCGTAGTCACAACCCAAAATAGATTTCCCCCCGTGGGTGGGGGCAATAGAACAACAACCACGGTATCCCCTGCCTGTCATAAGAGGCGACTGAAAGGGGCGTCAGGCTCTCCTAACCAGTGAGCGTGAGTTGGCGACCATGGGGCTCTTAGCTGAGTCCTAATATTCATGCATATAATAATAATAATAATAATAATAATAATAATAATAATAATAATAATAATAATAATAATAATAATAATAATGGTTAAGAAAATTAAAGCCATTGGTAGACACGATTTCATAAGAAATAGAAATTCAGTCACTATTAAGTTGAGTTAACCTAGGTTAGACTATTTTATGGATAACATTAGGATATTATGTTAGGCTACGGTACATTAAATTACAATAGTTGGTTAGTGCGAGTGAAACGAGTGTTGTGATCTTTAAGTATTTGTCGAGCCATATAATGTACTCTATAGAGCATTTAAGATGAATGGAATTTAGCTGTAAATAATAACTACACTACAGTATAAGACTGCTATTATCAATACAATTGTTGTAATGATCGCCAGCTGGACATAAATTGTTGATTTGAAGTGATAGACCTATTGTTTGTTGTGATTATAATTGGTAACTGAACAGGAACAAGCATTTCAAATATCTGTGAAACATTTCTAGGTTGCATGTAGGGTTAGAATAATAGTCTGTAGTTTACATGAAAAGGAATGGAATGAAATGGCGTTCGGCTTTTAGTGCCAGGAGCGTCTGAGGACAAGTTCGGCTCGCCAGGTGCAGGTCTTTTGATCTGACTCCCGTAGGCGACCTGCGCGTTGTGATGAGGATGAAGTCGACAAATACACCCAGCTCCCGTGCCAGCGAAATTGACCAATTATGGTTAAAATTCCTGAACCTGCCGAGAATCGAACCTGGGACCCCTGTAACCAAAGGCCAGCACACTAACCATTAAACCATGAAGCCGGACACATGAAAAGGAAATTTTCATAAACATCAATACTAGTATTACACATACCGTATCCTGTTACTTGTATTGCTTGTTTTGAAAGACAATTCTCTTTCTTTGGGAGGTTTCCTATTATTTGTCAAAGACTTGGGTGGATTAGGGACTTTGAAAATTGTTGGAATGGAATTCCACTCGAGTAGTTTCCGACCATTTGCCCTCTTTAATTCAAATAGCGATTCTTCAAAATGATGCTAGAAGAAATACACCGGACGAGTTGGCCGTGCGGTTAGAGGCGCCCAGCTGTGAGCTTGCATCCGGGAGATAGTGGGTTCGAACCCCACTGTCGGCAGCCCTGAAGATGGTTTTCCGTGGTTTCCCATTTTCACACCAGGCAAATGCTGGGGCTGTACTTTAATTAAGGCCACGGCCGCTTCCTTCCAACTCCTAGGCCTTTCCTATCCCATCGTCGCCATAAGACCTATCTGTGTCGGTGCGACGTAAAGCCACTAGCAAAAAAAAACATAATAAGACCTATAAATATAAAACATCGTTCATATAAGCATACTATTATTCAGGAATAATACGAATGTATTTCACTAACCTCGCACAAGAAGCAATTATCTGTAGGTTGCCATTTGTCACGCCTACAGTTTTGTACCCACTGAGCTCTCCTTTGCTTATCTCTCGGGAAGCGAAACACTCTAATTCCGTCAGTTGTCTTATTTTGACAATTTGGTGCGGCGCAGTATCCCGTTTTCCTTCAAAATACAAGTAATAACTCACATCATTACATCAGGCGCGCCCACGTAACAACGATATTTGAGACCCAATATGGCCGCCACCGCAAAGGATTGTGGTAGCGTGACCAGACCTCCCTAGACAGACCTTGTCGAGGGACAGCTATTGGAGCTCTCTCTAGCGAGTAGACCTGAAAACTACTGATTCTGTCATAAGAGCACGTGTATTTTTGTGTGAAGTTTTTGATGTTATTTATGCGTTTTCTGTGAGTTGACATAATTAAATAGTAGCGTGTGTCATTTCTTGATATCTCCTCTCAACATGAGGGGAAAGGTATGTGTTGTGTTTGGCAGCAGTAACTATGAAGTAGAGAAAAATGCGTGGTCGTTCTTCAGGTTCCCTCGTGACAAGAAAATGTAAGTAATATTGTATTTGCATATACAGTATATTCTTCCAGTGACAGAGAATTTTATAGTACTTCATAATCCTCTGACCTGCTCGACCCATGTTTTAACTGGCTTAAAATGTAATGCGCATATTTTATTGTACAGTGCAGCAGTTAACCTCCAATACCGATGTGTTGTTGTAGGTGTGATCTGTGGGTTTTGAAATGTCACAGAAGTGATTTGGATAAGGTGTACAAGAAAGAAGGGACGTTACGCTTATATAAGAATTATAAGATCCGTTCAGATCATTTCCAGGCCAGCGACTTTAAAAATCCTCGACTATACATCCAAGAGTATGTTACATTTTTACTCTAATTGTACGTAAATATTCCTCAAAGCATCACTATCGACAACATTTTCATACTTTTCTTTCTTCTATCCCTCTTCTCAGATTAAAGCCGGGATTTTATAGATTTTCTTTCTGTTAGTAGGCTTCATGTTAAGAGGAAAATTGTCCAGCTATTAAATGTTAATTCATTGCATCATATGTGTAAGGAATGTGCCGATATTTTTATTGACAAGTGTCTTAATGTGATAATACAATGTTTTTAAATGAGAAAAAAGACAAATCCAACCGTAAGAGTTCAGACAGGAACGCTAAAGCTAAAAAGGTAATGCATAAATGAAAGATCAAGCCATTTCACAGCAGTCCATTTCACACCTTCTTTATATGTCTAATTTCAGTCTTTGAATGATAACCTTTTAAATAATTCTTCATTCATTTATCCAGAATTGCTTTCTAGACGTAATTTATTTATCCATTTCCGTATGTACATTTCCATTGATATTTCAATTTAGCGCGATTTTTTCAGGTCAAGTCACTAGGAGCGCCACCGTCGAATTGTCTCCCATTTTAGCAAGGCTAAATCCGTAAGTGTCGCGTATTGTCTATACTGTATTTGATACAAGTACCTTAACGCCCAAACAGAGGTTTGTATAATTAGCCTGTGAATGCTTAATATACTGAATCATTTATAAGTGGCATTCGCATAGAGGAATATTTTCAACTCAATTAAAAGAAAGCATCAATAGAACTGTTCATTGCTCTGGATTTTATTTTTTCATTCAGTTTTTTTTTGCTAGTTGTTTTACGTCGCACCGACTCAGATAGGCCTTATGGCGACGATGGGACAGGGAAGGGCTAGGAGTGGGAAGGAAGCGGCCGTGGCCTTAATTAAGGTACAGCCCCAGCATTTGCCTGGTGTGAAAATGGGAAACCACGGAAAACCATTTTCAGGGCTGCCGACAGTGGGGTTCGAACCTACTATCTCCCGAATACTGGACACTGGCCGGACTTAAGCGACTGCAGCTATCGAGCTCGGTCATTCATTCTCCCCTCATTTTATAAGTCCGATTACCTTATTACATTCTATTTTTATTAAACTCTATTTTCCACTTGGTTTCTACAAACAGACTACATATTTATCGTACTTCAGTCATTTCGTGAAATGAATACCCGTTGCGGCCCATTGCTCGAAATAAAACAAATACCTGCAGTCATTCCTTCCCGATCAGTGTTCAGGGTTGACTTCAATGAATGAATGAATGAATGAATGAATGAATGAATGAAATCAAATCAAATATTATAAATTAAATGGACCCCCTCTGAATAGCAAGCGTTCTACGTTTCACTATTTTTGTTTAAGGTTATATGTTTCCTGTGAACGATGTTCCTATGAACATGGTATTAAATTAGAATAATTGGTTCCTACTGAATAGGGATAGTGACATTCCGTTCCTTTCTGAATGCTTTATATTAATTAGTTAAGTTTCACTTTAAGGTAGTTCATCATCATCATCTGCTTACCCTCCAGGTTCGGCTTTTCCCTCGGACTCAGCGAGGGATCCCACCTCTACCGCCTCAAGGGCAGTGTCCTGGAGCTTCAGACTCTTGGTCGGGGGATACAACTGGGGAGTATGACCAGTACCTCGCCCAGGCGGCCTCACCTGCTATGGTGAACAGGGGCCTTGTAGGGGGATGGGAAGATTGGAAGGGATGAGGGAAGGAAGCGGCCGTGGCCTTAAGTTAGGTACCATCCCGGCATTCGCCTGGAGGTGAACTGGGAAACCACGGAAAACCACTTCGAGGATGGCTGAGGTGGGAATCGAACCCACCTCTACTCAGTTGACCTCCCGAGGCTGAGTGGACCCCGTTCCAGCCCTCGTACCACTTTTCAAATTTCGTGGCAGAGCCGGGAATCGAACTCGGACCTCCGGGGGTGGCAGCTAATCACGCTAACCACTACACCACAGAGGCGAAATCCGTGCATATCAGAAATATGGACTAATTCTGACCCTACACACTAGGGCCGGCGACAAAATACTATACGAAGAATATACTGTTATATTTTGTAGATCTATACAGATCTTATGACATAGTTTAAGGTAAGTGAATAAAACTATAAGTCTAAAGTAAGTAAAATTGCTTTTGAATCGCTAAGGCTTGGGACTCTTAGATTCCGTGTAGAATGCTGTATCCCATCGTATTTTGACTGAAAGTAACCTTTCCTCTATTGATCAAAAATGCCTTATGCAGTTTTTTAAAACATGTTACTGATTTTAGTGATGTTTCGTTAACAGGAAAAATGTGGTTTATACTGAATCAATATTGTTAGTCTGCCGATAAAATGAAATCTTGTGTTTAAGAACGTTAACAATAATGTTATTTTATCGATATTCAGTACTGAAATAATGTTATTTGTTTAACATTTCTTCAATTGCTCTATGTATTCCACGAAGCGCGCTAGAAGCTAATGCCACGGAGATATTGCTTTAAATCACCGTCAGTTGTGATTGACTGACTGCCACTTGGTTCGGCTGTATTTTTTTAAGAAAGCCTACGTTTTGGGTTTCACATAAAGAAATATACATCAACAATATCATTCGACACTCAGTTTCGAAGAATTTTGAAAAGTAAGTAAGTTTGTGGTATCACATGGTTGTTGATATCGCGATCATAGCAGCGGAACTTGCAGTTTAACGTTGAATCCGAACCATAGGGACGTGCCTTTTCATTTCAAAAATCCTTCATGCATTGATCGGGAGTCGAACCACGACCTCCCTTTTAAGGAGCTAGTGACCATGTCATTCGGATATCACGCCCCAAGAATTTTTTTTTAGTACCGAGTGAGTTAGCCGTCCGATGTACGTCGCGCAGCTGTGAGCTTGCATTCGGGAGATAATGGGTTCGAACCCCACTGTCAGCAGCCTTGATGATGGTTTCCCATTTTCACACCAGGCAAATGTTGGGGCTGTACCTGGATTCGAATCCCACTGTTGGCAGTTCTGAAGATTGTTTTCCGTGGTTTCCCGTTTCACAACAGGCAAACAGGCTGTGCCTTAATTAAGGTGACGACCGCTACATTCCTACTCCTAGCCCTTTCATATCCCATCGTCGCCATAAGACTTAACTGTACCGGTGCGACGTAAAATAAATTGTAAAAAACAAAAATAAGTGCGTTTTGTTAACGTCCTCAATAATCGCTACCCAGCATGAGGAAAGGCCGGATGGAGAGGTTTATTCGGTAGATCGCCTCGTCTCGGTAGATTTATCGGATCATAAAACAACTCCTACGGGACAAATTTCCGAAACCTCGGTGGCTCCGAAAACTATAAAGGTAGTTAGTGGGGCATAAAACCAATTACATTATTATTATTATTGTACCGGGCGGTACACCTCTACGACGCAAGTTCGAATCTTGCGCCAATTGAAACTTCTCTACCGGAGAAACCCGGAACTTTAACCACCGAACTAACTCTACTGGTTATCAGAAGATGTCATTGTGTGTTTTTGATTTGCTTTTGTTTGTCATTGATCAAGAAGTGTGGACGTTCTCTACCAGATGTCTCTACAAAAAAACTATGATCATGCACTCTGGTGCAAAGGAATGAACCTTCTTGAAGAAATTTTGTATTCAAAAGTTGTTGTCTTTACTAAATTTTGCTTCTTTTATTTTTGGGTTAGCAATATTAATCCTTCCTTCCACCAGGTTTGAACTTAGCCAATCCCGAATTTCTTTAAATAATTCTCAGCCAATCATGTATGTCTTCTTCGATATGGATATGTAGCTCTAAGCTATCCAATAAAGTTAAGAGTGCGGGTCTTAATTACCCCTGAAAGGTCTCGAATTTTCCGCGAGGGTATAAAAACTGCTGATTTTCTTGTCTCGAGGCCACTAGTATAACATCTAACTCAGTGTGTGAATATGTAGCAGTGGGCGGGAAGCGCCTCGTTCTTCAGACAGCAGATCTTCAACAAGGTAATGGCCTTTTAGCATCTTTATTTCTTGCTAGCTCAGCAGTCTAACTATCGGGAAGGGTTCGAAACCTTTAATATGTAACCTATTAAACATGTAAACCCTTTTCCTGGTAAACTTCAGTTTTCTTGAACTTTAATGCGGGGATAGAGAGTGCTTCACCCTCTCGAGCTCCCCTTCATTTTCAAATTGAGGTGACTACGTTTTCATAACCGTTTCTTCTCTTCCTTAATTTATTAAAGTTTTTTCATACGAGTCACCTCCCTAGCTTGGGATTAGCCCCTGTGTATCGGCCTAGAGCCACTTAGGTTTTAAAATGTAGATTTAGGAGTGCAAATTCACGCCTCCATCCTTTTGTTTTAGGCCATTTAAATTAACCCGGTTTTTGCACACTAAGGCCCAGTAGATTGGGTACGAGATACCCCTGTTTATTTATAAGTATGCCTTAAGGGCAGTCAAGTGTAAAGTTTGTTTATGGCCTTCTGATAGGCTTGAACTATCGAGAGCGGGTCAGCTCTTTATGGTGTTGTGATAAAAGTGCCTTAGAGAGGCTTGAAATGTAAGGTTGGGAGCTAATGCTCCATGTATTAAGGGTTTTCTGCCCTTTGGTGTTTTGTGATCGTGAGCTGAGAACTCAAGGATTGATGAATTTGGGCCCGTAGCCCAGAATTTGTAAAGACCACTTACTGGTGCTTTCTTGTAAAGCGGCATTGTACCTGATTTTCCTTGTTATTTCCCCCTAGTGGAAGCTGTTTAAATTTTTCTCTTGGTTGTGTACCTGATTTAACTTGTTATTTGTTGTACGCTCAAAATTCTATGTCACCATTGTTAAGTTTTGAAAATATAACCTCGTTGAAATTTTAATTCATCTTTCGAACTTGTAATTAGACCCATTCCAGCCCGCACCTTCTTTCACCTCTGACTTCCACGGATAACTCCGTAACAATTATTATTATTATTATTATTATTATTATTATTATTATTATTATTATTATTATTATTATTATTATTATTATTATTATTAACAAAATGTAGTCTATAAATTGAATTAGGTCGTGAAATCTGAAACGCAGAACTTTATTACTGGTTGGAAAGTCCCCACATTCTCATCATTAGCAAGTCGAAACTGAAGAACACGCCTTTCACTCAAAAAATTTCTCAAATCGTGATTTGTAACGGAACTACTACCCTCTGAAACGCTGTACAGTTAGGAATTGCAGTGCTGTGTGAGTTGGCTCATATTTGTGTTTAAGCACAGTTTAGAGGTATTGCTGCCATGTTGTGAGCCCTCTGCGTACAGAAGGGGAGAGGAGTAGCCTCAAGGCTACAACATGGTGGAACACCCACTGTAATTAGTAAGACTTATCTCTCCTTTGTTCCATTTCGCTAGTTTATCGGTCGCCGTTCACCCTTTCTTGACGAGGAGTGTGTGCCTTCTGGCACAAGGGTGGCCGCAGGCACTCATTGCACCGCACCAATTGATTTACGCCAAACTAAGTTTGTGACTCCAGCAGCTGTACCTACATTGCATTATTACATCTCTCTGATTTGATTGTCCACTTGTTTACACTTGGCTGATGAGGAGACATTTTGTTTTTCAAGGGATGTCAGTGAATTGTAACCTATAGTTCCTTGCAGTAAATTTGACGATCCAAATTTAACCCTTCGTTACCATCCATTACAGCTCTGTTTCAACGCTTCAGATATCAGGTCGTTTATTTCTTCCCGGAAATATCATATTGAGTTTTCGAAAATGATATCTCTAATAGGCTGAACCGGAATTTAAGTAGCAGAGAGGAGGATTATTTGACCAGGAAACGTTTTTTGGTATCCGTTTCGTGTGAATGTTTGAAATGATAATTTTACCCGTTTGATTACTGGACGCGAACCCGTAACTCTGCTGTTTCACCCATTAAAATGTCCTACGAACGAAGTTTTTTAAATTACGTTTCAAATCTTTCTATTAGTGCACACGTCTTTAAGACGACAGTCATCGATATCTGTGTCCTGCTCGATGACTAAATGATAAGTTTTCTGGCCTTTGGTTCAGGAAGGTCCCGGGTTCGATTTCCGGCTGGGTTGGGGATTTTAACCTTAATTGGTTAATCCGTCTGGCTCGAGAACTGGGTGTGTGCCGTCTTCATCAACACAAATCATCTTAGGTACCCATTCTCACAGACATGCGGGTCGCCTATAGGCCATCTACTCGAAAATGACCTCCACCAGGCCTCTCCGAAAGCCATACCTCATTATTATTATTATATTATTATTATCATCGATAGCTGTCTTTCTCTTTTGACTATATCCTTACGTGGTTCTATTAATTGATACATGTTAAGCAATTAGGTTGTGTGGTTGCTTAGGGGTTGTAGTAAGGATGTAAAGGAGAGGGTGCATAAGTCACTGGTAAGAGTATGGTTCTAGTGTATGGGACCCGCACCAGGATTGCATGATTTGAGAACTGGAAAAGATCCAAAGGAATGCAACACGGTTTGTTCTTGGTGATTTCCGACAAACAAGTATTGCTACGAAAATGTTGCAAACTTTGGGCTGGGAAGACTTGGAGTAAGGAGACAAGCTGCTCAACTAAAGCGGATGTTCCTAGCTGTAAGTGAAGTGATGGCGTGGAATGGCATTGGTTTACAAATAAGCTTGAGTGGAATTTTTAAAAGTAGGAACGATCACAATATGAAGATAAAGTTGAAATTCTATATGACAAATTGAGGGAAAATACTCGTTTATAGGAAGTGGAGTTAGGGATTGGAGTAACTTACCAAGGAAGATGTTTGATAAATTTCCAACTTCTTTGATATACCATTTAATACATTCTAGGTAAACAAACGGTAGGGAATCTGCCATCCGGGTGACAGCCGTAAATGCAGATAAGTGGTGATTGATTTGATTTGATTTGATTTGATTTGATTTGATTTGATTTGATTTGATTTGATTTGATTTGATTTGATTTGATTTGATTTGATTTGATTTGATTTGATTTGATTTGATTACATACCGGTATAGTATGGCTGTTTCAGGAGTTTTTCTGACGGACCGTAACAAGTCGTGTTTTATGAACAGTAATGAATTCCAGTCGCTCCCTAAATTACGAAGAAATATTAGAAGTTATTATCCTAATCCTGAGTGAAATAGGCCTACTGATAACAATAAAAATTGTTGTCATATTGTGTTCTTCGTCGGGGTTGTACCGTGTCGTTCTCTCTGGAAGAGATCGAGTATATATCGGATCGCGCATACGTACATCAGTCGCCTTGATAGAGAATACTGAACTCTATTCGGAACGTCGGCATCCTGTACAGAATGTACATCATACAACGGCACGGTTCAGCCCGGACAAGAACGTAATTCTGTAGTAATTGAGCAAACCGTGGAAGCTTCAGATGACTACAATGTATTTGAGAGTTACATCACATGCATTTACTTTGTGTATTTGCTGAGTATAGATATTGTGCCACGTATTTCAAGACGTCCAAACATACAGAAATCAGTTTTGTTGGAAGTGAAATAATCAGCACAGCGGCTGAGCCCATGTGTTTAGAACCTGGTTGTTAGAGGTGATTTATTTATGGTTTCAAACTTTGTTTCCATTTAGGGCATTTTGGAGTTGACCTGTGTGTTTCATATCTCTTATGGCATTCATTATGAGTATTTTCGACCACTCGAAATTGTTAAATAATGTATGGTTTGGACGACGTAGCAGCTGCAGGGTAGTTGGAAGCACTCGTGTTCAGACTACTTCGAACATCTTCGCCCTTGACTCACTTCTATTTCAGTGCACGTAATTATTGTGCCGGAAGTAGTTGGCGTGGACGTTATCTTCATAGTGTTTGGGTTCATCTTTCATTTTAATCTGCATTACCCTATAATCATTCGTTTTGAATTGGTCAGAGGTTAGCGACTTACGTTAACCACCTCGGAAATCTGTAACTCTTTATGCTCCCTGTGGCTACGTTCTTGGTTCAACATTTGCCACACTCGGGTGAAATGAATTTAGATTCAAGTTTCTCAATCAAATCAATGTTTGATGTTCGTTTGCAATTTGAGTAATTATTTTAAGCACGTGTGTGGTTGTTGATTTCACTTGTTCATGTCCGGCTCCATGGCTAAATGGTTAGCGTGCTAGCCTTTTGTCATAGGGGTCCCAGGTTCGATTCCCGGCAGGTTCAGGAATTTTAACCATCATTGGTTAACTTCGCTGGCACGGGGGCTCATCACGACGCGCAGGTCGCCTATGGGAGTCAGATCAAAAGACCTGCACCTGGCGACCCGAACATGTCCTCGGACACTCCCGGCACTAAAAGCTATACGCCATTTCATTTCACTTGTTCATCCAACAGAAGCTTGTTGCGGATAGTTTTTATACGAAGTAGCTACTGTTTAGTAGTACAACTAGTACCTTTCAAAGCATATTTCCGCCTCAAATTAAATTTAAGCATTTGCTAGAGATTTATCTTGACATTCAAAGGAATGACATACTAGCCAACTCTTCTACAATGGTATCTCCACCAAACACGACTCCCGCATGAAATCAGGCGTATGTGAGGAAGCTAATTACACAGGGCAAAGCGGCCGGAATTTCTACAAAGAGCTCTGGAATGCTGCCTAGCATAACAAACGATCATCCTTTTAGGATCACATGGACGATAACTGCCTCAGATTTGAGAATATACCCGGTGAAAAGAAAGTTATGATTATCCATGTCAGAGCAGCCATAGATATTCACGATCTTCTCTTTAACCCAGCTCGAATAAACTGAACGTAATTATTCATTCATTCTTCATGTCTGTTTAAGAATTCGAATTATTTCCCAGCTACATTTGCATGTTGTAGTGTACATTTACCCTTAGGTAGATTTATTATTATTATTATTATTATTATTATTATTATTATTATTATTATTATTATTATGTCCGACTCGTTGGCTGAACGGGCAGCGTACTGGCCTTCGGTTCAGAGGGTCCCGGTTTCGATTCCCGGCCGGGTCGGGGATTTTAACCTTAATTGGTCAATTTCTACGGCACGGGGGCTGGGTGTATGTGTTGTATTCATCATCATTTCATCCTCATCACGACGCGCAGGTCGCCTACGGGAGTCAAATAGAAAGACCTGCACCTGGCGAGCCGAACCCGTCCTGGGATATCCCGGCACTAAAAGCCATACGACATTTCATTATTATTATTATTATTATTATTATTATTATTATTATTATTATTATTATTATTATTAATAGTTCCTTTTTGGGGTCTTGAAATATCGTTTTCAACATATTCAAGTTGTTTAGGAAGTGGTGAATAGATTATGGAGATTACTCGTGATCTATAATTAAGTTTACCTTTCATACGGTAGCTCAGTACGGGCTTGTACGGACATTATTGGTATTTTATGCTTTTTCGATGCTCTTCTACCAGCATGGAAGGACATTTTCTCACCAGACAGCCGCTCATACCGATTTGAGGGGAAGTTAGGAAGCAAATAAACTCACTATTTACATGTATTCTTCATTTAATCAGTCTTATTTAAGGCGTCGCTGTACATTATTGTGTGAGGGGTGATGTTTATGGTGTGGACTTGGTCCTCATTTAATACTGCATGGAAAAGCGGTAGAAAAGATGAAAACATTTTGATTAGTTGGACATCGCAGATAACCGTCGTCTTTAGCACCTGACAATGTTCCAAACCATAAAGCAAGGTCTGTGAAGAAATACTGTGTGGAGAGTAACGTCCTAGAAATACACTAGACAGCCCGGAAAAATTACCTGAATCCTTAACCTCTGGGATAAATCAGAACGCCGATTTATGTACAGATCTAAACCACCCACATCATGAACTGCTCTGACTACAGTTCTTCAGGCAGAATGAACTAACTTTCTTCCATAGACGTTCAGAAGTTTGGCAGAAAGTCTCCCTCGCTGTCATAAAGAGCTTAGGGTTATTTATGTCCATTGTTCGGATGCATGCTTCGGGGACAATTTGATTATAATTTCGAGTAGATTTCCGCCTAACATGTTGAGGAAAGTAGAGGTAGAAGAGGAGGAGGAGGAGGGAAAGGAGAAGGTGGTAGGGTTTCACGTTGGTACCAACAACGTAAGTCTAGCAGATGTAAGTACCAACATAGTTGCGGATGTGTGAGATCTGGTAAATGCAGCACGGGTGAAGTTTAAGGAAGCGGAGATTGTCATCAGTGGAATACTGTGTAGGAACGATACTGACTGGAAGGTGATTGGGGATTTAAATGAGACTATGGGGTGGGTATGTGGGAAACTAGGAGTGAGATTTCTAGATCCTAATGGGTAGGTAGGAGATAGGGATCTGCGCTCAGATATCCTTCACCTAAACCGCAGTGGTACATATAAGTTAGGAAATTTGTTTAGAAGGGTTATAGGGAGGTACATTCAGGGAAACGGGGTGGCCTAGGTTGTGGTGATAAGGGTACAGGGAAATGGAAGTCAAGTAGGGATGACATAAAAATGTTAGTGCTCAACTGTAGAACTATTGTAAAGAAAGGAATCGAATTAAGTACTTTAATAGATATATACCAGATATTGTAATAGGAGTTGAATCGTGGCTGAGAAATGATATAATGGATGCAGAAATATTCTCACAGAACTGAAGTGTGTATTGCAGAGATAGGATAGGAATTGTAGGAGGGGGGAGTATTCATTTTGGTAAAGAAGAATTTGTAAGCTACGAAAAAATTAAAAATGACAAACGTGAAATTCTAGGTGTAAGGCTCATCTCTAAAGATAATAAACAACTTTATGTCTTTGGAGTGTACATAATGGGAAAGGGTAGCGCTGAGGCTGATTCCGAATTTGTTGATAAGATAATCAGCTATCTGGGAAACGATATGAAAAGGAACGTGATTGTAGCGGGTGGTCTCAATTTACCAAATGTAAATTGGGAAGGTAATGCGAATGACAGGAAGCATGACCAACAAATGACAAATAAGTTAATATGGGAAGGGCAACTGATTCAGAAAGTGATGGAACCAACTAGAGGGAAGAATATTCTGGACGTGGTGCTGAAAAACCCCAGATGAGTTCTATAGAGAAACCGAAGTAACAGATTGCATTAGTGATTACGAAGCTGTTTCTGTCGTAGTTAAACATAAATGTGATAGAAAGGAAGGTATTAAAATTCGGACTATTAGGCGGTACCATATGGCTGATAAAACAGGCATGAGGGAGTAACTATGACCGGTAGAAAACGGTAAATAAAATAAAAACAGACTCTGGGATGGGTTTAAAGCAATTGTTGAGGAATGAGAAAGCAGGTTTGTACCCTTAAAGGTGGTAAGGAATGGTAAAGATCCAATATATTATAACATAGAAATAAAGAGACTAAGAAGGAGGTGCAGATTGGAAAGAAATAGTTAGAAATGTCTATGGAAGTAAGGAGAAATTGAAGGGGATTACTAGGAAACTGAATCTAGCAAAAGAGTCAGGTAAGGATAACATGATGGCAAGCATAATTGGCAGTCATACAAATTTTTGTGAAAAATGGAAGGGTATGTATACGTGCTTTAAGGCAGAAACAAGTTCCAAAAAGGACATCCCAGGAATCAGTAATGAACAAGGGCAGTGTGTATGCGAGGATCTTCAAAGGTAGAAGTATTCAGTCAACAGTATGTAAAGATTGTTGGTTACGAGGATAATGTCCTGATGGAGGAAGTGACTAACACCAAAGAAGTATTAAAATTTGCTTATGATAACAACGACATTTACAGTAAGATACAAAAGTTGAAAACTAAAAAAACGGCTGGAATGATAAGGTTTCGGGGCATATACTAAAGGCAATGGGTTGGGATATAGTACCATACCTGAAGTACTTGTTTGATTATTGTTTGCATGAAGGAGCTGTACCAGATGAATGGAGAGTTGCTATAGTATCCCCTTGTATAAAGAGAAGGGTGATAGGCATAAAGCTGAAAATTACAGGTCAGTCAGGTTGACATGCATTGCATGTAAGCTCTGGGAAAGCATTCTTTCTGATTATATTAGACATGTTTGCGAAATTAATACCTGGTTCGATAGAAGGCAGTTCGGGTTTAAGAACGGTTATTCTACTAAAGCTCAACTTGTAGGATTCCAGCAAGATATAGCACATATCCTGGATTCAGGAGGTCAATTGGACTGTATCGCGATTGATCTATCTAAGGCATTTGATAAGGTAGATCATGGGAGACTACTGGCAAAAATGAGTGCAATTGGACTTGACAAAAGAGTGACTGAATGAGTGGCTAAATAGAACTCAGAGAATTAGAGTAGGCTGGGCTTTATCTGTCTCTGTAATAATTAAGAGGGGAATTACTCAAGACAGTATTACTGGACTTTTATGTTTTCTTATAAATATCAATGATATGTGTAAAGAAGTGGAGGCTTTTTGCAGATGTTACAAGATTGTGAGCAACTGCAAAATGACCTCGATAATGCTGTTAGATGGACAGTAGGCAATGTCATGATGATAAATAGGGTTAAAAGACAGGTTGTGCATTTAACAAACAGTAAAAGTCCTCTCATTTTTAATTACTGCGTTGATGGGGTGAAAGTTCCTTTAGGGGCTCTTTGTAAGATCCTAGGTCTTAATACAGTATAAGGAAAGATCATTGGGGTAATCACATAAATATGATTGTAAATAAAGGGTACAGATCTCTGCACATGGTTATGAGGGTATTTAGGGGTTGTAGTAAGGATGTAAAGAGAGGTTATATAAGTCTCTGGTAAGACCCCAATTAGAGTAAGGTTCCAGTGAATGGGACCCTCACCAGTATTACTTGATTCAAGAACTGGAACAATCCAAAGAAAAGCAGCTCGATTTGTTCTGGGTGATTTCCGACAAAAGAGTAGCGTTACAAAAATGTTGCAAAGTTTAGGCTGGGAAAATTAGGAGAAAGGAGACGAGCTGCTCGATTAAGTGTATGTTCCGAGCTGTCAGTGGGGAGATGCCGTGGTATGACATCAGTAGACGAATAAGTTTGAGTGGTGTCTTTAAAAGTAGGAAGGATCACAATATGAAGATAAAGTTGGAATTCAAGGGGACAAATTGAGGCAAATATTCGTTTATAGGAAGGGGAGTTAGGGATTGGAATAATTTACCAAGGGAGATGTTCAATACATTTCCAATTTATTTGCAATCATTTAAGAAAAGGCTAGGGAAACAACAAATAGGGAATCTGCCACTTGGGCGACTGCCGTAAATGGAGATCAGTAGTGATTGGGATTGAGAATACTTGATTATAGAAACTTGGACGTAGCACGTTAGTTGTGTGGAACGAGCCGAGTAGCTGTTAGCTTACATTCGGGAGATGGGGTGTTCGGTGTTCGAACCCCAGCCCTGAAGATGGCTTTCGTGACTTCCCGTTTTCACACCAGGAAAATGCTGAGAATGTACCTCAGTTAAGACCTCTTTATCAGTCCTAATCCTATCCCATCGTTGCCGAGAACATATTTGAATTAGCGCGTTATTAAACCCTTAGCAAAAAAAGAAAAAAGTAAAGACCAACGAAAACCTGAAGACTGGTTTCGTAGACGAACATTTCCATGCTATTTGTCGACTAAACTATTTTAATTCGTTTTCGTTCCTCACGTCTTTGGAAGTTCTACTGCTGAAATGAAAGTTGGCTGTGGGTTGTGTACAATTGGGAACTACGACTCAAGAAATGTATTTAATTAGTCCAGACGAGATTCATAGCGTTTCAACTTTGATGAAACATCATCGGAAACGTTGTTTTATTTTAAAAGAGGAACATTCTGCACAACTTTCAATGTCTGCATTTGTTAATTTTTGAAAAACTTTCTCCTCTGAGCCTACGGCTTATTTCACTGACCTCCCGACCTTTGTGTATGTAGTCACGTGCCGTGAAAGGATATGCAAGCCGAGGCTGAACCTTTCAAATTCGAATCACGTAGGCCTTCACTGGCTATTCTGGGTGAGGTCTATCCCAGTACCTTTGCTTCAGGAAATTACTTGGGTGGTACTTTCTTAATTGTAGTTTCAAATAATTACAGCCACCAGTACTCGTTCAGGTATAAAACGGGGTATAAACGAATGTAGATGAGGATGGTGTCTGTGATGCCCTTAGTCTATAAAATGTAGGAAGAACATTTATTCTAGGGATATCATTTAATTTCATTAACTCAATATCCTCGCACTAAACCATTGTCAAAGAATATGCCTTACCAATGTTCTCAGTTTAACTTCGTCACTCACCCATGAAGTCTGAGATGAAAGCAAATTTAAAAAATACTATTTTTAAATCAAAGCAAAGCAAAGCAAAGCAAAGCAAAGCAAAGTCTTCTCCGTACAGGCCATGAAGGCCCTTGGAGGGGTGGAAGGTAAAGGCTTCCACTATCCGTAACCTCGGCACTTGATGGGGTAGAGTGGTTAGCTATACACCCGGCCGCCTTTGTCCCCAGGAATTAACCTGGTACTCATTTTTGGTGTAGGCTGAGTGAACCCGAGGGCCATATGCACCTCCGAAAGTGGAAATATAATTTCTTAAATTTTACGACTTACTGACGAGGATTCGAGCCCACGTCCTTCCGGGCGAACCGAGCGCGCTTTTACCGCCTCGGCCAGGCAGCCCCTATTTTTTTTAATACAGTACGTAAATATTATTTTACGGCAGAATTACTATTATCATCACGATTATGGTGTCTTGATTGATCATCGTGCCAAGTTTCATTGCAATCGGTCAGATCCAACCAGCAGAGTTCTCTTGTAAGGAAATGTGTCCTTCCTGGCAACCTGGTCGTGTCCTTTTCCCTTCCTCGTAGAAGCTTCGCAAACACAATTAACTCACACCACAGTCCGCAAAAGCTATTAATGCTGTGAAACAAAACAAAATAAAACATAAATATAAGTAATGTAACGCTCTCCAACATGTAGTGGTAACTTTTTGCGTGTTGCGCTCCACGGACGTAATGCGATAATGCTTCTGTAACTCGTTAAACTGCTGAGCGTCTCTTGTAATCCCTCCAAGACGTGCTTGCACTGCAACACTTGCATACAAACCGAAATGAGTTCTCAGATGTTCGCCTAATGAGCAAACAATACTCTTAATCAACGTTTTGAAGATAACGGCGTGGAGCGCGAGTTCATACACACTTGTGTGGAGCAGAAAATAGTTAACTACTGTTATGTACGGCGGCTCGCATGTTTTGTGCGTTTGTGCCAATATTTGGAAAAACTGGTACAGTAGTTGGTTGGGCAGTTGATAGTCAGTAGCGGCACTAAGAAGCTTGCCCCCCCCCCTCCCCCCGCAATAATTGAAAATGGGCCCCTCGTTTCCTGATAAGGAAAGTTACAAGTGTATTTGGTAGTACAAGGTTATATATTATTACAATGAATAACAACGACGACGATAATAATAATGATAATAATAATAATAATAGTAATAATAATAATAATAAGTTACACTATTTAGTTTTCAAATCTGAAGGAATTAAAATAACACACTTATTTGGTACGAACACACACACATACAAGAAATGCGTATTCCATAGTAACCAAAACACGCTGACCGTCACAATATTAAGAAATAATCTCGTTCCTAGGACCAAATAATTTACAACTCAACCGTCCATCGTAGGCTTACTTAGCTACACTGACTGCCGAGAGTTATAAACCGGCTTGAAATTTCAGTATTTAGAGTTTGGATGAGGAGGATGTCTTTGTTATTGCATCTTCGCTGACTACTGGGTTCTCAGAACTGGCTAATTTCTTCAAAAGCCTTGTTGATTGTTGTGAGTGACAGCAAGGAATGGTTATTATTGGAACAGGCTGGGAAACACACATTCTTTCGGAAATAACTACCGTACTCCTATGGACGAAAGAAGCTCTGCACTACGACGGCCTAAGTTTGTTGTGTGCTGTAGCTTTATCAATATGTAAAATCACTCTTCAGCTATTGAAGTAAGAAACAGTCATGGGCCCCTCACAAGCCATGGGCCTCCCCCGCCCCACGGGGTCTGCGGAGTCCTTATCGCCGCCACTGGACAGTTTGTTTGGAAGCCTGTTCCGAGTAATGATTACATTCTTTTTGTGGTAGTGGCTCTGAAGGTAAGCCGTCTCGGTTACGACACCGGTTGTCCGTGGATCGAAACCTTGTGTGATTGGTTGTGCATTTGGATATCACTGGCCGCCGTTGGGCAGTTTCATACTAGATCACGGTCAGAGCCTGGTACTGGCCGTATCCCGTCCATCATGATCCGTTCTGTCGCGGTAAAGTTTCTGTTGGTCACTCGATTACAGTGTATGAGTAGCAGTGAGAACTCCATTGAGAACTGTCTCGGCACCCAACCGTATTGAACGTATATTATAGGAATTCCTCAAATATGTAATTTCGTTGTCGAAATTGCCTCGTCGCCTCGAAAACTTTTGATATGGAACTTACCCGATAAAGTTGTTTTTAAGTGTGTGTGGTTGTAAGTTATTTGTACCGTCCGAGTGCGGATCATATATTTAGTGAATACAACTCAAGTGAGACGAGCTTTCCATATTTTTTAGAAACTTCCTTCCGCTTTCTTTCCTCAGGAACATAGAATGGTATTAAGATCTCAGAGTGGTTTATTTTTCTCCTTAGTATTTTTTTCGCTGCTATCTTATTTTGATGATCAGGATCCCCGCATCAATAACTTCTGATTATTAAATGTCCTTATCTTTTTGTCATGATTTACACTTATGTTCATACTGGGGTATTGAAATTTTCATATTGTCATTTAATAACTATCTGAAGGTATTGAAAGCTTGCGAAATACAGAAGTTCCTACGTGACAGGGCCTGTTAATTCACAAAATATAGAGGGGAATCGGGTAATATGGAATAGTCGGGCAATAAGGAATACCACAATATCTTGCCTGTAAGGTACTGCTCTCACGTGGAAACTCGTCGAATTACGGTAAATGTTCTCATGGTGCTTTGTATTCAGTTTCGACATGCTCGTGAGTGAGGTTAGTGCGTGGAGCAAGAATATTTGTTTTTCATATTTGAAAAGCTTTTGCAGGTAATTCTTTTAAAGCTTGTATTAATTACCAAAACTGAGTTTAGTCCTGGGAAATCCAATGTTACATATTGTACGAGAGTTGCTTATATTGCTACACCAGTGTAACTTCCTTGTTGTGCAAAGTTTATGGCATGACGAATCCTTTAATTCAAACATGGTGTGTCGGGATATATGGAATACTGTTTTAGTTTCAAAGTAAAATGACGTTTAAAATTAATTGCATTAATCCTGGTATATTATAACATTTAATTACCTATAGATCTCAGTTTCTGCATCTGTGACTTTTGTCACTGCATGAACAAGTGACTGTAAAAAGGAAACACTGAATAATTAGTGTATACAGATTATCATTTAAGTTAATTACCAATTTTGTTCTTTCGATTTTTAAAATTTCTGTACGTCCACCTGTAAGAACGTTCCTTAAATATAACTGAATGAATTTATTGAAGTATTTTAATTTACATATTATTTACCCTACTATTCCATATTAGCCGACTATTCCGTATTACCCACCAAGTGCAACTTTTTGAAAGAAATCATTTTGACGTGAAGACATTAACAATTGAATGGATGAAAACCATAACGGTATAAGTGACATTAAAAAAAAAAGAGTTAAGTGCAGGATGTAACTCTGGGAGGTTGTGTCTTTTCACCAGCAAAGAGACACAAGTGATAGCGGTAATATTCTGGCTCTAGTGATAGATGGTATAACTACAAATAGCATGCTTTATATGAGTGTTAAGATGTTTAAATGCCTTTTTCTCTGAATGAACAAAATGCTACTTATACCGTTATGGTTTTCATCCATTCAATTTACAATTTAAAAATATAGAGAATCTTGGCTAATTATTTGAATTTTCAAACCATATTTATTTATATTTCATAACTGATTTCGGTAAGAAGTTATACTGCCAAAAGTAAATGGTATTCCATATTATACGACTCTCCTCTACATTTCTGGTTTTGATTTTTTGAGTCATTGGCTAAATCAAGCAATAAGGAGAATATGGTATTTGGGTATCATTAACCTTGCTCTGTTGGTTATCCAGTCAAACCGAAAGAGTTGGCTATGCGGTACAGGCCGGGTAGCTGTAGGCAGGAATTTGGGAGTTGGTGGGTTCAAACCCTACCGTCGAAAGCCGAAGATATATCTCCATGGTTTTTATACCTTAATTAAGGCCTCAGTTGCTTACTTCCCAGTCCTATCCCTAAACGACTAGCAATAAAGGAAATCTGGTCAAGGCTATAAACATCATAAAAGAACTGCTTATTTGTATTTTAAGAAGTACTACAATTTATTTTTCCATATACCTGCACTGAAGCAGTTTATTGACATTTTTCATAAGAATAAGTCAGCTTTCTTTCTTTGATGAGGAGATACGTTTGTGCCTCTCATGTGGTTTCTGTAGTCGTTCCGTTTTCTTCTAGGATCAGACAGTCATACAGGAGAGAGTTAAACTGTACAGTCGTTTTATTTTATCGTCTGTGTTTTTGACAAAGAGGAAGTCGACATCATGAAATAATGTGGTAAAAATCTACCTTCTGTGAAAAGAAATGTATTATAGGACTTTCGATGCGTAGCTGTAACAACCTTCCGGTAGGACCATACTTTGGTGAACTGACCGAAACGAATATCTAAAGCTTTCACAGAGGATGATCGTCTTACACAGTCTGTCTGATGTTGGCTTACAGTTTTCATAAATCAGCCGGCCATCAACTCAGGCTTGAATCCCTTCCGTTTCTGTGGGTGACGCAATCGATTATCTGCACAACATTCACTCCAGGCAGGCAAAGTGAGTGGTGATGGCAGATTTGTTCCAGTCCCGTCCGCCTATCCCACCTTCAAAGCGATTTCGTTGGTCACAATTGAATGGACTACAGAGAGGACTTTACCTGGCTTCTCTCTTGTTGACATTCGCCTGACCATCGAGCCTGATTTAGTATTTCCGTAATATTGTGTTCACCGATACTCGGCCTACAGTGGATGGGAAGGATGTATTGCGGATTTCATTCCGATAATAAAAACCCTCTTAATCAATATTTTAACGATTATTATTATTATTATTATTATTATTATTATTGTTATTATTATTATTATTATTATTATTATTATTATTATTATTATTATTATTAGGGGTCTATTATCTTCCCTCTTCATTTCTTGAATTCTTGTATTTCCGCCGTTCATCAGTCAGGTCTAATATTTCCCCAGTTATCCACTGATTCTCACTTGATCGTACCTTTCTTCCTAACCTTTCTTCAGTTTGATGATGATGATGCTTGTTGTTTAAAGGGGCCTAACATCTAAGGTCATCGTCCCCCTTTCTGCAGCAGCCTTATTGATTTCATTTTTCACGATTGTTCACTCTTCATCTATGATGTTTCTTTCAGCCTTTTCATTTAGTCCTTGTGCAATATAGTCCTTGAAACAAACTTCACACTCTTTTCTTTCAACATATCTAGATTCCATCTTCTTGTATTCCTTTCTTTCTTTAATTTCTTCAACTTCAGATGATATTTCATGACTAGAGACGGGAATTTGCCTATTTGCCTATTTTATTCCCGTGTTCAGAAACGTAGGCTTTTGAGATATAAATCCGTTTTGAGGTCCTTTAAGCTAGATTTCGTTGGTTTTATTGTGCCTATAAATGCCTATTTCAGGGGTTTGTGCCTATTTTGAGTATATTTGCCTATTTGATGACTTTTTAATCTATTTTAAAGAAGCCGATTTTCTGCCAGTAACTGATGTGCTCGACATTTCTCACATTTCTCAAGATCTGTTTACACCACGAACAAAATGGAAATTCTCGGAAGTTACCAGAAATAGTTCTTGGGAAATTTCCGTCAAGAAAAACAAAGAATAATTTGACATCGAACTACGTCGCACAACCCATACCCCTTATACCACCTTCTCGGTGTGAAACGTTGTACGCATACCTTTATCTTCAGAACGTGTTGTGATTTATTGTGAAGAAGTAGAGTGTCTGTGGCAAAGCCCAAAGAAAAATCACCAGGCGAGTTGGCTGTGCGCTTAGGGGCGCGCAGCTGTGAGCTTGCATCCGGGAGATAGTGGGTTCGAGCCCCACTGTCAACAGCCCTGACGAGGATTTTCCGTGGTTTCCCATTTTCACACCAGGCAAATGCTGGGGCTGTACCTTAGGCTGCGTGCACACCGAGCGCGCTTCGCATAGTGTGTCGCGTGTTGCTCAACGCTAAGCGTCACGCTAAGCATAACCAGTGCTTTGTTCCTAAGCCAGGTGTTCACACCGTCCGCGCTCTGTTGCGCTGAACGCCTACCTTACAGCTAAGCGAAGCGCCAGACAACGCGCAGTGTTGGTTAATTGCTTAGCGTTACCTAGCTGGTTCCGAAGCTATGGAAGAAGAAATTATTCATGCAGTGTTTCAAAGAGAAGAAATATGGAACCCAAAACACAAAAACTATTTAAATGTAACTGCTTTGCAAAATAAATTGACTTAAGTATCTACAACATTTTTATCGCATTCCTACAGTGAACATATACAGTAATATTACTTCTACTGTCACACTTTACTGGGGTTAACATTGTGACAGGAGGAAATTGCGTGTGGATTTTAGTGTCGGAAGTGTCAGAGGAGAAGTTCTGCTTGCCAGGTGCAAGTCTTTTGAATTGACACCCGTAGGTGACCTGCGTCGTGATGAGGATGAAATTATTATGAATACACATATACACTTAGGCCCCCGTGCCAATGGAATTTACTAATTATGATTATAATTCCCGACTCTGCTGGGAATCGAACCAGGAACTCCTGTGACCAAAGGCCAGTACGGGTCACCATTAAGCCATGTAGCCGGACACTTTGTGACAAAGTGCATAGGATCTCCCAGACTCTGTCACATCGGTTTATAATTTTGCCAGTGGAGGGTGGTAACATGAAGAATATCACTCTGCAGGCTAGTAGTGGGCTTGGAAGTAAATATTTCTGTTTATGAATTATGTTTGTTACACATTTTCTCCACTTTTGTTACGATGATGAATTGTGTGTGCTAATTGTAACAATAATACAAAATACTATTTATAATTATTATATAAAGAGCGCTATTTAGCCGGAAATTTAATGTCCACGTGTTTGCTCCTAGACAATTGGGAAAATTGAATTTCCCCAATACTTCTCTGCTACTTGTCGCCACATTTCAGCTGCAGGCTTCGGAAGGTCAAAGGTTTTTTTTTTTTTTTGTCATTCTTAAGTAATCATAAAATTTATGGCGATAAAGACTTGCATCTCTGTACAAACGATGAAATTCTCTGAAAGTAATTCGTTCTTCATTAAATTCATGAACCCAATTTCGATTCTGCTTTCTAATTTTCAATTTTAGGTAACTGTTATCCATCAGTAAACTGTTACTGGCGTACTTGGATAACAGCATTAGTTTGTGACCACCCTAAAGAGCCTTGCGCCAAACTAAGCTGAGAGCTCGGCGTAGAAGTTTTCGGTGTGAACAGCAAGCACGCCTTGCACTATGCATAGCATTTCACGCTACACGCGACACACTATGCGAAGCGCGCTCGGTGTGCACGCGGCCTTACTGGCTGAAGCGGTGGATCACAGGTGATCCCAATTTCACTACGGATGGAAGGGTAGTCTTCTGCCAAGCTTGCTGTAAGGATGAAAGTTCGTTTGTTCCTTTTATCCTTTTTTGTGACTGAACTACGATCGCATTGCATTGTAGCATTTATAGGCCTATTAAATTACGTATTGTGGAAAGTTGTTTTGTTGCAATGCTATATTAGTCGTGAACTTTCAATAATTTATATTGGTAAAATTTAAATAATCATTTAATTACTAAACGAGGAGCTAGAACGCCCGGTGGTCTCTTGTCACAGAGTGGATGAAAATTAAAAATCGGTATTTTGAACTCTGATTCTTTTCCTGTGAAAATAGAGATTCAGAACTGAAATATTTTCTTTCTTTCTTTCTTTCTTTCTTTCATTCTTTCTTTCTTAATCTATTTACCCTCTAGGGTAGGTTTTTCCCTCGGTCTCAGCGACGGATACCACCTCTACTGTCACAAGGGCAGTGTCTTGGAGCGTGAGACTTTGGTTGGGGATACAACTGGGGAGGAGAACTAGTACCTCGCCCAAACCTTCTGTGCTAAACAGGGGCCTTGTGAAGGCATGCGAAGGGACAGGCAAAGACGAGGGAAGGAATTGGCCGCGTTCTTAAGTTATCGTAGATAACATCCCGGCATTTCTCTGGAGAAGTGGGAAACCACGGAAAACCATTTCGAGGATGGCTGAGGTGGGAATCGAACCCACCTCTACTCAGTTGACCTCCCAAAGCCGAGTGGACCCTGTTCCAGCCCACGTGCCACTTTTCGAATTTCGTGGCAGGGCCGGGAATCGAACCCTGGCCTCCGTGGGTGGCGGCTAATCACGCTAACTACTACACCACAGACACAGACTACAACTGATTTTTAAAAAATCGTGAGTAACTTTCACCAGCGCTATGTGTAGGCTCTAGTGAACTCTATTACGCTTCCGCTAAGCCTTCGCGAAACATACGATGGAGATCGAATGTGGTGCCGTTAGGACGATGTCACAGAGGCTAGACATACAGGATGGCATGGCTTGGACGATGTCACAGCGTGTTTTACAAGGCTGCAAAGACTATTTTTACAAGATCAGGCCAGTGAAAAGACCGTTGGTCTGGAATGGTGAGGTCCGGTTAGTAACCGTTGTGCTGGCGGGGAGGGGCAAGCAAAAAGAGTCTGGGGTGGGTAAGCTCTAGCATCCCATCTAGAGTGTTGCTAAATTGTGACAAAATATAAGGTTATGGGCGCATGCCACGACAGTTTCAAATCACGCGGTTTTCTAATTTTCATCGAGGGTGGCAGCCTTGTGGGCACACGTGATGCAGGATCTATTCCAGGCAACAGAAAATAGTCTTCATTGCAGCTGACCTGGCTGACCAAAGCCGGCGAATAGCAACATATAAAATGTTCACAAATCTGATATTTTTAGTGCCTCCATTTTAATTCTCCTATATAAGTAAGAATACTGCTAGGGGCAGCTTGATGAGTCCCTGGCAAGAATATAGGTAGGATCTCTCCTCTACGCTACTCAGGTATCGTTTCACGTCATTTTTTTTCACCCGGTGAACTCGACAGGAAACTGCCAGATTATAACTGAACATTTTTGAGGACATATTTCCATGTAAATTACGAATTCTCTTGTTCCTACTTTAAAGTCTTGTACTTCTAGAAACATCACCTCTAATAGCCTTTTTCTTTTTTTATGAAACAAATGCATGATTATACTAAGCATTATTGCCAATTAGCCCACCTGTAGAAATTTAAGATTTAGGAACATTGTAATTTAAGTCAAATTTATTATTTTAAGACAAAACGTGAAAAGATACCATATAGATCTACAAAGAAATACTGTGATGCATTTGACACGAGTACAGAAAGCGGTGTCATCGTGGCTTTACTACCTGTCCACTGTAAACAGCGACCAACAACAATTCTATAGACCTGTGCACTACAATGGTGAGACCTAATATCCTCCTGCATAAAATGGAGCACCTTCAGACTTCAATAAGCTGCCGGGAGCAGTCACCGAGTTGGAGAAGAGTGGCTTTCCCCTGGTGGTGTCATTTAGGGTTGTGGAAGAAGTCAAGAGAAGTTTTGACCGAACCTCTGAGAAGGTAGCCGCTGTCAGCAAAACGCTCCATGAGAGTCCTGCAGCAGAATCCATGGTGGAAAGCGACGGTAAAAGTAGTCACGGTGCTACGAGGGGAGGTAGATGAAGCAGTTGAACTAAAACCAGATGAAGTGGCTTCATTGAAGTTTTGTCCAATCACTTCCTGTGATGTTGAGAGATCCTTCTCTCAGTACAAAACAGTCTGCCAGACAGGAGAATAAGATTGTTACTGGAAAACATTGAATAGTTGCTTGTTGTAAATCCCTTTTATAGTAATTGAGCCTGTTATTAAATTATAAGTATTTTTTCATGCCTATTTTGTTGCCTATTTTACACGTTAGTGCCTATTTACATGCCTATTTTGGCTAATTTAAGAGCCTATATGCCTGCCTATTTTAACTGTTTTTCGTGCCTATAATTCTCGTCTCTATTCATGACCACCAAATTGTGGGCAGAGTCCACATCTGCTCCTGGGAAGTTCTTTCAATACAGTACCTGGTTTCGTCTCTGCCTCATCTTAATTAAGTATATTTGATACCGTTCTCTGTCTCCAACATTATTATTATTATTATTATTATTATTATTATTATTATTATTATTATTATTGTCAGTTAGCTATTGTGGTGGGAATTGGCTTGGTGTATACCTTGATGACAATAATTCCTTCATTATGCTGGTCGTAGTAGATTATCCGCTGGCCTACTCCCATATTCATTATTAAAGTGACTCCTGCACATCTCCAGTTTGATTTTGTGTTGATAATTCTGTATCTGTTGACCAATAATCCTGTTCTTCCTGCCAACGTACTTCACTTATGCCAACTACATCTAACTTTAGTCTATCCATTTTCCTTTTCAGATTCTCTAACTTACCACAACCATTCAAACTTCTAACATTCCACGCCCCGACTCGCAGAATGTCAGTATTCATCGTCCTGATGATTGCCCCCTTCTCGTATAGTCCCCACCCAGAGATCCGAATGAGGGACTATTTTACCTCCGGAATGTTTTATCCGGGAGGAAGCCATCATCAGTAAATCATTCATTCATACAGAGAGCTGCATGTCCTCGGGAGTTAGTTACAGCTGTAGTTTCCCGTTGCTTTCAACCATGTAGCGATAACAACACTGCTAAGCCAAGTTAAACATTATTGCAAGGCTAATCAGTCAATCATCCAGACTGCCGCTCTTCTAATTTCCGAAAAGTTCCTACCCTCCGTTTCGATGAACCATTCGTTTGTCTGGTCTCTCGACAGGTACCCATCCGATATATTTGCACCTGCGGCTCGGCTATCGTCTTCATTGGGAAGCACAAGCCTCACCACCGCGGCAAGGTTACATGGTTATTCTATATTAAACTAAGAAATATTTATCTTCCAGTTTCATCGTTAGACTGGTTAACTTAAAACCATATAACATTCTATCTAATTTACGTTTTGAAACATCAACCTATCCACCACTTCCGACAGTTTGAAATATATTCAGACGAGGCTGTATTAGATCTTAACATAATGTCGATGCCCTGACATGGGTGTTAATGTACTTTGTAGTCAATAGTCTTCATCTGCTGGCTGAATGGTCAGCGTACTCGCCTTCTGTTCAGAGGGTCCCGGGTTAGATTCCCGACCGCGTCGGGGATTTTAACTTTCATTGGCTAATTCCAGTGGCCCGGGGCTGGGTGTTTGTGCTGTCCCCCAACATCCCTGCAACTCACACATCACACATAACACTATCCTCCACCACAATAACACGCAGTTACCTACACATGGCAGATGCCGCCCACCCTCATTGGAGGGTCTGCCTTACAAGGGCTGCGCTCGGCTAGAAATACCCACACGAAATTTAAATTTATTTTATCTGCACAGTGTTTGGCTCCATGGCTAAATGGTTAGCGTGCTGGCCTTTGGTCGCAGGGGTCCCGGGTTCGATTACCGGCAGGGTCGGGAATTTTAACCTTAATGGGTTATTTTCGCTGGCACGGGGGCTGCCGCTAACATCTAAGGTATGCGCCGTCTTCATCATCATTTCATCCTCATCACGACGCGCAGGTCGCCTGAGGGTGTCAAATCAAAAGACCTGCACCTGGTGAGCCGAACGTGTCCTCGGACATTCCCTGCACTAAAAGCCATACGCCATTTCATTTCATTTCATTTCATCTGCTCAGTATATTCTGGTAGCAATGTTCGGCGTTCCTACTTGCGTGTGTAGCTTTAAAAGAATGTCTCAAGGTTTAATTTACTGATCCCGTTTGTAAAAACCGAAACTCATAAAATAACGGTTTACTTTCAGCCAGCGTGATATTTAACGGGGCGAATTTAACAATGATTAATGATTATTTTGTTAGCTAGACGAGTTCGGAATTGGATATGTGCGTTATATCGCGTTATGAATGGTTGTGCTGTGCTGCACGGAATTGCTACTTCCCCCACCAAACCTCACCCACAAATTATCTGCAGCAGTCCAAGCACAAAATGTATTTTCTCTATTTGTTTGAACATATGGAATCTTTGGGGTATTGACCAGCAAATCATAGATAAGCACTTGGTATTTAATTTCATTGTACACTAGTCAAATTGATCTCTCACAATGACAAGTTTTGATAGTTCTGACATGGTTTATTTTCCCATAAAAACGATAACCGAAATTGGTCGTGCCTCATAAGACTGGATTCAAAATCTTGAAATAAATTGAGTGTGCCGTTTCCAGATTACTTCAGTCGTAAGTTTAATGGCTCGTCAATAAAGATCTATGTAACATTTAGTTGTAAAACAATGGGCTGCAGCCGAATGGCAACATTTGATGTGCTGCGGAAGACATAAATACAGTAAGTCGTTGCAGGTTTATCTATAGGGGCTAGATTTACCATTGGCTCTCATTTCTCGCTCTTTCTCTCCGTCGTCTGACCATCTAGCTTCATTTCTCTTTATTTAGCATTCTTCAAGTACATTTTTATTGGTGACAGATAGGCCTAATCTTACAAACGTTGAATTGTACGCCCTACAAAAGACAGGGTTTAGAATTGAGTTCTTATCTGGTCAGTCTGGAGAACGGTTCGAAATAGTGTTTTTTAATGTAGCGTAAATACTAGTGTTCTAGGTAGTTAAATGATCTCGAGCATGCCTGTCTGTATCAGAACACCTGAAACGATAGCCGTCTGTTCCTCTAGCGCATCTAGACGACTTAACCAACATCCATTAAATTTTCAGGGTAGAATTATAGTTACGTGGGGAATTAAAGTGTATTATAACATCAATAAATACTAAGGGGCTAGATGCATAAGCGGGATAACATTTATATAACGCATCGTCTTTAAGTTTTAAATGAGCTTTGTATAGAAAAAGACACTTCAGTTATTATTGTTGTGTGTTAATTGGACGTATGGCCAGAATTTCTTGGAACTCCTGTGTCATTTCCCGTTATTCTTTCACTTATTGATTCAGGTATCTTCATTATGATTTCATATGTCCTTGAAGACATATCTAACTTCAGTCGTATATCCGGAAACGCATTGTAGTGTTGGTATCTTAGGGAGGCTAGATACGTAAAACTATAGGTCTCGTGGCTTATAACTTAAGATTAATAATCACGTAAAACTCGAAACGTTTATGTTCGCCCTTTCCTTACTTGAAGCGACAACAAGATAAATCAATTCAGCATAATTTCGTGTGAATCTGTTAACCGCCCTGAAAGATGAGGATCCATTTAGAGCTGAAAGTATTTACTATTTTGATGTACTTTTCCGGAGCTCTTCAGTGGTATTTAGAGAATTCCCAATCTTCAGCTGGCACCATACTAGTTTCTTCCGAAAACGTCGGGATGAAATAAAACTCGGATCAGATATTTTGACCAAGTTGTTGTCATGTTGTCTGTACTGGTGAACCTCAAGCTTCATAACGAGAAAACTGAGGGAAAGAAGAGAATTGGTGGAAAGTTCGTCTTGGGAGTGAGAGCCAGCACGGATCGGGATGCTGAAGAATGAGATAGAAGGGAACCGGGAGGAGAAAGGGGCCCAAATCCTCGTCGATTCAATAGTCAGGAGCTGTATGAAGGGTGGTGGGGGAGAGCTCTCGGAAGGCCACTCAAAAGAAGGCAAACTCGTCCGCGGGCAGTGCACACCGTGGTGGAGAGATGGAGGGTGGGAAAGCTTTCAGGCCCCGCAAGAAGAGAGAGAACTTTTAGTAACATTGGTAACAGCTTGGGAACAAAAACAGAAGAAGATATGAAACCATGCTGGAATGAGGGCGTGGGGGTTTGGAGAGAATAAGCTTCCAAATGATGTAAACTGCACCTTGCTTAATGGCTTTCTGCTCGATGATCAGTAGAGTCTTACCGAATTGACTTGATGTCTGTCTGTTTTTTCCCCTGCTGGTCGATATGCTGATTGAAGTTATCAGTGTTGGACTTCCGTGGTGGTTGTGCTTTACGTCGCACTTACACAGATAAGTCCTATAATGATGATGGGATAGGAAAGAAATCGGCCGTGGCCATAATTAATATGCAGCTCCAGCATTTGCCTGGTGTGAAAATGGGAAACCACGGAAAACCGTCTTCAGGGCTGTCGACAGTGGGGTTCGAACCCTCTATCTCCCGAATACAATCTGACAGCAACGTGGGTTCGATCGCCGCTCATTGCTGGGGTATTTGACGGTACGCCAATGTGGCGGCCTTGTATCGGTATTTTTACTGGTACATAAAAGAACTCCCACAGGACAAAATTCCGGCGCCTCTGCATCTCCAAAAATTGTAAGTGTAGTTAGTGAGACGTAAAACCAGTAACATTATTAGGGCCAAATTCCACCTATTAAAATCTAAGAGAATGTTTTTAGCGTACCTTCTCTCATAATTAAGCACTAAGATGTTCCTCCCGACTGCGCTGGCATTCTATCTCTGTCTTGAGCGTAAAAGGTGAGTGCCTTGCCTGACCAACTACACTGCGCTGTTGGTCTAGCTCTAATTCAGAGAGAAGGAAATTATTATTATTATTATTATTATTATTATTATTATTATTATTATTATTATTATTATTATTATTATTATTATTATTATTATTATTATTATGTCCGGCTCCATGGCTAAATGGCTAGCGTGCTGGCCTTTGAATATAGGGATCCCGGGTTCGATTCCCAGCAGGGTCGGGAATTTTAACCATAATTGGTTCATTCCCCTGGCACGGGGACTGTGTGTATGTGCCGTCTTCATCATCATTTCATCCTCATCATGACGCACAGGTCGCCTACGGGCATCAAATCACCTGCACCAGGCCTCTCCGGAGGCCACATGCCATTTATTATTATTATTATTATTATTATTATTATTATTATTATTATTATCACATTGTTGGTCTGATTTGGAGTCTTGGAAATTATGGCTTCAAATCACACTACATTCCGTGTAAGTACACGAGGATGATGACAACTATACTTTAAGGCCTTGTGCGATACAGCGACATTATAAAGATGTAAACCACAGAGGCTGCCACGAATGTCCCACTAGATGACCTCAGACCTGGGTCTTCGTGAGGTTGGTGGAGCATTGTTCGCCCCGTTCGCTTGTGGCACGAATTATATTTATGTGTTGTTGTCATGGAAACAGTGCAGGATTGATGTGGAAGGGTAAGCAGACATTTCATCACAGGCGGGGTGAGTACCCATCGTCTCGACTCTGCTGTTGGCAGGAGTAGTGGGGGAACGGCTAGGGTGTGTCACATGTAACAGATGCCAACCTAATATAAGAAGGTTTCACACTAGAAGTTGTCTCTACGTCATCACTTTTTTCGTTAATTTGATAACTCAGAACCTCCCAGCTTGCATTCCAGACCATCCTACACAATGCCATGGTATCAGATAAATTCATTCGACATTCCCTAGTGGAGAGTACTTCATTGCGATCTTAAGGGGAGTTCCAGTTACCTATCTCGTTAATGCCTTGTTTTTTAACTGCATATCCCCTTGTTTTAGTGACTACTCGGTACACGATGGTGACATTTTATTGCGTATTAAGGAAACTGCTCTTCTTAGAAGAGTATTTCCATATTGATGATGAGGGTGATGCTTATTGTTTAAAGAGGCCTAACATCTAAGGTCATCGGCCCCAGTTTCCATGTTAAAATGTAACATATGCATCACAGAAAATGTGGTAAAATTATCATACGCGTGTTGTTAATAGAAGCTGAAAAAACGGAATTTAATTGCTTAAAAATTAAGTTCTGACAAGATTTCACTTTTAAAAAATTGCTCATTGAAGAGAGTAAGTAGTATTCTCAGTTCTGAAGTTTTCAGATGCACGACACATTATGAAATTAGATAGGCCTTTTACACATACTTCCTGGATACTTAATGTTCATTATTATATATCACTGTAAACACTAACATTTCAGTTTTCATGTTGTTTGGGTCATCAGTCCATAGACTGGTTTGATACAGCTCTCCACGCTACCCTATCCTGTACTAACCTTTTCATTTCTTCGTAACTACTACATCTACTCTAATATGTTTGTCATATTCATACATTGTTGTACCCCTGCCGTTTTTACCGCCTACACTTCCCTCAAGAACTAACTGAGCAAGACCTGGGTGTCTTAAGGTGTGGCCTATCATTCTGTCCCTTCTTCTGATCAAATTTCGACAAATCGTTTTCCTCTCACCAATTCAGTTCATTGTCTCTACATTTGTGATTGGATCTACCCATCTCACTTTCAGTATTCTTCTGTAACACCACATTTCAAAAGCTTCTATTTCTTTCTGAGCCAGTTATTGTCCATGTTTCATTTCCATACAATGCCACACTCCAGACGAAAGTCTTCAAAAACATATTTCTAATTCCTATACCAATGTTCGAAGTGAATTATTTGTATTGATAGGTAATAACCCTTTATCCGGGATGAGTGGCTCAGATGGTTGAGATAATGGCTAAGTATAGAAAAATGTCCTTAATTTACTAATGTGACGATAATAAATTCATTATTTGTTCATAATATCACCAAGTAATAATCAATGACAAATTTACGCAACGTAATCAATATTGTACATATATATGAATGATTTAAAGTGATTGATAGAATCTGAGAATGTTCCTTTTTTTTTTTTTTTTTTTTTTTTGCAAGCTGCTTTACGTCGCACCGACACAGATAGGTCTTATGGCGACGATGGGATAGGAAAGGGCTAGGAGTTGGAAGGAAGCGTCCGTGGCCTTAATTAAAATACAGCCCCAGCATTTGCCTGGTGTGAAAATGGGAAACCACGGAAAACCATCTTCAGGGCTGCCGACAGTGGGGTTCGAACCCACTATCTCCCGAATACTGGATACTGGCCGCACTTAAGCGACTGCAGCTATCGAGCTCGGTTGAGGAGGTTCTTGTAGAACAAAACATGTCATTCTTTGTTTAATAGTTTTTTCAGGTATGTTATAGTGTTACATAGTGTGTTTGACAGACTGAAAAGCTTTTAAGTTACATAGACTAACGCGACACTGGCAAGTATGGCTTCCTTCTTAACAAAACTCTGAATAGTGGAAATTATACATGAATTCTGGATACATTTTGGTTCGATTGCGACCATTCGGAATTAGACTTAAGTGATTTTCTGCTTGAACTGATGAATATGATGTGATACTGCCACGGCCTCGTCCCTTGCAGCCTTATCTTGAATTAATTACAAATCTTTAAGAGCAGGCATTACAACAACACAGGTAACATGACGGTTCGGTTCACGAATAAAGACGGTGCATGAAAATGACCTTCTTCCGAGCATCGAATTGAAAAATCGAAAGTAAATAAGTAAATAAATAAATAAATAAATAAATAAATAAATAAATAAATAAATAAATAAATAAAACCAACAAGTCCTTGACGCTTAAAGGCCATTAGGGTCCTTGAGCTATCAAGAAGGCTACGTAGTCAGCGCGATGATATCCTCAGTTCTTGATTTCCGCGATCGAGTCCGTTGCTTCCAGTAGGTGTCAGGAGGCTAAGTGAACCCCATTACAGTCTTCAGTCCAGAATTACAGTATCTGGATTGGCCAGGAATAGAACCCCGGGTGTCCGGAGAGGAAGCAGGTATGCCACCCGTACACCATGCGAACATCCAGTAAATAAATAAATATATAAAGAGCATCCTTGTCTTTCACCGCTACATTCAGTTTCAAATCCTGATAACTGTTTGTGGAAATTTGTTCATCGCAGCGACAGAGTGCAGCGGGTCTCACCTGTAATTTTATTTTAGTGTTAACTGGGCCATCCTCCTCCCACTGTGCATTTATAAAGTTCATTATTTTAATTTAGTAAATTTAAATAAAATACTCGGTAACTCTAAACTACTAATTATTCTTGGCCTTTTCCTCAATTTTCTTCGGACCGGCATTTGCAGAGATTTGGCCCTGTTTTACGGTCGAATGCCCTTCCTGACGCCAACCCTATGTATATGTGTGTGTGGGGGGGGGGGGGTGTAATCAATATTGCTTGTTTGTGTGATGGTTTGTAGTGTGGTGTGGTGTGTTGTGTATGCATGAAGAGATATGTATTGAGACGATCACAAATACTCAGCTCCCGAGCGGGAGGATTTAACTATACACAGTTAAAATCCCCGGCTCGGCCGGGAATTGAACCAAAAACAAGTACGCTGACCATTCAAGCAAGGAGCCGAACGCAGTAATTCTAAACATATTGTGTATATGGTACGAAGAAACTTACCGTATAATCACGAAAATAATCGTCCTGATCTTTGAACAGTAATTTAATTTTTATGTCCCACTAAAAGACATCCAATAAAAAGGAATCGAATATTACTTTCATTTTTCCACTAGACAATTTGCTTTACGTCGCACCGACCTGTAGCTCATTCCACGTTAAGAAAACAGTATTGTTCTTATGGACCTACAAGGAGTGAACACACCCCCTCTGAGACACCCATAATTCCTTTTGATTAAGGTGTAATATACTGTACTTTGTAATACATTATGAAAGATAGATAAAAAGGATGAGGCATTTTCGGCCGTGGGTTATTAAAATAACTACATAACGTTTTCTTTTTCGTAAGTGGATTTGTAGGGAGGAAGCACAATGTTGCGTTGACTTGGATTCGAACCATGGCCGTCTTGTTGAGACGTTTCTGACGAAGTTATTCAGCTGTAACGATGTTCCTATGAAAGAGATAATCCCGATACTAAATTCTATAGCGTACTTAATCGAGACAGGAGCTGTCTGCAAGTTAGGAGAGACAGGTTCTAAATCGTTGCCACTATTGGGGATCGAATCTCGGTCCTTGGTACAGCTTTTTCCTTTGTGCCACCATAGCTCGTCAGTCAGATATAAGATTCCTCTTTTTCTGTATTGTAGCGAGCCGAAAATAAATCATATTGCGATTGAGAACGATCTCTCTTCCTCTTGTCTTTCAATCGTACAGCCAGGCAAACTGAATCCTACAATGAATTCATCACTTTACTTGGCTTTTGTAATATATTCTGTACTACATATAAGTCTTATTCCTGCTCATGCTCAAAAATCGAAACACGAACGCCGTTCTTTGCTGAGCGAGGAAGTGGGAGCTGTGAGGGCTCCGTTAATTCTTCTATTCCACTAGTATTAGGATCAGAAGACGAGTTGTACCATGCTAGTGAATGCGCATGTCCTTGTGTCCTTAGATATTGATTAACCGTGGGGCAATGAAAGAAGTGGCGAGGTCCCTCCACGCAACAACCAAGTCATGTGGATTTGTTTTTGTTTGTAATCAAACATCTTTGCGGAATAAAAATATTATTATAAGTGGCGAGTTGAATCGCGATGGCAAGTGCTCCTTTTTATTTCACCTGCATCCCCCTTGCCTCAACTTCCTCAAGTCTTCCATCGTGGGCCGGCCTCCCTAGTGCGTGTTTCCCATCCAAATATCGACCGGTCTTGTCCCCATACTTTATCGCTCGCCACCCTCTCCCTTTCAAGTCTCCCCCTTGCTGAATGGGGTGCAGTCTGTCTTGTGCCTGCTTGCCTCTGCACAAACTGCTACATAATACTACTTTCAAATTTGACCATTCCACGTGATTACTGTGTCGGTAATATGTGCCTACCTGAACAAGAAATACAGTATGTTTGTGCGGCCTTGGCGCCTAATTTACATTGTGATTCGTTGAAGATCTCGTACCATAAATTGAAATAAGACAACCGGAACGTGGAAATAGTTCTTGTCCATCAACTGAAATAAGGTGTCATGCCAGTCCCTCCCCCTCCCTCCCATTTTATTTGCAGATCTTGCGAGAGGAAAATTCTGAACAGGAATTTTCTTACTTTTCTACTTTATAGACAACTACTGGTAGGGGTCCAGTGATACGCAGCATTTTAGGCATAAAACCTACCATTAGAATAGAAAAGCCTCGCAAGGCAGTAACAAGTTCGATACCGGGTAGGGTAGATGGTATTTGAGAGGATTTAAATGCGTTAATTCCTGTCATTGGTTCCCGTGTCGGTGAAAAATAATTATTCTGCGGGACAACATTCCAATATTCTGGGTCTCTTAAAATCAATAGGCCGGCCCCGCAGTGTAGGGGTAGCGTGCCTGCCTCTCGCCCGGAGGCCCCGGGCTCGATTCCGGGCCAGGTCAGGGATTTTTCCCTCGACCTGAGGGCTGGTTCGAGGTCCACTCAGCCTACGTGATTAGAATTGAGGAGCTATCTGACGGTGAGATGGCAGCCCCGGTCTCGAAAGCCCAGAATAACGGCCGAGAGGATGCGTCGTGCTGACCACACGACCCCTCGTAATCTGCAGGCGTTCGGGCTGAGCAGCGATCGCTGGGCAGGCCAAAGCCCTTTCAAGGGCGTTAAGTGCAGTGGGGTTTGGTTAAAATCAATAGTAAGTAGAGGACCCGTGCTGCTCCGTGAATAGGTGAAATAACGTGTCTCGATATGAAACTGATCCATGCGTTGCCCGGGTACTTTCCTGAATGTTTACTTTTAGGATTTATATTACATGCTAATTTTGTGTTAAGTGATTTTTTTGTAGATTTCAGTATTGTGACGTTGACTGATATTTTACGAGTCCGACTCCTTGGCTGAATGGTCAGCGTTGAGGCCTTCGGTTCAGAGAGTCCTGGGTTCGATTCCCGGTCGGGTCGGGGATTTTAATCGCGCATGATTAATTCTTCTGGCTCGGGGATTGGCTGTTTGTGCTTGTCTCAACACTTTCATCTTCATAATCAGACAATACATTACACTACCACCCACCACAAAAAATGCAATAGTGATTATATCCCCCCTCCCCCATATAGGATTGGCGTCAAGAAGTGCATCCGGCCTTAAAACAGGGCCAAATCCACATGTGCGACACAGTTCGCGCCCGCCCGCGACCCCACAGGTATGGGAAAACATTGAGAAGAGTGATATTTTACGAATTATTTCGTCGTTTTAGTGTCATTGTTGTGTGTTTAATTAAACGGTTTAGATTATTTTGTTTCCCGTGAAAGTTTGTCCTAGTTGAAGCCCATATTGTCTGGGAAGTAGCCGGTCCTTTCAAACAATTACCGTAATAAAAACAATTTATAATTGCACAAACCTCCGTGGCTATGGCGGCAGCGCGCTGGCCTCTCAGGGCTGGATACCGTGGTTCAAATCCCGGTCACTCCATGTGACATTTGTGCTGGACAAAGCGGAGGCGGGACAGGTTTTTCTCCGGGTACTCCGGTTTTCCCTGTCATCTTGCATTCCAGCAACACTCTCCAATATCATTTCATTTCATCTGTCAGTCATTAACCATTGCCCCAGAGGAGTGCGTCAGACGCAATTCCTATCCTCGCCGCTAGACGGGGGCTTCATTCATTCCATTCCTGACCCGGTCAAATGACTGAAAACAGGTTATGGATTTTCAATTTATAATTGCATGTAGGGCCTACTGTATTCACGCGTCGCGCTATAGATATAACATATACGATTCCAACTGTCATTGAAACTGCCACCATTTAGCCTAGCGAACCCGAGAACTGTGGAATGAACACCAATCTCCGTCATTTTGGACATTTTATTTTTCCAACACTTCTGAATCTCTTGCCGATGGAGACTGAACTTGGACTTAAACGGCATCCAGAGTGGAGAGTCAGAATTCACCTCAGCAATCCCCAAAATTATGGAACCGACCCTAATAATTTTCGATGATTTCTACATGACAGCTTTTCCCAACCCCCAAACAGTGACCCCCACTGTGTCTTACCCCCACAGTATTTTTCTCCAGAGAGTAAGTCTTATGTGTACGAAGTTTGGTTGAGAGCTTTGTTGGAAAACACACACATCCATAATCTCGGTCATTTTGAACATTTTATCATCCTCACCCCTTTTCACCCCCAATGTCGATGGAGATTTAAATGACATTCGGAGGGGCACTGTTCATTTCATCTATACCGAAAAGTATACACTAGTATTGCTCATTTTCGATTATTTTTTTCATGTCACTCCTTCCCCACCCCCAACCGGTGTGGGTACTAAAGGTGTCTTACCCCAAAAGTATTTTTCTCCAGATAGTAAGTCATATGTGTATGAAGCTTGGTTGAAATTGCAGGTTTGCCTATAGACACCTGTCATTTTTAATCGTTTAGCTTCGCCGGTATCTTTACGTAAATATGTTACTCCCTAACTCTCTGAAACCCGTTATGTACAGAGGTTATTGCAGGCTAGGGCAAACCTTCGTTATTCACCATCCAGAGGCATGAGGATTTCATACTCACGTTGCTTTTTGAGGGGAAGATGGTACGACTGATCGACAATAATAAAATCCTCATAATGATTCCAGTCAGCAACAGTCAGTTTCCATCACCTAGTATAGGTACAATTCTTTGGGTTTCTGACAGTAAATTAGGTGAACAATGTTTGTGACAGAGAAGTGAGAGGGAAAGGATCCGTAGGAAGGCCAAAACGTGAAATTAGAAAATGTAGAGGAACAGAAACTCTACTCTGACAGAAAGAAATGGCGAGTGTTTGTACACCGTACCCGGGAAACTGGAGCTGGAAAATGATGTTGATGATGATGATGATGATGGTGATATCCGGGAGATAGTAGGTTCGAATCCCACTATCGGCAGCCCTGAAAATGGTTTTCCGTGGTTTCCCATTTTCACACCAGGCAAATGCTGGGGCTGTACCTTAATTAAGGCCACGGCCGCTTCCTTCCAACTCCTAGGCCTTTCCTATCCCATCGTCGCCATAAGACCTATCTGTGTCGGTGCGACGTAAAGCCCCTAGCAAAAAAAAAAAAAGATGATGGTGATGAATGTTTGTGTAGTCAGTGTGAAATACTCTCGACAGACCATGATTCCACACATCATCATCATCATCATCATCATCATCATCATCATCATCATCACAAAAGTTTTCGTTCCCCACCCTGAAGAATGTTATATTTTTCTTTAATAATTTAAAAATATACGGCAAGAAATTCTTATGCTTTTAAAGACACACTGTTCATCTAAAAGCCAAGAGCTTTCGTCAGAATGCTTTACGATGTCAATCGATTCACCCTTTCTCTCAAACTCGCTGTAAGAAAAATCAGCCTAGTGTTTTAAGTATGTAGAAGATAAAGGAACGATGGGCAAATAATACTTTCGTACAAGACAGTAAAGAAATGAGAGAATGTGCAGAGAATTGCTGTATTTCATGAACATATATAAAGAGTAACAGTAATAGTTGTTAATAGTAATGCCATGTAAACAGTCAAGAAGTCTGCCTCTGTGGTGTAGTGGTTAGTGTGATTAGCTGCCACCCCCGGAGGCCCGGTTTCGATTCCCGGCTCTGCCACGAAATTTGAAAAGTGGTACGAGGCCTGGAACGGGGTCCACTCAGCCTCGGGAGGTCAACTGAGTAGAGGTGGGTTCGATTCCCTACTCAGCCATCCTGGAAGTGGTTTTCCGGGGTTTCCCCACTTCTCCTCCAGGGAAATGCTGGGATGGTACCTAACTTAAGGCCACGGCCGCTTTCTTCCCTCTTCCTTGTTTATCCCTTCCAATCTTTCCATCCCCCACCAAGGCCCCTATTCAGCATAGCACTGGTCATTCTCCCCAGTTGTATTCTCCGACCCAATGTCTCACGCTCCAGGACACTGCCCATGAGGTGGTAGAGGTGGGATCCCTCGCTGAGTCCGAGGGAAAAACCAACCCTGGAGGATAATCAGATTAAGAAAGAAAGAACAGTCAAGAAGCGGAAGTGACAGCCACTGTTCTATACACGAGTCTTACGTTAAGAGTGATACTGTATGGAAGACCTGATAGCCGCACTTAAGCGACTGCAGCTATTGAGCTCGGTAGAAGGAGGCAAAGGCGACGATGGTTAGAATCAATTTCTAATGATTTAATGATAAGAGGTGTGTAAATAAACGAGGCCACCGAACGAGTTGGCCGTGCTGTTAAGGGTGCGCTGCTGTGTGCTTGCATTCGGCAGATGTGAGTTCGAACCTCACTGTCGGCAGCCCTATAGATGGTTTTCCGTGCTTTTCCATTTTCACACCAGGCAAAAGGTCAGGGCTGTACCTTAATAATGGGTACGACCACTTCCTTCCCACTCCTAGCCCTTTCCTATTCCATCGTCGCCATGTGTTGATGCGACGTAAAGCAAATTGTAAAAATATACGTGGCCGTGGAATTAGTTACAAACAGAGGCTTGTGGAATCGTTTAGTTAATTTACAAAGGCTTGCAGACTGAACGCTGAAAAGCGTAACATGGATGTATTATTATTATTTATTTTCCACTAATTGTAGTTACAATTTAGGGATGGTGAATGGAGAAAGGGCATAGCCCCACATACACAAAGTACCATACACAAAGTGTTATTATTATTATTATTATTATTATTATTATTATTATTATTATTATTATTTAAAGTATTTTCAACTAATATTGCTTGTTAGGGACGTACGATTGTCAGAATTTAAAAAGGTTCATTAACGTTAATGTACTCGCATTAAGCACTCGTAAAAAAGCCAACCCATTGCGCTAGTATTTGATCCTACAACCCTTATTATGGAAAGTAAGCGCCAAACCATCTAGCCTATGCAACTGATCCGCTGTTCTGTTGTTAAGTGCTATTGAAATCCAAACATCATTTTTATTTTTCAGATAGTATTATGCTTGGTATTGGTCGCATTTTGAGAGTCCTATTTTCCAGTCCAGAATGCTTTATTTACAAGTAATCGGTTTCCTTTTGTCCTTGGTATTGTAAACAATGAAATTTGTTTTTGCGGAAAATGAATATGTGGTGAAGTGTAACAAAAAGGAAAAGGCTGTGACATATGAAATGGAAGTGAAATTGTAGTGCAATGGTTTGACTGGCCAGATGAGTGATGCATTGCTATTGAAACTCTGTCAACTGATAAATGTGGCTGTTAAAATGTATGCGGGTTCATCATCAGTCCTGTATTGGAGCGCGGTTTACCGGATTGAGATTCAGTATCAAATACTAAATAACGATTCCATCTCCGACTTGCTGCTAGATCTGTCGCCGAGTGTATACTGCGATATGTGCTGTTATTTCCTCCTCTGCTGTGACCGTCATCTAATTTCTGATCCAGCAAAGTGTTGTTCAGATGATATGACTTGCATGAAACAGGAAAGCCCATCGCTTTCGCTGGTCCTGCATGTTCGTTTCATTTCTTCACTTTTCCTTGATGTTGGCCTGTTCCTGATAATGGTCAACGAATCAAAGGATTGTACGTAATTTCGTTGAGATATTACTCCTTGTTTATGTCTGGCCCATTAGCTGAATGGTCGATTCAGAGGTCCCCGGGTTTGATTTCCGATCGGGTCGAAGATTTTAACCGCACTTGGTTCATGCCTCTGGTTTGGAGATTGAGTTTGTATTCGACATAGTACATATTTTCATTTACATACACCACATAACACTACAGAAACACCACAGAAACATACAAACCTGTGAATAGTCAACATCCTTCCACTCTCACGGTTAAGGCATTTGTGAATTAAATTTGTATTTTCATCAGTACACATACGTCAGAATAATCTGCATACATTTTTATAATGGGAATAATGGAACAAAGTTACTAGCTCACTTACTTCCTCTCTAGTAATTAATTTTCTATATTCAAAGCTCAGTAATAGGTAGATATGATCATCACAGTATTATTTCATGTAAAGAATAGATTAATTTGTATTGATAAAATTTGTCTCCTATATTCTGTGCTCAGTGTTGTGAATAATCTTAACCGTATGTGACTCTTCTTCTTCTTCTTCCTCTTCTTGCGATCAGCAGTTGATATGGATTCGGCTAAGCTTTACTGCCGGTTACTCTTCCTGACGCTAACCCTGTGTGTAGGGATGTATTCTGTATTGTGCGTTTCTGTTACGGTGGTCGTGGTGTGTTGTATGTAGTTGAACATAAGTGTATTAAGACGAACACAAACACCCAGTCCCCGAACCAGAGTAATTAACTATACACAGTGAAAATCCGCGGCCTGTCCGGGAATCGAACCCGGGGCCCTCTGAAACGAAAGCAATTACGCTGACCATTCATCCAAGGATTTGGACCACTTTAGGATATTGTTAGTAAATATAATTTTAAAGAAACCAGAAAAATATGTTAATTTGATATTTTCAAAATGAGAAGGTGGAATTCCATTTCTTCGAAAGCCTACAGCTGAAGACACATGTAAATTACTCTCAGATGATACGAAATGTTTTTTAGTACTTCAATAGACTGTTAAAAATTTAGAATTATATTTTTCATCAGGCTGAAACTATTTGAGTTATGTAGTGCTATCCTCATAAGTTTGTACATTACGTTGAGGTCATCCATTAACGTCACGTGGGGATTACGGTGCTCATAAACAGTCACATTTAGAAAAAAAAAATAATAACTTTTGTTGTTGCTTAACGTCCCTTGAATTGTTGTAGATTTTAAGAGACGCCAGGATGTCAGTATTTTGTCCTGTATGAGTTTTTAAGGTAACAGAAGCCTAGACAAGGAGTTGTCGCATTTAAGAACCCTCAAATGTTACCTACTCAGCCGAGATCGAAATATCTTTCTTGAGAATAGGATGGCTGACCGAAAAAGTAAATAACAGTGTTATTGGTTTTACATCCCGCTAAATGTTTTCGCTATTTTCGGAGACGCTTAGGTGCCGGAATTTTGTCTCACAGGATTTCTTTTAAGTGACGGTAAATTTGCCGTCACGAGTCTAACGGAGTTAAGCACCTTCGAAACCGCCATTATGGGCTCTACCGTCTGAACCATTCAACCCGACAATTGCTAACCGACTGCGCCACTGAGGTTGGCCCCTCAAATACAGCTTCTGGTGCAGTGGATTTTAATCATTCATGTAATCATGTATACATGCACGGGTTGGAAGATATTTTCAAAGTAAGAAGTAGAGGAATATGTCCTCAGAGCGTCATAGCTGATGAGTACAGACATTGGCGACCCCGAGATGGCACCATTCTGATACTGAAACCTTCTTGTATTAACGTAGAAACTCATCGCTATAGTATTCCCCTTTTGCCTTTCTTCCTTGGTCCAAAATATTTAAACTTCAATCCCTCATTCTTGTTCTCTATCTGATGTTACTCCATTGTTAAGGAGAACAAAAACGCTCCCTACATTGTAAGATTTTTCTTCCACTGTCCACTAAATTATATATATCAGTTTACGACCTAAAAGAATCAGTCCAGTTTAGCAACATTTCCATTTATTGATCCACACCTGTGTGTGTGTTTATGTGTGTTGGGTGTGTGTGTGGTGGGGGGGGCGGTTAGCGTAGAAAACATTACATATTTCCTTATCACGAATGAGGTAGACCTATGTGTAGAATTGTCGTACTGGAAGCCTTATGGTCCGATTACTGCTGTATTCTGCTAGAGTAGCGGAGGTTTCTGTGACCGGAGATCTGACAGAGGGGTGGGAATATTTGCATAATTCAATAGTGATCACAAAGTTATCACTTGTGGAAGCACATTGACAATTCATAAACGTTTTGTAAGCTACATATGTTCCACATGGTGCGGCGTATGACATGCCAGTTGACAGATAGCGGGGGGGGGGGGGGACGTACCATTTAAAATCCGTTTTCCTCAACATTCAGAGCTCTGTTAATTGTGATGTTTCTTTTGTGTTTCATACACAGAGTCTTGGTAAATATGCTTTCACGACCAGTGACATTATCCTCACAACCACACTGAGCGACGAGACAAATAGATGACCCGTGTTGAAACACTGGATCTTGTGAGTTAATCGGCACTGGGCCTGGGCGCTGTTTGGAACGGTGGCTGCATGTTTTCGGTTTGTGGTGGAACAGAACGGAACCTGAAAATCTACCGCGGCTTATACCTCTTGGCTCATATAGTTTTGCACAAATCAAGTCACCAGCTTCCTGGGGCTGCATATATAATTTAATAATAATGCTCTTGGTCTTACGTCCACTATTTTTACGATTTTTAGAGACGCCGAGGATATTTCCCTACAAGAGTTATTTTACGTGCCGGGGAATCTACGGCCACGAGTGTATCGTATTTGAGCACCTTCAGATACCACTCAGTAGGCCAGCACCCAACCGTCGAGCCAATCACCGTTAAGCTTTGTTGTGGTGCTTGAAGATATAATAATAATTTCGGGTGGCTATTTCTAGCCGGGCGCAGCCCTTGTAAGGCAGACCCTCCGATGAGGGTGGGCGGCATCTGCCATGTGTAGGTAACTGCGTGTTATTGTGATGGAGGATAGTGTTATGTGTGGTGTGTGAGTTGCAGGGATGTTGTTGGAGACAGCACAAACCCCAGCCCCCGAGCCCTTGAAATTAACCAATTAAGGTTAAAATCGCGACCCGGCCGGGAAACGAACCTGGGACCCCTGGGACCAAAGGCCAGCACGCTAACCATTTAGCCATGGAGCCGGACTTGTTGATGATGATTTATGATGTTGATGCTTCATATGTTGGGTTGGACCACCTTATTCGTCGTCACCGGGTAGGCTACTTCCTACTTGTGTGAAATCTGACAGCCTATAATAATAATAATAATAATAATAATAATAATAATAATAATAATAATAATAATAATAATAATAGTCTACATTTAATGTCCCCTCTGCTGCTATCTGTTTTAAGAGACACCGCAGTAAATTAATTTTGCCCTATTCTTTTGTTCTTTAACTTGTCAGTTAATGTACTGATACAACTTCTCACATTTGAGCACCCTCAGTGTTTCCGATTTCGAACCCGGAACTTGTTGTTGTGGTGCTTGTAGCGGTGCCTGTACCAGGATAAGTGCAAAGGAAGCGGCCCTTGCATGTGGTAATGGAATGATCCTAGTAATTGCCAGGAGCTGTAACGGGGCTTTCTAAAAGAACATTGTGAACGTGCTCGGTAAATGTCTGTGAAGCAGATTGCTGGTATTTCTTGCACACGGTCTCAGTAATACTCAACTGGAAATGTCGAGTGATCACTGCTGAATTGACAAATCCTAGTTGTCTCAGCACAAGTCCATGGCTTAGAATAAGTCCGAGATACCCGCTTCTATTCCATAGTAACTAGTGCCCCGACTCACAGGACCAACAACCAGGCCTCGCAGCCGTACTCCATGTTGAGATGACTATTGGGAGTATGTCACGAATGTAATATTGGTTTGAGGGTTTCGACAGGGGTAGCCTCATAAGGATAAATTGGGACTATCTGAGCCTTAATGGTAGTAACTTCCTTCTAGTAATCTGACGTTAACGGTAGAGGGTCCATTAACGGTTCTTAATATTAAATCAATGGAGGGGAATGGAGAATAAGATATAACAGAGAGCTCTACTAAGTGAACAAATCACCTGACATTGTAACATCGATTAAAAGTATACAAAGGTGGGCAGGACACGTGCAGAGTGAATAATGAGGAAATAGTAAAGGAAATTGTGAAATACACTCCAGAAGGCAAGAGAATCTTTGGAAGACCCAAAATCGGATAGATGAATCGTGTCTTTGAGAATGTAGAGACTATTAGTGAAGAAACAGTGAACAGTATCCAGCCTGGATGAAGGTCCTGCGGGAAGCCGATGCCCACACAGGGCTGTAGAGCTGCTGCTACTCTTCCTCCTCCTGATGGTGATGATGATGACGGCTGCTGTATTAAATTATTAAAGTTATGGTATGAAATCTCCGTATCTTCCAACAAGAACAATAATAATAATAATACCAACAAATAATGACGATGTCCTTTTGCTGTCTTGACCCACTTTTCTTCCTAGAACGTTGTAATGGCTTCAAGTAAATAATGCCTGAAGGTTCTGCACAAATACACTGGAAAACGAAAGGCACCCAGTTTGGTAGTTGTTTCCGAACGTATTGGCCTGAGTTCGTCTACATCGTGTTGGAGTGTGTACAGGCACCCCACTTTTTCAGTCCCATCTTAATCAGACGGAATGCAATCTCTTCTTCATATCATCTTCTAACATCACTTGCTGTGTAGGTACACTGACTTGTAGACTCTATACAGTATTTACAAACATCGCGTTAAAATCTGAATATAATGAAACGTTAGCGGTCTATTGACGATCTCTTTGTTGAGGAATATATCTCCATTTCCCTTTAATAATAGGATTCATAAGCCATATCTTTCAGGCAAAACGAATGGTTTCCTCCCTCAGGTCTTGTTTGATTGTACGGATAGGTGTTCGATTGTAAACCACTTCTGAGTCCAGGTTGTTTGCAGCTTGTTTGGCCAAATGTTCTGCAAGTTCGTTTCCTTCATTGCCAACATGAGCCTTGATCCATGTAAAATGTATGATCCAGTTTTCTTGCTGAAGATATCGTAAAATACTTTGTATTTCTTCTGTCAATGTATTGTGCTTGCGGTTGTTTCGTAAAAGATGTATGTATGTATGTATGTATGTATGTATGTATGTATGTATGTATGTATGTATGTATGTATGTATGTATGTATGTATGTATGTATGTATGTTGAGTATTCAGCCCGAAGGCTGGTTTAATCTCCAATACCTCCACCTTCAACTGTCATGAATGGCCTAGGCGTAACTGATGAGTCGTACTAGAAAAATGATGAGTGATGTAGTTTCCAGTTGTTTTCCTCTCCGAGCCAGAAGTTGCTATTATATATATAAGTCTTCAATGCCCACTGAAATGCACGCACAAACCGACCCTATGAGAGACAATTTCACACGTTTCATAACAGGGACTGGCTAAGCTTAACGAATGGCATTACTAGATGCGCTCATACCTGAGTCACTTTTATGCTGTGAAAACCAAGGGTGAGACCGAAACAGGTCAATGCAAGTAACAAAATAATATAATGACAGTACGGAACTTGGAAGAAATCGGGGTGTCATTATTCAGTTCCAATTGGCGGATCACGAGGATGTGCATCTTCTTTAAAGAGAGTGGTCCACCAGCCCCTTATAATTCTTGAAGATGCGTGATCCATCTAACACGGTTATTCCGTAAGGTCGATATTACTGTGCTAGCTACCTGTATGTCAGCAACTTAAAACGAGCCTACCTTGGACTGGAAAGCGGCTATATGCAATCCTCTCGCCAAATAGAACGGACCATTCCACAAACATGCTCTTTAATGCTAGCTTTTATAATACATGTATCAGTAAAATAATCCAAGTTAATAGGTTGTGCGTTGTAACAGTGGCAGAATGAAAAGTGGACGCGATAAACCATGAATCAGAGATATGATATAAAAATTATATGTCCAAATGGAAGGGCTATACGTTAACACTGCATTTACTAGGTCCGAGAGTGTGTCGCCTCTGTGGCGCAAGTCAACTTCCTGAAAACTGATCGACGGCACGCCTCCTTACCCTTCTTCTTCTTCCTGGCCTTTACGTATTTTTCTAGGGACCGGCATGTGAGAGGATTTGACCCACTTTTTCGACCAAGTGCCCTTCCTGACCCCAACCCTGTATGGTGGGATGTAATCTCTATTGCGCGTGTTTGTGACGATAGGTAGAGTGGCATGTTGCTTGTAGATGAAGAGAAGTGCATTGAGACAAACACAAATACCAAGTCCCCGAAACATAGGAAGTTAAAATTGGCGGCCCGGTCAAGAATCGGTAGAAGGCAATTCGAATTTAGGAAAGGTTATTCCACTGAAGCTCAACTTGTAGAATTCCAGCAAGATATAAGCAGATATCGTGGATTCAGGAGGTCTGATGATGATGATGATGCTTGTTGTTTTAAGGGGCATAACATCGATGGTCATCGGCACCACATTCAGGAGGTCAAATGGACTGTATCGCGATTGACCTGTCTAAAGCATTTGATAGGGTGGATCATGGGAGACTACTGGCAAAAATGAGTGCAATTGGACTAGACAAAAGTGTGACTGAATGGGTTGCTATATTTCTAGAAAATAGATCTCAGAGAATTAGAGTAGGCGAAGCTTTATCTGACCCTGTAATAATAATAATAATAATGATAATAATAATAATAATAATAATAATAATAATAATAAATTATTATTATTATTATTATTATTATCATTATTATTATTACGCTGAAGAATCGAATCCAGTCGTTAACAATGGCTACTGCGCGTATTACTAAATCACTTTAAGAAAATGAGGATATAGTACCTTCCCGGGACAGCTATTTCAATCCTAGATCCAAAAAATGAGTTACATCATCATGGATCCTACAGTGACATAAATATTAATCGACCAGTTTCTACCAACAAATGTATACAGAGTGGATAGCTAGACTCTTATCATTCAGTTTTATGCTACCAATAATTTACTGGCAACATAAAAATATCGTCCTTGTTCCTGTATGGGAGTGGTAGAATTATAGGTCGAGCACCAATTGTAGTTCAATGACAGAAACTCTAAAGAATGTATAAGACGATCAAAGCTGCGAATAACACATAGTTCAAGGAGTGCATATCACCTATGAATAGATTCCGTCTAGACGGTGGCCACTGGCCTGTATTCCATGTACAACCATAGGTAAGGTAGCAAAAGTGCTCACGACTATCAGTACGATACCAGGCCGTACAAGGGTAGGTTCCAATTCCTGCAGTTACACGATTTATTTTACCGCCTCTTATTGTGGATGTAATATAGTCAGATATTTGCGCGTTACCAATGAATGGATTTTTATTTGGCTTCCACTACACGAATGACTGAATAAACTTTGTGTTGTGTCCTTTATTGAAATGTATGGTGTTCAAATAGCGTACATAACCAAATATTTGTCTTGTTCCATTGGGGCTCGCTCTATCGTACATCTGTACAGTGGAGCTAAGAATACCTTTAACAGTGTCCGCAAGGAGTAGGAGGCAACCTTGGCTGAATGGTCAGCGTCCGGTCATCGGTTCAGAGGGCCCCGGCTTCAATCAATCAATCAATCAATCAATCAATCAATCAATCAATACTGATCTGCATGTAGGGCGGTCGCCCAGGTGGCAGTTTCCTTATCTGTTGTTTCCTAGCCTTTTTTTAAATGATTTCAATGACATTGGAAATTTATTGAACATCTCCCTTGTAGGTTACTCCAGTCCCTAACTCCCCTTCCTATAAATGAATATTTGCCCCAATTTGTCCTCTTGTATTCCAACTTTATCTTCATACTGTGATCTTTCCTACTTTTAAAGATGCCACTCAAACTTATTCGTCTACTAATGTCATTCCACTCCATTTCTCCGCTGACAGCTCGGAACATATCACTCAGTCGAGCAGCTCGTCTCCTTTCTCCCAGTTCTTCCCAGCCCAAACTTTGCAACATTTTTGTAACGCTACTCTTTTGTCGAAAATCACCCAGAACAAATCGAGCTGCTTTTCTTTGGATTTTTTCCAATTCTTGAATCAAGTAATCCTGGTGAGGGTCCCATACACTGGAACCATACTCTAGTTGGGGTCTTACCAGAGACTTATAAGCCCTCTCCTTTACATCCTTACAACAACCCCTAAACACCCTCATAACCATGTGCAGAGATCTGTATCCTTTATCTACAATCCCATTTATGTCATAACCCCAATGAAGATTTTTTTTTTTTGCGATTTGCTTTACGTCGCACTGACACAGATAGGTCTTATGGCGACGGTGGGATAGGAAAGGCCTAGGAGTTGGAAGGAAACGGCCGTGGCCTTAATTATGGTACAGCCCCGGCATTTGCCTGGTGTGAAAATGGAAAACCGCGGAAGACCATCTTCAAGGCTGCCGACAGTGGGACTCGAACCCACTATCTCCCGATTACTGGATACTGGCCGCACTTAAGCGACTACAGCTATCGAGCTCGGTCAGTGAAGATCTTTCCTAATATTAACACCCAGAAAGTTACAATGATCCCCAAAAGGAACTTTCACCACATCAACGCAGTAATTAAAACTTAGAGGACTTTTCCTATTTGTGAAACTCACAACCTGACTTTTAACCCCGTTTATCATCATAAAATTGCCTACTGTCCATCTCACAACATTATCGAGGTAATTTTTGCAGTTGCTCACAATCTTGTAACTTATTTATTACTCTATAGAGAATAACATCATCCGCAAAAAGCCTTACCTCTGATTCCACTCCTTTACTCAAATCATTTATATATATAAGAAAACATAAAGGTCCAATAATACTCATTTTTTGGATCTAGGATTGAAATAGCTGTCCCGGGAAGGTACTATATCCTAACTTTCCTTGAAGTGATTTAGTAAAACGCGCAGTAGCCACTGTTAACGACTGGATTCGATTCTTCAGCGTAATAATAATAATAATAATAATAATAATAATAATAATAACCTCATTGGAGTGTCTGCCTTACAAGGGCTACACTCGGCTAGAAATAGCCACACGAAATTAAAAATAGTAATAATAATGATAATAATAATAATAATAATAATAATAATAATATCGCCATTGTGGTTTCAGAGCACACATTGATACTCTATTCCCAAGGGTCTTATGTTCGATTTCTGGCTCTGCTAGATATTTAAAACCGAATTCGAGAGCTAACTCTCAATAGGTGCACCCAACCTCGTGAAAGCTATTCAGTAAATACGAGTTGAAACCCCAATCCTTCGTCATTCTCTGTGTTATTTATTGCGGTTTCCTACTCCAAGATCAGGCAAATGAAAAGATGGTACCTAACTTGAAGCCATGACCGTCTCCTTACAAAATCCTAACCTATACTCTCTTAATTGTCGTTCCTGAAAGGCCCCCATTGGAACCGGAGGGCGCGACCACCGGGGTGATGACCCAATCTCCCTCTCAAGTTGTCAGATTGTGTCCAGTTCCGGGAAGGTACATAAATAAATACGTAAATAATTTTTATCAGTCTTTAAGATATGCTGGAATTTTGTCCTGAAAAATGAGTATCGACACGAAACTCCCGTTGAAGCGTTCTTAAATTTAGCTGACTGTGTCGGGATTCAAACACGCAACGTTGATGTTGATGTAAAAGGACATGCTCAGCTCTAAAATGGATTAATAAATATGTGAATACTATGGTAGATTGTGAAGTGGATTTATTTGTTGCACGATTTTGTTGTGGCTTGTGATAGCCTTATGGATTTGTTAATGTTCGAAAGAACGTTGTTTTCAGTATAGAGCACCATAATGATTGTTGTTCATTTTTGTGTACTTATAGGTGCAGTTGACGATCCGGACGCTACCAGAGCTGCCCTCCGGCGCCAAGTACAAGTGTGTCTTCGGCGCCGCGGAGCCCATCGACGCGACTGTCACAGCTTTCGGCTTGTCTTGTCCTACGCCTGCAGTGGCGGGTCGGCCTGGCATCTCCGAGGCGCGCGACCACGTGCTAGTTCCTTTGTCCGTACGTTCTTCAGAGACAAACAAGGACTTCGTGAGTCGCAATTTCGCCTACTACGACTGTGGGCGACACACGACGTGCATGGAGTGTGTCAAATGTCAGTGGGCCTGCAACTGGTGTGTGTACGAAAATAAGTGCACACATAACACTTCCACCTGCCAGAGAACGGTCATCAGTGGCGAGAACGTAAGTACCAGTCTACATACAGTATTAGAGCTAGAGGTTTGCATGGACGTATAGGTTGGATTATAACCTCATAAAGACACTTTGAAATAATAATAATAATAATAATAATAATAATAATAATAATAATAATAATGACAAGGCTCCTTCGCTGAATGTTCAGCGTAGCGTCCTTCGGTTCACTAGATCCCGGGTTCAGTTCCCGTCCGAGTTGGGGATTGTGTGTTTGTGTTTGTCATTAATTTATACACAGCATACAACACAACCCGCAATAGAGAATACATCCTTCCAGATAGTGTTTTGCCATGTTTATTCCTGGGGGCAAAGATGCATGTGCATTAAAAAAACCTCTCTCTAGTTCGTGTCAAGGTTATGAAAAATTTGAGTCCATGACCTGTAAAGGAGTTCAAGTTGAATGTTATTGTTATAATGGTCATATCTAGTTCTGTGAGAACAATCTTGGAATTTAACACCAATATTTATTGCCTTATGATTTCTTTGGAGTGATAGGAAATTTCAACTGGGCAGTTTTCGAACTTGTTTTGGTTTCTTTCCTTGGTTTCAAATGGTGCCCATTCGCTCACAGCGGAGTTCCATCAGATAACGTCTCCCTCAGGGTCACAATGAAACGAATAACGAATCCTCTGAAATGCTCGGTTAGAAATGAGTAATCATTGCATCAGGCAAAAACACCTACGCTTTCTTTTCCTTTTCAACACGTATTCGTGTTTACACATCACAGTTGATTTTCAAGACAATCTTTAAACGCAACGCGAACCATTTGTCCATCAAATTTCCTAACCCCACTGCCCGGCTCCATAGCTTAATGGTTAGCGTGCTGGCCTTTGGTCACAGAGGTCCCGGGTTCAATTCCCGGCAGAACCGGGAGCTTTAATCATAATTGAGAAGCTTATTTCCAAAAGGTACCAAATCCAAAAAGTAATATTTTAGAGGAGAGAGGAAAAACGCCCAGAGTGTAAAATTTCAACTAAAAATTCATTTGAGCACTTTTATTATGTTCAGATAGAATATATGCATTGTTATACAAATTATTTCTGTTTAAGCTTTTGCGGTTTGGGAAATATTAAAAGAAAATGATGGATTTGGTACTTTTTGGCACTGAAACTCTAAATACCTTCACCTAAAAGACATAAATATCACTGCAGTCTTCAGAATCTTCGATAAAACTGACTATATTTAGTTATACAATAATTAGATTTAAGGTATTTACAGTGAAGGCATAGGTTTTTTAAATAATATTAAATAAAATTGAACAAAACAATGAAAATAATGCAAAGTACCAGTTCTGAACTTAAGGAATTATGATTGTGGTTTGTGTCTAAAGAACATGAATATAGTAAATAAATTGTGAACCAGACAATGGATAATATTATCCAGTACTAAATGTGAAATAGTCCGCCTCTGTGGTGTAGTGGTTAGCGTGATTAGCTTTCACCCCCGGAGGTCCGGGTTCGATTCCCGGCTCTGCCACGAAATTTGAAAAGTGGTACGAGGGCTGGAACGGGGTCCACTCAGCCTCGGGAGGTCAACTGAGTAGAGGTGGGTTTGATTCCCACCTCAGCCATCCTGGAAGTGGTTTTCCGTGGTTTCCCACTTCTCCTCCAGGCAAATGCCGGGATGGTACCTAACTTAAGGCCACGGCCGCTTCCTTCCCTCTTCCTTGCCTATCCCTTCCAATCTTCCCATCCCTCCACAAGGCCCCTGTTCAGCATAGCAGGTGAGGCCGCCTGGGCGAGGTACTGGTCATACTCCCCAGTTGTATCCCCCGACCACGAGTCTGAAGCTCCAGAACACTGCCCTTGAGGCGGTAGAGGTGGGATCCCTCGCTAAGTCCGAGGGAAAAACCGAACCTGGAGGGTTCCTTAGAAGGATTCTCAACTTTCCTTCGACCGATATTCAGGAGGCTTAGAAATGTATCTCTACACATATTGACAACACCACAATCAATTCTAGCTTTATATTTAATTGTCATTTTCTTCGAAACACGCGTACATTGTGTCTTTTGATTAGGCCTATGCCTTTCTGGTGATACAACATCAGTATACGAAGCATTTTTTTTTTTTTTTTTTTTTTTTTTTTGAGAAACAGCATCTTTATTCTCCCAGAAGGCACCATGAAACGCTACCATTTCTTGTTCTGTTAAATCATAGGCTCTACAAAACTCACAGACATTGTGGAAGCAAGCAATTTTTGGTTTAACACTCGTTTTACTCTCGTATTTTTGCACTCTAGTACGCGTCTTCTTCCATTTATCTGGAGCTAATACCCTCTTCCTCAGGAGTATCACACACCGGGCGAGTTGGCCGTGCGCGTAGAGGCGCGCGGCTGTGAGCTTGCATCCGGGAGATAGTAGGTTCGAATCCCACTATCGGCAGCCCTGAAAATGGTTTTCCGTGGTTTCCCATTTTCACACCAGGCAAATGCTGGGGCTGTACCTTAATTAAGGCCACGGCCGCTTCCTTCCAACTCCTAGGCCTTTCCCATCCCATCGTCGCCATAAGACCTATCTGTGTCGGTGCGACGTAAAGCCCCTAGCAAAAAAAAGGAGTATCACAGTACTCATATGACATATCTGAGTCCATACTTTTGAAAAACAAATAGCACACAGTAACAAAACCAACTTCGTAAGAAAACCGTCACTTCACGTAATGTAAATATAGCGCGGCCATTTTGCTGCTGTTCACGTGACCCAGAAATGACCTCTCATTGGCTGCATGGATACGGTACGTATTGGCACATTCAGGCCACAGGATTTGGTACCGTACTTACTGGCATCAAATGAAATTTTTAATGCCCTGTTTGATATGGATTTAGGTCGTTTTGGCTATTTCTTTTTCTTTCATACGATGGAGCTACCTACCAACGTACGTTTTCCAGCATAATCTCAATTTCGATTTTATTTTTTTTTGATTTGGTACATTTTGGAAATAAGCTTCACAATTGGTTAATTACCCTGGCACGAGGACTGGGTGGATGTGTCGTCTTCATCATCAGTTTATCGTCATCACGACGCACAGGTCGCCTACGGGAGTCAAATCAAAAGACCTGCACCAGGCCTCTCCGGAGGCCACACGCCATAACATAACTGACCCCACTTGTCTTGCAGTCGACCTTGAGTTGCACTCTAAGACAATACAGTATATACATACTAGCAAGATAACTGTTCTTCGCTACGGTATTATAATGAAATTTATAATTGAATGCTTAACGTTTTATATATAATCCGCCGAATTTCGCGATCTAAATGGTTTTCTGAGAGAATCAGCCAAAATTCGTGATCTGACTCGTTTTCTGAGAGATTATGGCAAAGTTCATCCTATTTTTCAATCTTTCTTCCATCAATTGATTTCGTACTTCCCGGGCTAGGTCCAGGCATTCCACCCGGCCAGTTGGGTCCCTAAATTTTTGCCATCTTTTCCTATAATCATTTTTAATATGGATAAAATCCTTGAGGAGATCCGGCATGGTGACGTCTTGGGTGCCTTTGCGGTACTGAACCCGCGGCCGGACTGCAGTCATAGTCATTACCCGGCCAGGACCCGTTTCCAGCGCGGCCCGCACATTTTGACGATGGTCCAGAACATTATTATTATTATTATTATTATTATTATTATTATTATTATTATTATTATTATTGATGGTCTGGAACCCACAGCAAGATGCAAGACCGCTACCTGGCGGTAAATTACGTCCTCTGCCGTTGTCATTGCTGACAATGTGACCAGCACCATCGTCGCGCGTAGGCACGTGCGCGAGATTTCTGGCGACACGAATGATATACTTCCGTGAATTATTGACCTTATTATAGATGTGAACAATTGCACGGTCAATATCATATCGTTTATTTCAAATGTGTTTAAATTTTTATTTATATGCCAGGAGAATCTACTGTAATCTAACTTTATGTACTCCAAAGGAAAAGTTGGTTCTTGAAAACGAGCTCAGAAAAGATTAAAAATGATCATTTTATGATCAGAATAAGTACATTATGAACAGTAAAATCAATTGGTCTCAACTCCTTTTTCACCCCACTGCCGTTAAGTTGATTCCCCCCCCCCCTCCCCCCCAAAAAAGAAAAGAAGGCGTGTTTCCTTATGTTTAAAGGAGATTCCAAATACCAATGTTCACGTCTGTTACCTTCAGTTCTGAGATATAAGTATCCCCATAAAAATAATTCACTTTTTTCACTTCCTTTCACACTCCTTCCCCCTTAATTGAATTTTCCGTTAAAAATACTTGTCTCCTTAATAGTAAAGGATCACCGAGCTCGATAGCTACAGTCGTTTAAGTGCGGCCAGTATCCAGTAATCGGGAGGTAGTGGGTTCGAGCCCCACTGTCGGCAGCCCTGAAGATGGTATTCCGTGGCTTCCCATTTTCACACCAGGCAAATGCCGGGGCTGTGCCTTAATTAAGGCCACGGCCGCTTCCTTTCACTTCCTAGGCCTTTCCTATCCCATCGTCTCCATAAGACATATCTGTGTCAGTCGACGTAAAGCAAAAAGCCCCCCCCCCCCTCAAAAAAAGTAAAGGATCTTCTAAATACCAATTATCACGACTCTAACATCTTCAGTTTTTGAGATATGTGTCCTTTTCACCCCCGCCCCCAAAATGATTTCGCCCAAAAACGCTTTTTTCTTTGTTTTTAAAGGGATCCAAATATCAATTTTTACGTCTGTAACAACTTTAGTTTTTATTAGATTTAAGTATCCTCATACAATTAATTCAACTAATTTTTCACCCCGTTCATTAAATTTTCTGAGAATACGTGTTTGTTTAATTTTAAAGCAGATTCCAAATATCAATTTTCGCGTCCGCAATATCTTTCATTTTTGAGATAATAGTATCCCCATACAAATAATTCAACTAGTTTTACAATTTCCCTCCTCCCTTTAGGCGGATTTCCGAAAACAAAAAATACGTATTCCTTTATTTTTAAAGGAAATTTCAATGTGAATTCTCCCAAGACGGTAGCATAATACGTGAGGTTGAATCAAGGTGCAACAAAAGCAAATGCAGTGAGCTCGCAGTTGGAGATAACGAAGAGTCTGCCTCCGTAGCGTAAAGTTTAGTGTTATTATCTGCCGTCCTCGGACGCCCGAGTTCGATTCCCATACTGCCAAAAACATTAAGAATGTCAGGAGGGCTGGTATGTGGTTGAAATGGTACATGCAGCTCACCTCATTGGGGGTGTGCATGAAAAGAGCTGAACTACCTCGGGATGAGGACACGAGTTTACTTTTTTTAATAACAAAGAAGTCAGCTTTCGGGCGAAACTGTCTTTACACCGGTCTGACTTTGCTGTAGCCATCCCCACGGTTAGGGGTAGCGTGCCTGCCTCTTATACTTTATTTATTTATTTATTTATTTATTTATTTATTCTCCAGATCTACATAATGTGTAGGCTATATGATCCATTAATGGGGAGAAAAAATAACAAGTCTGACCTAAACCAGCTCACAAAAGGAAAAGGAAAAGAATGCCACCATATAGGCAGACACATGGACAAAACCATATGTTATAATAATAATAATAATAATAATAATAATAATAATAATAATAACATGGCAATGCCTGCCTCTTACACGGAAGCGCCTGGATCTGAGGGCTGATTCGAGGTGAACTCATCGTCAGTAGCGGTGCTAAGAAGCTCGCCCCCTCCCCTCCGCAATAATTGAAAATGGGCCCCTCGTTTCCTGATAAGGAAAGTTACAAGTTTATTTCGTAGTTCAAGGTTGTATATTATTACAATGAATAGCAACGACGACGACGACGATAGTAATAATAATAACAATAAGTTACACAATTTTGTTTTCAAATCCGAAGGAATTAAAAGAATATATGGTACGAACACACACACGCACGCACACACACACACACACACACACACACACACACACACACGCGCACAAGAAATTCATATTCCATAACCAAAACACGCTGACCGTCACAATATTAAGAAATAATCTCGTTCCTAGGACCAAATAATTTACAACTCAATCGTCCATCGTAGGCCTTCTTAGCTATACTGACTGCCGAGAGTTATAAACCGGCTCGAAACTTCAGTATTTAGAATTTAGATAAGGAGGATGCCTTTGGTATTGCATCTTCGCTGACTACTGGGTTCTCAGAACTGGCTAATTACTTCAAAAGCCTTGTTGATTGTTGTGAGTGACAGCAAGGAATGGTTATTATTGGAACAGGCTGGGAAACACACATTCTTTCGGAAATAACTACCGTACTCCTATGGACGAAAGAAGCTCTGCGCTACGGTGGCCTAACTTTAGAATAACCCTCTGTAATACAAGTGATACCGTGTTATGTGCTGTAGCTTGCTTCATCAATAAATAAAATCACTCTTCAGCTACAGAAGTAAGAAACAGTCATGGACCCTCACAAGCCATGGGCCTCCCCCGCCCCACGGGGTCTGCGGGGACCTTATCGCCGCCACTGCTCATCGTACATGATTACAATAACTGAGGAGCTATCTGATGGTGAGTTAACGACCCCGGTCTAGGAATCCAACAATAACAGCTGAGAGGATTCGTCCTGTCGACCACATGACACCTCATAATTTGCAGGCCTTCGGGCTGAGCAGCGGTCGCTTGGTAGGATAAATCCCTTCGGGGCTCTTGTGCCATGGGGTTTGTTTTGTTTGGTTGACTTTGTTGTACGGGAGTGAAAGCTGGGTAGACTTAGGATATTTTATTCATAAATTAGAAGTAACATACATGACAGCAGCGAGAATGATTGCTGGTACAAACAGGTGGGAAATATGGCAGGGGGGTACTCGGAATGAAGATATAAATGCTAAATAATGAATAAAGTCAATGGATGAAGTTGTGAACATAAACCGGCTTCGGAGTCATGTGAGACGAATGGAGGTGGATAGTTTGCCTAGGAGAATAATGTACTCGGTCATGGATGGTAAGAGAAGTAGAGGAATTCCAAGGCGACGATGGTTAGACTCAGTTTTTAACTATTACAAGAAAAAAGGTGTGGAACTAAGCTATGACTCAGTGCCAGGCCCAAATAGAGGATTGTGGAGGTGCGTGATTAATTCACAGAGGCCTACAGATTGAACACTGAAAGGTATTGCGGTGTATAATGTAGATATCAATACCACGGGAGTGAAAATTGGTGAGCCAGAAATGTTACTTGAAGTCTAGTAGTAGTAGTAGTAGTGGTAGTGGTAGTGGTGGTAGTAGTAGTAGTATAATACTGATTTCGTATGGCGATTGCTAGCCTGTTGCAGACCTGGTAATGCAGATCCTCCGACAAGGGTGGGCGGAATCTACCGTGTGTAGGAAACTGCGTGGTATTGTAGTAGAGAATAGCGTTATGCGCGGTGCATGTGTGGCAATTATGCTGGGGATATAAACATCCAGTCTCTGAAACAAGGGAACTATTCATTTACGATTAAAATCCCCGACCCGGCTGGGAATCGAAGGCTACTACGCTGACCATTCAGCCAAGGAGCCGGACAGTGACTAATACTAACAGTATTCAGATGCAATGAAACTACAATTACGGTGCCAGTAGTTGATATGAATAACACAGCAAATAAACCGGTACCCTTCTCACCGCTGTTTCGAACAAATCAGAGCTATCTATTTTTTTCTTGTTGCAATTTTGCTTTACGTCTTATGGCGACGATGGGATAGGATAGACCTAGAAACGAGAAGGAAGAGGTCGTGGCCTTCATTAAGGTACATCCCCAGCATTTGCCTGGTGTGAAAATGAGAAACTACGGAAACCATCTTCAGGGCTGCCAACAGTGGGATTCGAACCCACTATCTCTCGGATGCAAGCTCACAGCTGCGCGCCCCTAACCGCACGGTCAACTCACTCGATAGCTATCTAAATATTGATGCAGTTTATTAACTTTGAAACTGTAAGTCAATGAAATGAAGTCGCAAGGGAAGAGTTTTACAGTTTAAGACTAATTTTGAGTAATTTGGGAAAATTCCAGCACATGTTTGACTTTATGTACAGGAGATAGCCAGTAGCACATTGTAACCTGCGTCTATCTACCTGGAGAAAGAATGAGACGAAAGAGGAAATTTCCTCCGATTGGCCTAGTTAATTTAGCAACCGACTGACACCCTGGAAATGGGGGGAAATTCTTAAATCTCTGCCACAGATGGGATCAAATATTGGTACTGTGTTTGCAGCTGGGGAGCAGACACGCTACCCACTAGTCAGCCATGATTCTGCTCAAATAAATACTTACTGATGCCCAGCATGTAGGCCTACATTTGTGAACGTTGTTAAAATCAACAGGGAGGATTTCCATATTTAAACAACTAGATGGATCTATAAGAATATGAGAAATAATAATAATAATAATAATAATAATAATAATAATAATAATAATAATAATAATAATAATAATAATAATAATAATAATAATAATAATAATAATAATACCTTATAATATACATTATAATATATATTATATAATTATATAATAATAATATTATAATTAATATCAATATAATTATATTATAATTATTGTTATCCTTCCTCGTTCGGGTGATGATGATATGATGATGATGACGACGACGACGACGTCGGAATACTTGAGTCAAATAAACATGATGTGAACAGTCTACGGATCGGATCATGTTGCATTAGCGATGTCGTAACCTGGCTTGTTGTCTCTGAGTTTGTTAACGCTAGCTATCCTTCCTAAAAGCTATGTAATTTACCAATATCATCCACCATACTTTGAAATGGCCCTTTTGCTCTCTGATCCACCAGTATTTATTGAAATCCCTGTCTTTTGTACGGGTGCTATTATTTTGTCTCTCTCACTGTCGATTTTTGAAAGGAGCTGGAGAAGTATGTGTGCTGAAGACCAGTAATTACTGAAAGAACCAATTGCCACAGTATTAGCCAGTAACATGAACTGGGCTTCGGAGCCTGCCTTTCACACACAATATTTTAAAATGTTTTAACATTACTGCTGTGAGTGTTAGTGTATTACGTCCACAAATATTTATTGAATTTTAATTAAGTTCGGGGAAAGCATTTGCACTCTTAACTATTTATTTTGATGCTATTTGCGGCTAGTCGAGAGCGGTTTAATCATTGGAATGTTGCGTGTTTGTTGGGTTGTTGTGTTAACCAAACAAGCAAGGCGTAGGGTTTCAAATGGCAGGGAGGCTCAGGCAGCGCGGGTGACCAACATAAAAAGCACCTGTTTGAACCTCAAGTCCGTGCTGAGAGGATTACAGGCCACATTTTACGGTTCTCCGCTCAAATTGGCCAGACATTGCCCCGTCCTTTAATAAGTTTCCTTCATGCACATTGTCTGGTTTCTTTCAAACGTAAAGAAAAACTGTCCGTTATGTGTAGTTATGGGATGTGATAACAGAAGCCATTTTGAGACTGTTTTCTTCTCTGTCGTTCATAGAATGTCACGATTTTTAGGTCCTGATGACAATATGAGGAAACTGGAATCCACATGCTCCGAACACTGGCATTCAAACAACTGCATGAGATGAAACTGCTATACTATTTACCCCTAAAGAAATAACTCCCACCAAGGTCCTTTTAATTTTAACCCCAGGGATAATTTGTAGTGAAGGACATAATCCGAATAACTTACTTTTACAGAATCGTGTGAGACTTGTAGCAATGTTCATTCTTTGGAAAGAACTTAATCATTTATTGAAATATATATACAGTAGATGCGGATGGATTCTATAACATGATATACAACTGTACACTATATGCATCTTCATTATAGTCCTACTCGTTGGCTGAATGGTGAGCGTACTGGCCTTCGGTTCAGAGGGTCCCGGGTTCGATTTCCGGCCGGGTCGGGGATTTTAACCTTCATTGGTAATTCCAGTGGCTCGGAGGCTGGGTGTTTGTGCTGTCCCCAACATCCCTGCAACCCACACACCACACATAACACTATACTCCACCACAATAACACGCAGTTACCTACATATGGCAGATGCCGCCCATTCTCATCGGAGGGTCTGCTTTACAAGAGCTGCACCCGGCTAGAAATAGACACACGAAATTATTAATATCTTCATTATAGACTGTTATATCTTCGAGAGGTCAGTCTGCAAGCCTCTGTTAATTAAATAAGCATCTCCTTTCTCAACCCTCTATTTGTAACTACCATTGTGGCCTTGTCTAGTTCTATGTCATTAATTAACATGAACTTCTTTAATAAAATTAATCGAGTCCAACCATCGCCGTTTAGTTCTCCACCTGATTCTGCTTACTTTCCACGTCCGAGTCATTTTTTTTCTTGGGTAAAATATCCTCTTTCATTCGCCTCATATGACCTCACCGCCGAGATAGGTTCATACGCACATCTTAATCCATCGAATTCATACCTAACCGTCGGCTATTTGCGAGTATCTTCCTGTGTATTTTTCTTGTTCAAATATAGGGAGACACGAAAAAGGAAATGTACACTTAACACAGTGGCTTAAAATTGCTGAGTCCCCCGTAGTGTAACCTGTCCACTTTTGCTCACTAGTCCTATGATTCCGTGCAGCTTGGTTCTATCAAGGTGAATGTCCCAAAATAAAATCAGGTTTATCGGATTTCACTACTCATTAAAAACAGCCCAGACAACCTTTAATATTTCATGTTAATTCCTAGTTCGACTCGAGTGATTTCATCATTGATATGACTCATACAGTCATTTACCTCCTCTATATTTAGAAATACATATACCATCTTCAAAGATGAGGCGAGTAACGCTCCGCGATATGCCTGGAGAGCTGCAACGTTCGGAGAATCGATATTCAAATCCCATCGCAGACAGCGACTAAACGGAGTACGGTTTATCGAGGGTATTTCCATACTCGCTCCAGAAAATGCTGAGATAATAACCTATTTCAGATTGTAGAGTTCCAGTCACTATCCTTGGCCTAAAATTTGCAGTTCCATTCACCGTCACAGGCTTTCTTCGTTAAGGCCACGAAGGTCTTGAAGCCTTCCACTGCTCATAACCTCGGCACTAATTGGAATAGTATGATTAGCCCTATGCCTGTCCGCCTTCCCCACCCCACCCCACTCCAGAAAATTAATATGCTACTCATTTTATGTGTAGGCTGAGTGAACCCCAGAAACTGAAGTGCTAGAAGTGAAAGTTTCATTTCTAAGTTTTTCGACTTCATGACGGGAAATCGGACCCACGTCATCCCGGGTGAATCGAATATGTCTTCACCACTTCGATTATCCAGAAACTCCCCTCTCCCGAACTCTTTCCATGATAGACGATGCAATTACCTCAGATTGTATCAAACAGTTCTTAGGGACACAGTTGAACGGGATGGTACTTACAGTACTTATCGTATGGCTTTTAGTACCGGGAGTGTCCGAGGACATGTTCGGCTCGCCTGGTGCAGGTTTTTGTATTTGACGACTATGGGTGACCTGCGCGTCTAGATGTGCGATGATGATGATGATATTGATGATGATGATGATGATAATGATAATGAAGTAGGGACAGGGTGAAACCCCGTGGCGGCATGTAGCCTACTCCTGTCGAAGAACACCAAGGAGTCTGCTGAAAGATTTACGTATCCGTCAACACCATCACCGTCACCATCAACAACGTAATTTGCCCTCACTCCATATGAAAACTGCGGAGAGCGTGGGGTTAAATATAAGCTTTTGACACGCAATCAAATGATTAGAAATTGTACCCCTGCCGGTCACCATTCTGATAGTGATTTTTTTTCGACCAGCAGGACTCGAACCGGATAACCACGGTGTCAGACCCTATAGACTTGATGCCTTAACGATCATGGCCAGCAGGCGGGCAACGGCGGAAGTGATCCAAGAACATCACAAGCTCCTTGAGTGAATCGGATAGATTAACGACAAATATACGGAATTAGATTTATTCATATCCAGATACTAAATTATATCAGAATGATGCGTAATGCATTAAAATAATAATTTGAATACATTTTTCTCATATGCTACTTCATATAGGCCTACTGACGCCAACAAAGCAAATGAATGCACAATTTTGCATTTGGAATGTTACGTGGAAACCCAACCATAGGGTCTCGACTTTCCATTTTAATAATCCTATCCTACGTGCATCATCATCATCATCATCATCATCTCCATTTGTATTTAAGTCGAAAACGAATCGTATTAGCTTTGACTGCGATCACCTTCTTGGGAATTTATAACACTTTACTTGCTGTGCACTGTCTTAGACGGTTGTATATATATATATATATTTGCTTTACAAGTTTGCAGAAGTGTGCATTTAATTCTACGCTGCAGACGAACTCGCTAGATCAATCAATCAATCAATCAATCAATCAATCAATCAATCAATCAATCAATCAATCAATCAATCAATCAATCAATCAATCAATCAGTCAATCAATCAATCAATCAATCAATCAGCTGTTGCGAAATATGTGTGTAGTAGGGAAAATATCTTTCTAGAAATTTAGCTCTTACTAGAATTCTATTCTTATTATTAGGATATGCTTAACTGCAGTTTAGAACTGTAGCGTAACTATTCTTATTAGACAGTATCTTGCTTGCTCTTTCTGTTTGCAAGTAATAATAACACTACTACTACTACTGCTAATAAAATCAAGCTGTCTATATAAGTGTTTAGTGTAGCTATACATGTCTATAATTAGCCTCTTATTCCTAGAATGTTATAGTCAGGATACGTTTAACTAGAATAATTGTAGTGTAGTTATTCTATCCGTTGGTTTCCTGCTTGCATTATTGTCGCTTACACCTGCTTCTCTGTCATTCTTTTCTCTCTTCAAAGAAAAATCAAATAATATGGAAATATCAACAGAAATAAAATAAAATTAATAGAAGTTGGTATATGTCCGAGGAAGGAAATGATGTATTCTAAACAAAGATTGCGCGTGTTAACAAGCTGCGGCTACGAAGCCAAGCTCTTCATTCGGGGAGACAAGTGGGTTCGAGCCCCGCCGCCGGCTGTTCTGAGAACGTTTTTTGTGGTTTACTATTTTCACTTACAAGCAAATACCGGGACAGTTTTTATTCATAGGCAACAGCCGATACCTTCTACCTCCTTACCCAATTTCATTCACCATCATTGATTTCATCTTCGTTAACTCCTTAACTGAGGTTGGCGTCGTAAAAGGCATCCGGCCGCAGAAACATGCCGTATAATTCCATCCCCGACCCCGTATAACGAAACGGGACTAAGATATACATTATTGTGAACAAACCTCATGGCGTTACAGCTCTGATGGGCTTTGACCTAACAAGCGACCACTGCTCAGCCTGAAGGCCTGGAGATTACGTGCAGATGCGTGGTTGCCTTTCTAGACCGGGACCGCCATTTCACCGTCAGATAGCTCCTCAATTGTTTTTCATTCATTCAGGCTGAATGGATCTCGAACCAGCCCTCGGATTCAGGTGAAAAACCCTGACCTGGCCAAGAATCGAACCGTCGCTCCCCCTATACTGGGAGAGGGGAAATAATAATAATAATAATAATAATAATAATAATAATAATAATAATAATAATAATAATAATATAGTCCTCGTCTGAATAAAAACAAGTTCCTTATTCAAGACTGCAGAGTGGTCTTCAACAATTTTTCGGAAAATATGATCATTCCCACTCTTTGCAGATTCTATTGGCAACGTTAGCACAACGTTACGATATTGTTATGAAATTATTCGGTGTGTAGTCTTTTAATGGTGTTAAATGTTCAGTAATATCATGCACATTCTTTGATTTTCAGCTGTAGTCGGTTGCTACATCAAGAGAGAAACAACGATAGCAGGAACACTTAATAGCGTGGAAGATGGTGCAAGTTCCTTTACTTCCGTCCTGCAATTTAAGCTTCAGCTTCTCTGCTATATAGTGAAAGTATTTGAAGAAGCAGTGGCATTCGTCACAAAGGAAAATTAGAAGGAATCGGAAGGACGCCAGTAGACATACAAAGCAGTGAATGGAGTTTTACTGTGGGCGGAGTCGTATTAAGGACGTAGTCAGGAATAAATTCATTACCACCTTCAGTTCAAGAGATAGCGAGTGCTCTAATGGTACGAATCAGGACGTGCTATACATACATACATACATGGCCAGCAGTGTGACGCTTCATGTGCTAAGTGTTACAGAGTTGAATTTCGCTCTGTCGGTCGGTATTTAAGGTAGTGCAAATTCAGTAGCTTGAAACAATGGCATGTGTAGTAATGAAGAATCAAAAGGCTCTTTGTAGCGTCTGACTTAAATTATATGGGCCACGTTATGGGAATGGATGATAGACAAGTAGAATAATTGATTGAATTGTACAAGGTCAGAGAAACTATAGACAGTGGTTAGATTTGTTATTTCGAGGTTAAACAATGTTCTAACCATCACTGCATGGGCCACAAAACGCATGAACGAGTGAAAGGCGAAGGAAGGTATTTTCATTACTCGTAACTTCGGCGCTAAGTGGTATAGAGTGGTTAGCTCTCAGCCCAAACGCCCACCCCCCAGGAATTTTATCATTTTCAAGGCAGGCTGAGTAAACTTCAGGGCCGTAAGCCTTTCGAGAACTGGTAGTCTCGTTTCTGAAATTCTCAACTTCCTGACGGGGATTCGAAACCATGTCCTTCCGGGTAAAGTGAGCACAGCTTTACCGCCTCAGTTATCAATATGGATTCAACCCCACTGTCGGCAGCTCTGATTATGGTTTTCCGTGGTCTCCCATTTCACAGCAGGCTGTACATTAATTAAGGCCACCGCCGATTCCTTCCCACTCCTAGCCCTTTCCTGCCCCATCGTCGCCATAAGACCTATCTGTGTCGGTGCGACCTAAAGCCAATTGTGAAAAATAAATAAATGTGGAAGCATTAACGTTGTTCCTGTTGTTTGGGTCATAAGTCCATAGACTGGTTTGAAGCAGCTCTCCGTGCCGACGCATCCTGTGCTAAACTTTTCATTTCAACGTAGCTACTACATTCTACATATACGCTATATGTTTGTCATATTCATACATTGGCCTGTCTCTGCCGTTTTTACCGCTTACACTTCTCTCAAAGACTAACTGAACAAGTACTGGGTGTCCTAAGGTGTGTCCTACCATTCTATCCCTTCTTATGGTCAAATTTCGACAAATCGTTCTCCTCTCACAAGTTCCATTCAGTATCTCTCAATTTGTGATTCGATCTACCCATCTCACCTTCAGCACTCTTCCGTAACACCTCATTTCAAAAGCTTCTATTTTCTTTCCTTCTATCGTCCATGTTTCACTTCCATACAATGCCACGCTCCAGACAAAAGTCTCGGGAAAATGTTTCCTTACTTGTGCTAGTCTGTATGTTATGTCCTCCTTACTTCCTACATCATTAGTTATTCCACTACCCTTCATTTAAGACTTCCTTTCCTGATCTAGTATTTCCTGCATCACCTGACTTTATCAGACAGCGTTCATTTACTTTTGGTTTGGATTTATTTATTTTAATTTTGTACTCCTCCAAGACTGTGTCCATACCATTCAGCAATTTCTTCAGATCTTCTGCAGACTTCGACAGAATGACAGTATCATCGGCAAATCTCAGAGTTTTGATTTCCTATCCTTGGATTGTGATTCCTTTTCCAAATTGGTTTCCTTTATCGCCTGTTCTAGGTATACACTGAAAAGGAGATGGGACAAACTGCAGGCATGCTTCACTCCTTTCTGGATTGCTGCTTCTTTTTTATAGCCGTCGATTCTTATCACTGCAGACTGATTTTTGTACAGATTGTAGATAATTCTTCTTTCGCGGTATCTTATCCCTATCATGTTCAGAATCTCAAATAGCTTATACCAATCATTATTATCGAATGTCTTTCCTAGATCCACTAATGCCATGTACGTAGGTTTGATTTTCTTAAGAACGATCCTCTATGATCAGACGTAGTCAGGATTGCTTTGTGTTTCCTACATTTCTTCTGAAGCCAAACTGATCTTTTCCCATCTCAGCTTCAACTTGTCTTTCCATTCTTCTGTAAATAATACGTGTTAAGATTTTGCAAGCGTGAAATACTAAACTAATGGTGCGATAGTTTTCACACTTGTTTGAACCTGATTTCTTGGTAATAGGTATAACAACATTCTGTCTAGAATCGGATGGCACTTCGCCTGTATAATACATCTTACACACTAAATGGAATAACCTCACCATGCTGGTTTCTCCTAAGGCGTCAAATTCTGAGGGTATGCCATCAATTCCAGGTACCGTGTTTCTGTTTAGGTCTTTCATAGCTCTGTCGAATTCTGACGTCAAAATTGGGTCTCCCATTTCATCAGCATCAGCATCAGCATTTTCTTCCTGTTCCTGAACCGTAACTTCTACTTCTTTCCCTTGATATATTTGTTTAATAAGTTCCTGCCGTATTTTTGCCTTGTCTTCTTTCCCTAGAAAGGGTTGTCCATCTGAGCTCTTAATATTCATACACCTAGTTTTCCTTCCTCCAAGGATAACTTGACTCTCCTGTATGCAGCATCTACCTTTCCTACAACCACAAAACCTTCAACATCCTTCCATCTCTCTTTCAGCCATTCTTCCTTAGCTGACCTGCATTTTCTATCTACTTCGTTCTTTAATCGATCCTGGCTCAGTCCGATGGTAGTTGAAGGTGCTTAAATACCTCAGCATCATGTCGGTAGATTTACTGGCACGTAAACGAACTTCTGCAGGACTAAATTCCGGCACCTTGGCGTCTCCGAAAACTGTAAATGTAGTTATATACATACATACATACATACATACATACATACATACATACATACATACATACATACATACATGCATACATACATACATACATTATCATTATAGACTGTTATGCCTTTCAGCGCTTAGTCTGCAAGCCTCTGTGAATTTACCAAACGTCGCCACAATCCTCAATTTGCATCTAGTGTTGTGGCCTCATTTAGTTCTATACCTCATCCATAAATCGTTAGAAACTGAGTCTAACCATCGGCGCCTTGGTCTACCTCTACTCTTACCCTCCATAGCAGAGCCCATTATTCTTCTAGGTAACCTATCCTCCTCCATTCGCCTCAGATGACCCCACCACCGAAGCCGGTTTATGCGTACAGCTTCATTCATCCATCGAGTTCATTCCTAAATTAACCTTTATCTCCTCATTCCGAGTACCCTCCTGCCATTGTTCCCACCTGTTTGTACCAGCAATTATTCTTGCTACTTTCATGTCTGTTACTTCTAACTTATGAATAAGATATCCTGAGTCCACCCAGCTTTCGCTCCCGTAAAGCAAAGTTGGTCTGAAAACAGACCGATGTAAAGATAGTTTCGTCTGGGAGCTGACTTCCTTCTTACAGAGTACGAGTTCACTGCATTAGCTTTACGACACCTTGATTCAATCTCACTTACTATATTACCATCCTGGGAGAACACACAACCTAAATACTTGAAATTATCGACCTGTTCTAGCTTTGTATCACCAATCTGATATTCAATTCTGTTGAATTTCTTACCTACTGACATCAATTTAGTCTTCGAGAGGCTAATTTTCATACCATACTCATTGCACCTATTTTGAAGTTCCAAGATATTAGACTGCAGGCTTTCGGCAAAATCTGCCATTAAGACCAAGTCGTCAGCATAGGCCAGACTGCTTACTACATTTCCACCTAACTAAATCCCTCCCTGCCATTTTATACCTTTCAGCAGATGATCCATGTAAACTACGAACAGCAAAGGTGAAAGATTACAGCCCTGTCTAACCCGTGATTCGCTGGGATCTATTATGAGTTCACCTGAATTACTCAAAACACTGTTCATTTCCTTTTTCCCTCCCTTCCTAAGATTCTTTATTACTGTCCAGAAAGGTTCCCCTGCTGCTTGACCTAGTCTTTCCAGGTTATTACCAAAATCTTCCCATGACTTCTTTTTGGATTCAACAACTATTTGTTTCGCTCTGTTTCTTTCATTTATCTACAAATCCCTGTCTGCCTCGGCCATTGTTTGGAGCCATTTCTGATAAGCCTTCTTTTTACGTTTACAAGCTGCTCTCACTTCAACATTCCACCAAGATGTTCGCCTTTTCCCATCTTTACACACAGTTGTACCTAGGCATTCCCTTGCTGTTTCTCCTACAGCATCCTTGTATGCCACACATTCACTTTCTATATCCTGAACCAGCTTACTGTCTACTGTTCGAAACTTCTCACTAATCATATCCATGTACTTCTTGTCTAAATTCCTCGTCCTGGAGATTTTCTGCCCTTATTCGTTTGCAGACAGATTTCACGTTCTCTACCCTAGGCCTAGATATACTTAGTTCACTACAGATCAGATAGTGGTCTTATCATCGAAAAATCCCCGGAAAACTCGTACATTCCTAACAGATTTCCTGAATTCGAAGTCGGTTAAGATATAATCTATTATGGATCTGGTACCCCTACCCTCTCATGTGTAGCGGTGAATAACCTTATGCTTGAAGAATGTATTCGTAACAGCTAAACCCATGCTAGCACACAAGTCCAGTAAACGCTTCCCATTCCCATTATCTTCCATATCTTCCCCATATTTACCAATCACCCTTTCGTATCCTTCAGTTCTATTCCCAACTCTCGCATTGAAATCGCCCATTAGCACTATTCTATCCTTGCAGTTGGCCCTGACCACGATATCATTCAATGCTTCATAAAACTTGTGAATAAACGGAGACAATTCTAGTCCTAATTCCTCCAACTGACAAATCTACCCACATCATTCGCTCATTTACGTGCCTAACAGAAACTATGTTGCGTGCAATGGTATTCGTGATAAAGAGCCCTACCCCAGATTCTGCCCTTCCGTTTCTTACACCCGTCAAGTACACTTTATAATCTCCTATCTCTTCCTCGTTATCTCCCCTTACCCGAATATCACTTGCTCCTAGCACATCCAGATGCATCCTCTTTGCAGACTCAGCCAGTTCTACTTTCTTTCTTCCAGAAGCCCCATTAATATTGATAGCTCCCCATCGAATTCCATTTCGTTCGCCAAGTTGTTTCCAAGGAGTCCCTCGCCTGTCAAATGGGGATGGGACTCCGTTACTCCCATAGGTCTGAGGCTTGCTTAAATTGTTCTGAGCTCGGTAAATTCATGAAGCAGGATGCTACCCTACTTGCACATAGTCCAAGTGAGGACCTCTCCTCTAACGGGTTATGGACCACCGGTGAATTGTGTAGTCCTAGCCGCCTGAGCACAAGGAGGGCCACGACTTAGAATATGTCCGAGATGCCCACTCCCATTCCATATTGGGCCGATGACCTTGATGTTAGGCCCCTTTAAACAAGCATCACCCATTCCAAGCAACTAGTATCCTGAATCTCAGGACCACTTACTAGGCCACTCAGCCGTTGCCCATGGCTCACGATCTAGGACGTGACTACAATAACCCACACCATGAACCATATGTGGGACTAGTGGGACTTAAAGCAAAGAACATTATATTTATTAATCGTCTGTATTCTTTTCTGCCCTCCTCATTTTTTACATTCTTGTACAGTATGTTCGCCGTTGATCAGGCAGGTCTAATATCTCCTGAGTTATCCACTGATTCTCACTTCATCTTCTCTTTCTTCCTATCTCTTCTTCAGCAGCCCTACTGATCTCATTCTTTTGACTGTTCACTCTTCATCTATTGTGTTTCGTTTGGTATTTTAATTTAGTTCTTGTGCAACATGTTCCTTGAAACAATCCCTCATACTCTCACACTCTTTTCTTTCAACTTATCTAGATCCCATCTTCTTGCATTCCTTCCTTTCTTCAATGTCTTCAATTTCAGATGACATTTCATGACCACCACGTTGTGATCAGAGTCCATTCCTGGGAATGCGTTGCAATCCAACACCTGGTTTCTGAATCTCTGCCTAAATGTAATGAAGTATATTTTATACCTTCCAGTATCTCCAGGTCTTGCCTACGTGTACAACCGTCGTTTGTGGTGCTTTAACCAAGGACTAAAGGACTAATCAAGGACTAAATTATGACCAGTGCAGAATTCAATTAGCCGACTTCCTCTTTCATTCCTTCGTTCCAGTCCGAATTCTCCTACGGCATTACCTTCTTTTCTTTGGCCTACCACTGCATTCCAGTCTCCCATCACAATTAGGTTCTCGTCTCCTTTTACATACTGTATTAAATCTTCTCTCTCTTCATATATTCGTTCGATTTCTTCTTCATCTGCTGAACTAGTAGGCACATAGACCTGCATTATTGTGGTGGGCATTGGCTTGGTGTCTACCCTGACAAAAATAATTCGTTCACTATGCTTGTCGTAGTATCTTACCCGGTGCCCCATTTTATTAGATATTAAACCAACTCCTATATTTCCAATATTTGATTTCGTGTTGATATTTCTGTAATTGCCTGACCAAAATCATGCACTTCCTGCCAACGTACAGGGTGACCCAAAAGTTCGTTAACATTTGACAAGGCAATACTTCTCGGAATATTGGAAGTAGGAAGGAAAAAATGAAATGGTTTATGGCTTTTAGTGCCGGGAGTGTCCGAGGACATGTTCGGCTGGCCAGATGCAGGTCTTTTGATTTGACTCCGTAGGCGACCTGCGCGTCGTGATGAGGATGAAATGATGATGAAGACGACACATACACCCAGCCCCCGTGGCAGCGAAATTAACCAATTATGGTTAAAATTACCGACCCTGCCGGGAATCGAACCCGGGACCCCTGTGACCAAAGGCCAGCACGTTAACCATTTAGCCATGGAGCCGGACAGTAGGGAGGTTATAATTAATACACATGATTGACATGACACGGGGTTTTATTGACACCAAAATAAAGTAAATAAAGCTTCTCTAGCAATGCCTTTTCTCGTAAAGTCAACATCCAGCGATTGTAGGCGCATCTGACGCCATGCCTCTGTCTCAAACGGGAGTTTCCGGATGAGCGGTTCCGTTGAGGATTTTATTCCTCCGACCGAATGATGATGTCTGGGGTGCTATCTCTGAACAGCTTGGGTTAAGACTGCATTGATTAGGGTGGCGAGGTTCCTGTTGTAGGGGATCTTAGCTGGTCTCTCACGACAGATCCTTTTATACCGTACACGGGTCTCATGCGGCAACACTCACGTGTTGCTGCCCAGCGCCATCTGTTGGCCTGTTTGTGCACTCGTTGCCGGTGTCAATAAAATGCCATGTCAATCATTTGTGGCCATTTGTACCTGGCGTGTTGCTGTCCAGCGCCATCTATTGGTCAATTTGTGAACTTTATTTTGGTGTCAATAAAACCCCATGTCATGCCAATCATGTGTGTGAATTGTTACATCTCTACCTTCAGTATTCCGTGAAGTATTGCCACGTCAAATGTTAACGGACTTTTGGGTCATCCTGTACTTCACTTATATCAACTACATTTAATTTTAGTCTATTCATTTTCCTTTTCAGATTCTCTAACTACCACAACGATTAAAACTTCTAACATTCCACGCTCCGACTTGCAGAATGTCGGTATTCATCTTCGTAATGATTGCTCACTCCTGAGTAGTCTCCACGCGGTGATCAAAATGGGGAACTATTTTACCTCCAAAATATTTTACCCAGGAGGAAGCCATCATCAGTACGTCATTCATACAGAGGGAGATGCATGTCCTCCGGAGTTAGTTGCGGCTGTAGTTTCCCTTTGCTTTCAGCCGTGTAGCAGTATCAACACAGCTAAGCTATGTTAAATATTATTACAAGATCATATCAGTCAATCATCCAGACTGCCGCCCTTGCAATTTCCGAAAGGCGGCCATCCCCTTTCGATGAACCATTTGTTAGTCTGGTTTATCGACAGCTACCCGTCCGTTAAGGCTGCACGTACAGTTGGGTTATCTGCTTCATTGGGACGCGCAATTCTCCTCACCGCGGCAAGTCACATGGTTCACAGGGGAGAACATCTACTGTGTATAAAGACTGTATGACTATCATAATAAATTACACGAAGACCAGCTTTAGAGTCATTGAAATTTCATAAACACAAACATAAACGAAGTGTGATTTCATATGTTTGACAAACCCGTAAAGCTTTAGAATGTGTGGACAAACAGAGAAAATCTAAACTTTTGACAGTACGGTATGTGTGAATCTGCCATCGTGCAAATGCTCAATACCAGTCTACTACCACTTATTCCCTCGTACTGCGTAACTGTCCTTTGTTGCCGGATTAAGGCCTTATCAGACCAAATAATATGAAGTGAAAAGTTATGCGAAACCATAGTTCCATATTTAGAGTGTTGTTTTTCTTGATCTCCATGAGCCAAGAATTCAAAGAAAGTGAAGGGACAGGATAGAGCGTTTCCGGACGAGACATCGTCTTTCTAGCTGGGTTCAAGTACTGCGTGTCACGAGCAGTTTCACGAACTTTATGGCTCGCGCTCTTACAGCCAACAGACTGCCAAAACTATTTTTATGTGCACATACTATAAAAGCATGAAATGATTAAGTGGTCTTCCTCTCTGGGCAAAACATAGAGAGACAACAACACAATGTGAACGCTTCTGTATCACTGCTAATATTTTGATGAATGCTTTCACCACCCGAGACACTTGACATGAGAGGGTGTTTCGGTTTGTGCAAACCTTTCATTATTATTAGAATAGTTGTACTTATTTCTGGGGAAGTGAAGCTAAGAGCTGCGCGAAATCTCAAGACTTTTGGGAAGATTATTATTCATATTATTGTTATTAGACATATTGTAAACGCGCATCATTCATTTTTCGTTGCACATAATGAAAAAAAACTGCATTGAATTTACTGCTACTACTACTAGATAGTTTACGTCCCTTCCATTCATTCCACAAAGCACAACCTATGAGACCCTTTCTTTACAGTACCGTAGTCTAATTTTGCATTAACACATCGAATGATTTCGGTGACGCAAGAATGGGAAAAGGTTAGGACTTGGAAGGTAGTGACCGTGGCCTTATTTTACATCATTTGCCTGGTATGAAAATGGGAAGCACGGAAAGCAATCTCCATGCCTGCCGACGGTGGGATACGAACCCGCGATCTCCCTAATGCAAGCTTACAGCTATATAACCCGAATCACGCAGCCAGCTCGCTCGTCTAAATTATTATTTTTATTCCCTGGAAAAGGGTTCATTAACGTGCTAGCAAATCTACTAACAAGGTTCTCTCATACAGAAGTTTTCTTGAATGGCAGTCAATTATTCCGAGATTCGATCCTACGATCTTGAATAGAGGAGGTAGGCTTAAGTATCTAAGCAATATCGTTAAGTAGCCGGGCAACTGTATTTGGAGAATCCTAATATTTTTGTAGTAGTTCTTCATAGACGTGAGATATATGTTGATTTATTTTACTTCAGATACGTTTTCTTCCATCTCTTCCTCTTCTCTAGCAAAGTAGCTGAGTGTTTTCGTACCTTTACGTGTTCAGAATAGCTAATATGTTGGTCCACTGCAGTCCATGAATGCGCGGCTCCCCATTTACATCATAAAACATGAAATATGAAGCTAGTGTAAACAGAAATATATATCGTTAATTATTTACTTGTTTATTAGGTTTATAAATTTGAGATACATTATTATATATAATTACAATTGGCTTTACGTCGCACCGACACAGATAGGTCTTATGGCGACGATGGGACAGGAAAGGGCTAGGAGTGGGAAGGAAGCGGCCGTGACCTTAAATAAGGTACAGTCCCCCAAGTATTTGCCTGGTGTGAAAATGGCAAACCACGAAAAACCATCTTGAGGGCTGCCTACAGTGTGGTTCGTACCCACGATCTCCTGAATGCAGAAACTGGTAGAAGATGACCTATACTACAACCTGTATTCATAGCCATGTTTGCTAAGACGCATAGGCCTACCTTGCAAGGACCAAAAACCAGCCATGGTGAATTTCGGATAATGGACCAGTGTAGTGCTTCTTCTCGGCTTTTCCACGATCACCCTTAGCACATACATGGAAATTTCCTCATTTAAGTCCCGGTATAACATGTTCAGTCTTAGTCTCATGACAACACCCATCCGTTCATTTTTACTCATTTGCTACACGAGAAAAGCGTACGGTAATGATCAAGATGTGTTCAATGCGCGTGTGCCATTTCGGAGAGCCCTGTGAAATTACGGCTTCTCGATCGAAGCACGGGCGGGAGGAGGATGTTCCTATAGTAGCTACGATAAGGATAGCGAATATTGCCTCACTTGTTTAAGTTTACTCGTCTTTCAAATCACCCCAGGGACTCTCAGCTAGGGAGCATGGAATATGGAGTGGCGTCTAGAGAATCTCTAGTTGAGTCCGCCATTGCTTCTTAATCGTGCCATGTTCCTCATTTTCATCTTTTCTATCCGATCTCCCTGGGTCAAGATGAGGCGTGATAGCCTTATGACATTGTTGCTGGCTTCTTATCAAGCTGGCCGCTGTTCGAATATCGGCCAATGCATATGGTTTTTTTTTTTTTCTTTACGTCGCACCGACACAGATATGTCTTATGGCGACGATGGGATAGGAAAAGTCTAGGAGTTGGAAGGAAGTGGCCGTGGCCTTCATTATGATACAGCCCCAACATTTGCCTTGTGTGAAAATAGGAAACCACGAAAAACCATCTTCAGGGCTGACGACAGTGGGGTTCGAATCTACTATCTCCCGGATGCAAGCTCACAGCCGCGTGCCCCTAACCGCACGGCCAACTCGCCCGGTGATTTTTAAAAATGAGACGTTACCCTCGTTTGGTTCATATTCCATGTAAATCTGAAGGTCCCGCGACTACGATCACGATATCCACAGTCGCATAGGCTGAAATTACAAGCATGCTTGTTCCCCATGGTCAACTATAGTTCTTTCACCTCCCCGACAGTATGGGGCTTGTGAGGCCTGGGAAGTCTTTTATGGCTCCATTTCGTTCGCCGATATCGTCAGTGTTTGACGTATCGAACCTCTTCCCTTTCATGTTATAGTTAGATTGAAATGGGATAATTATCTGATTGTTTTGCCCTGTACAATAATAATCCCTACCACAACTCTTTCTAGTTATTGGATCTTGCTGCGTAACTTACAAGAATGTCTCAGACGACTGCTATACAAAAACGTTTCGACAACACTTCAACATTACTTCCTTGTCTTTCCGAATATGTTTTTAACCTTTAAAACTCATCTATCAGGACATTGTAGTGCATCCCGTGTTTAATATAGAAATCATTTTACCACCTGCAGAAGGTGCACCAGAAATCTTTCAGGTTTACAGTACGATACTCAATAATGGGACATATGATAAACGGCGGAGAGTTTGCCTGAATCTATCATCATTTCTCCGCGCTAGACTTTCCTCGACTCCATCGAGAAGCAATCAAAGTGTTGTGGATGTTCGAATTCACTTATGTTGAGTGGTTTCTCTTCGTGCTTTAAAATGCAAAACCGAGGCTGCCGTCGAGTCTGACGGACATAAATTTGAAAATTGAAACATGTATCGTTAATCAGACGCTCCAAATTACATTAATTTGGTACATGCACCGTTTCTAAATTGTATGAAATAGTCTGCGTTCGTGATATATATATCGCATACAACCCATCAAAAGGGAATATTAGAAAATTCAACCTAGAATGTATGTTCAGATATTAAAAGAACTTAACGACTTTGATTTCTTACATTTTGAACAGAACATGAAAAATCAACTGAAGTGAAGCAATTAAGATGAAAACTTCCGACTAGAGAATAAGTTATGTTAATACGGAGAGGCTTTCTAAAATGAAATCATTTTCTTCCAAACTTGTGCGTAAGTGCAAAAGTGTGAATTGAAGAAAACTTCAGACACCACAGTACGGCATTGTTGTTCTTCTTCCGAATATTTTCGCAATTACCTGCGGTCGGTATTTTGTGGATTTAGCCCAGTTTTTACGGCCACATGCCGCTCCTGACGCCAACCGAATGTGCAGGGATGTATTAATTAGCGTGTTTCTGTTGTGGTTTGTAGTGTGATTTGTTTTGAGTAAATGAATATGCTTGTTAAGACAATAACAAACACCCAGTCGCCAAGGCAGAGGGATGGGGTGAAAATCCTCGACCCGGCCGGGAATCAAACTTGAGACCCTCTGAACCGAAGGCCACTATGCTGACCATTCAGCCAAGGAGCCGAGACACAATGCAGCACTTTATCAGGCACGAAATGCTGTTTAGAGCCTGTACAATTCGTGTACGGGACTGTTGGCCAAATTGTCTCTAGAACAAGGAATAGGCAACGCTAACTATCAACACTGCAGACTTTCTTTCCCTTCAAAAGTGAAAAACATGTTGTTTTTTTTTTTTTTTTTTTTGCTTTACGTCGCTCCGACATAGATAAATCGTACAGCGACGATGGGATAGGAATGGGAAGGAAGCGGCCACGGCCTTAATTAAGGTATAGTCCCAGCATTTGCCTGGTGTGAAAATGGAAAACCATCTTCAGGGCTGCCGATAGTGGGGTTCGAACCCATTATCTCCCGAATGCAAGCTCACAGCTGCGCGCCGCTAACCACACGGCCAACTCGCTCGGTCAATTGTTGCTTCTAGGGCACTACGTAAAGATATGACGGATGAGAAGCAGTTACTTGTAAGCTTGAACATGCGACAGAGAAGGGGAAAAAAAGACAACAGTGTATATCGTACATATGTCTATATGACTCGTTACATTCCAACTGTAATCGATTTCTTCCAAGTCACTACAGTGTTGTTTACGCAGTCCAAATATAAATTATAGATACCGGAAGGTACTTAGAATCAAAACGCGAAGTTTGAGATAACTTGAACAAAACAAATGACAGCAAAAGCCATATGTAATCAGAATAAAAATAAATAAAGAAATATAGTCATTGTGATCACAGTGTCTGCCTTTTGTTCACCATGCCATAATGGTAGTGTAATATTTCAAGGAAATTACCTGAACAAGTGCTATAAATGCCGGCCCCGTGGTGTAGGTGTAGCATGCCTACCTCTTACCCGGAGGCCCCGGGTTCGATTCCCGGCCAGGACAGGGATTTTTACCTGGACCGGAGGGCTGGTTCGAGGTCCACTCAGCCTACGTGATTAGAATTGAGGAGCTATCTGACGGTGAGATGGCGGCCCCGGTCTCGAAAGCCAAGAATAACGGCCGAGAGGAATCTCGTGCTGACCACACGACACCTCGCAATCTGCAGGCCTTCGGCTGAGCAGCGGTCGCTTGGTAGGCCAAGGCCCTTCAAGGGCTGTAGTGCTATGGGGTTTGGTTTGGTTTTGCTTAAGTGCTATAAGTCCGCCTCTGTGGTGTAGTGGTTAGTGTGATTAGCTGTCACCCCGGAGGTCCGGGTTCGATTCCCGGCTCTGCCACGAAATTTGAAAAACGGTACGAGGGCTGGAACGGGATCCACTCAGCCTCGGGAGGTCAACTGAGTAGAGGTGGGTTCGATTCCCACCTCAGCCATCCTCGAAGTGGTTTTCCGTGGTTTCCCACTTCCCCTCCAAGCAAATGCCGGGATGGTACCTAACTTACGGCCACGGCCGCTTCCTTCCCTCTTCCTTGCCTATCCCTTCCAATCTTCCCATCCCCCGCAAGGCCCCTGTTCAGCATAGCAGGTGAGGCCGCCTGGGCGAGGTACTGGTCATTCTCCCCAGTTGTATCCCCGACCCAGAGTCTGAAGCTCCAGGACACTGCCGTTGAGGCGGTAGAGGTGGGATCCCTCTCTGAGTCCGAGTGAAAAACCAACCATGGAGGATAAACAGATTAAGAAAGAAAGAAAGTGCTATAAACTGATTTTTCATGTCCAAAATCGAATTGAGGATGTAGAGGTTTAAGACTCTACTTAAACACGAAATACCTCTGATATACTGTAGCTTGTCCAGGAAATGATGTTGATTTTTCTTCTGGAAGAATTGCTCGCGGCTAAAAGCAGGGTATTATTATTATTATTATTATTATTATTATTATTATTATTATTATTATTATTATTATGCTATTAATTTTTACGTTACATCAACTACTTTTAAGTTCAGAGACGATGACGAGTCGGAATGTTGTCCCTTAAGAATTACTTCACATGAAAGTAAGTCTACCGACACGAGGTTGGCGTATTCGAAAGCCTTCAGTAACCATCAGACTGAGTCGTGATCGAACCCGCCAACTTGAGTTCAGAAGGCCAGCCCTCTACGACTGAGCTACTCAAGCCGTCTAGGAGATAACAAAAATGGGGAGCGTGATAGTCACTGACTTCTCACCAAGATGGCCACAATTCGAAATACCGGCCAATGCATGTGAGATTTTTAAAATGGAAAGTCACGTCCATTAGGTTCGGATGACACGTAGAAGTGAAAATTAAAGTATCAACTGTCACGTATACTCTTTGCTGTCAAATTTTTATAACAAAATATCCGTATACCAGAATACTCAAATGGGCACTGAATTCCCTTTAGGCTAAATAGTGAACATAAGTGAAAGAGGGTAGGCCTACTTCAAAGTGCAGTCTCCTAGCGGTAAAGAGCACCTGTCCTTGTCCTCCAGTTAGTCCATTACCTGTGCACAGATCATCGCCGGAATGTATCGGAGTTAGTGCGACGATAAAAAATTATGAAAAAAGGAGCACGTGTGCAGATACTCGTTCCGGATGGCTGTCGCTATCAGATACAAAAGTGGTCGAAATATTGCCAAAAAATAAGTGTCCGCCTCTGTGGTGTATTGGTTAGCGTGATTAGCTGCCACCCCCGGAGGCCCAGGTTCGATTCCCGGCTCTGCCACCAAATTTGAAAAGTGGAGGGCTGGAACGGGGTCCACTCAGCCTCGGGAGGCCAACTGAGTAGAGATGGGTTCGATTCCCACCTTAGCCATCCTCGAAGTGGTTTTCCGTGATTTTCCACTTCTCCTCCAGAAAAAGCCGGGTTGGTACCTAACTTACGGCCACGGCTGCTTCCTTCCCTCTTCCTTGCCTGTCCCTTCCAAACTTCCCATCCTTCCACAAGGCCCTATTCTGCATAGCAGGTGAGGCCGCCTGAGCGAGGTACTGGTCATTCTCCATAGTTGTACCCCCCGACCCAAAAGTCTGAAGCTTCACGACACTGCCCTTGAGGCGGTAGAGGTGGGATCCTTCGATGAGTCCGAGGGAAAATCCGACCCTGGAGGGTAAAGAAAGAAAGAAAAAATAAGTCTTTGTTTATAAAGTAGTTTCATCACCATCAAGTACCAATGTTAATTTTTAGAATTAATGGTATTGATAATGTTTTTGGTTTTCCGTCCCACTAACTACTCTTGCGATTTTCGGAAACGCCGAGGTGCCGGAATTTTTCCCTGCAGAAGGTCGTTTACGTGGCGATAAATCTACTGACTCGAGTGATACTGGACTGACCCGGTATCGAACCCGCCAACTTGGGCTCAGAAGGTAAGCGCTTATACTGTTTTAGCCACTGAGCCCGACAAATTTTTAGAACTGAAATATATTTTCACCTTATGTACTACGTGTAGATGCCACGTGAACATACCATATACTACGTGTATATACCACTGTCTCAGGACCCGCGGTTCGGAACACTTTGAGGTGAGTAATAAAATGAAAACATAACCTACTAAGTTTTCGCTGAGTACTCTATATCTGCAGTGATTTGACGATATCATATTTACAGTCGCTCAGACCAATTATGAGAAGCTCAAATACCACCAGAACACATACAGGGCAACTGTGAAAGTTCAGGGCAGATGACGCAACAACGGTGGGTTCAGCGAGTTGAGATAAACCGGAACAGTGTAGCAGGTTCGGTGTATATGTTGGCGACCACATGGTTCAATCCGAATATGAAACTTTTACACCCTTCCAAATGTTTTTATTCAATAAATGCAATTATAGAATATCGAGATAAAGGACCAACTCTAGTTTTTGATATAGTTAAGCATATGCTGCATTTCAGTAATAATAATAATAATAATAATAATAATAATAATAATAATAATAATAATAATAATAATAATCGTAAACCACATCCTCCGTTGTGGATGACATTGCAACACAACAATAAATGTTATCATCTTTAAGTTTATTACAATACAGCAGTAATGAAAAGCAAATCATATTCTTTTTAGAGCGTGAAACCGAAACACACAACCATTATTCACAGTGTCAACCTCCACTCAGTGCTGCCTTACAGCTGGCGTGAGGGCTCTTCGAGCTATGAGCACGGCCTCGTGGTAAAGCGAAGGTGAAAGCCACTTGTGGCCGTTTCTGACAATGCTGGTTCAGACCAAGTGTCATTTTCTTAGTCCTCTTTCTTGCAACATATTCATTACAGTTCATATTTACACATTTAGGTCTTACGGCGACGATGGGACAGGAAGGGGCTAGGAATAGGAAGGAAGAGGCCGTGGCCTTAATTAAGGTACAGGCCCAGCATGTGCCTCGTGTGAAAATGGGAAACCACGGGAAATATCTTCAGGGTTGCCGACATTGGTGTACGAACCCACTATCTCCCGAATGCAAACTCACAGCTGCGCGCCCCTAACCGCACGGCGAAGATATTTCTCCCGCACATCTTCGTCCTTTCACGTAATTACACCGTATAGTCTAATATAATTGATGTTCATTTCTATACCTTTGGCCAACTTGTCCTGTAAAGTACTGGACAAACAACACCCATCTTGTCGGATGTTTTCGATTTCACTGATAAAACAGATTCGTCTTGTACCCCCGGTCAAATTTTCCTCTTTCAGGGAATTAGGATTTGTTCATATGATTTGTGGAAATTGGTCACTGTGAATATGCCATAGAATGTGTCCACAAGATTAGTAAAGTAAACTCGAATCCTCGTCCTGAGGTGGTGCAACTCTTATGGAGCACACCCCCAATGGAGGTGAGCTTCATGTACAGTTTTAACCATATACCAGCCCTCCTGCCATTTTAAGTTTCTGGCAGTACCGCGAATCGAAGCCCGGCCCTCGAGGACGGCAGCTAATAGTGCTAACCTTTACGCTACAGAGGCGGACCACAAAATTAGTGAAAATTGGTCACTGTGAGAGTGCCATGCTTCTGTAGCCAGCCTCTAGAAGCACTGTATAGGCTTATTATTATAATGGTCTTAGCATCTATTATGTTTACTTTTGTTTTTCACTTAAGTGGCTTTCGACATTAAGCTCATAAGTACCAAGTGCTGATCATGTGTTCGAGACCAGTCTGTCAACCTTATTGTCGTGATGCACGTGCTGTATGAATGTTTAACTAAATAGGAGTTTCAAGAATTCGTTTCACATGGAAGAACGAAACTCTGAAAAACCATGTTAGAGATTACTGGTGGAGGACTTCGAAACCATGTGTTCCCCTTGTCTATAAATATCAGTAGCTTAACACTCTAGATCGTGCTGTTCGATAGGAAAAAAGAAGCAAAATTGACCATCTCTGACTCGTGAATAAGGCGGTAAATAGGAAAGTAAAGGTTTTTATTTCTGTGACTCTTCAAACATTAAGAACAGAAAACCGTTATATTTTACGTTCTTGAAACTATAAATTGCATATAAACTGATAAACATAGATTTCTTACGCTTTATCTCACGATTCTCAGCCATCGTCCCGCAGATGCCGACCGTGTTTCATAGATACGGGTTAGTCTGGTACAATGAAACTCCAACTCTAAATGTGAGAACAGTCCCAATATCGTTCTGGAAAGAAACTTTTTTTACCGCTCTCGTATAAAGCTTCTTCTCAAGTTTTCATTTAAGAGAAATAATTGCTAAAGCCCTTACATGACAATGTGTTAAAACTTACACTGATTTTCTGAATCTTTTCAAAAAGAACACATGATTATAAATTAATTTACTTGCTGAAAAAATAATTTAAAATCCCTTTGTCCAGAGTTCCGACAAGCAGCCATTTATCCCTGTCACGTCAATCTGTCGACTATATCTTGCTGGATGGAGTGCGCATTTCACTTCATTATGCTCGCGAATTCAAAGCTCCGCATTACACAAAACAGTTTTTGACAAATGTCGCATCGATCTAGCACATGAAGCCTCTCTTTCCCCACTGATGCAAACACGTCATTAAATAACAAATTAATTATCCATGTCGTTCTTTTAGTAATGACAACTTGTGTGATTGCGGCGTTGTTAAATTATTCAGACGACATACGTAATCGGTGCACTGATGGGGAACTGTCGGCTAAGTGAATCTCTCAACCAAACACCGAACAATACGAAACTCTGGGCCTTAATGCATTGTTCGCCTCCAAATTTTAATAATTGTGGAGAAGCATCATTTGCTTGTTAATCCTCGTATATGATGGAATATTTGTCACGCAGCCCAAATCTATAATAATAATAATAATAATAATAATAATAATAATAATAATAATAATAATAATAATAATAATAACCCTCTTCCTCGGCTAGCGTAGCGGCCTTCGGTTCGGAGGGTTGCTGGTTCGAATCGTGGTCGGGCCGGGGATTTTAGCACGTCTTGTTAATTCCTATCCATCGGGGACTGAGTTTGTGCGCGCCTTAACGCACACCTTTTCATATTCACAGAACACAACACACCACATTACTAACCACCACAGGGACACGCAGTAATGAATACAGTAACTTACATCCCTCCACATACGGTTGGCGTCAGAAAGGGCATCTGGCCGCAAAACAGGCCAAAGTCCACATTTGCGACAGAGTTCGCACCCGCGACCCCACCAGGGTGTGGAAAAAGCGGAGAAAGAAGTTTCTTCTTGCTAATGGTTTAATCGGCGACGCAGGGATAGGAAAGTGATAGGGCTGGGATTGTAGCGACGGTGGCTTTAATAATGTACAATCCCAGCATTTTCCTGGCGTGAAAATTGGGAAACCACGGAAAAAACATCTTCGGGGCTACCGACGATGAGATTGGAACCCACCATCTCCCGAATTCAAGCTCACAACTACGCGACGCAAACCTCACGGCCAAATCGCTCGGTGAATATGTCTACCAAATCTTGAACGTTAGCGACCTTTCTTATGAAATCTGTTGGTGTTGATAGGAGAGCGCGCTGGTAGCGAAACCGTGATATTTCGATGAAACAACTGTGTTAAATAATTATTAGTGTTATCAGTTATCATGTATTACATGTCAGTGTGGGAGTTACGTGGTAGGCGAGCTTGCAGCAGGGTACGGAAATATGCCACGCTACACCAAGAAAGCACATTGGAAACCGTTGAAATTTTATGACCTCGTAATATTGATTAATGAGTTGGAAAAAAAAAAAAAAGAAAGGCAAAGAGAGTAAAGGAACTCATAGCGAGGGAGATAATGGTGCTGAGGTTATTGGATCTGGAGAAGACGAGGTGAAGCAAGAAATTAGCTCTATTATTTTATCTATCACTCGTTTCATATACCAGCTTTATTTTTTAGAAAGTGTCTGTAATTAACAAAGCTACTTTTTATCGTTTAGATTTCGTAGGGCGATGGAATATGTTCCCTTAACAAGTACGGTATAGATGATATCTTAGAAGAGAAAGTGGAAACCATTGTCGTAGAAGACACTACATACATTACTTCGGCGGTTGTTGAATATCGAGGCTGGTCGCAGATCGTAGTTGGGGTTGTAGTTGCGATTGTCGATTACGTGGGACCGGAGGACCATACAGTAGCAATCTGGAGATTGCGATCGATTGCACTGTGTTTACGCTAATCGGATCATCGATCCTCCTGTCCTTCCCTCTCTCCTACCACTCGGCGATAGACGCAAGTGATCGTGTTTTCTAAACAGCACGAGTTCCTGTTCGTTTATGACGGCCTTTCATGGTGTAGATATTCTTGGAAAGTTTCTTATAGTCACAGCCCCTTCTTCAAACCTCGTGCTCTGACATTTCAGCGTGAGATCCGGGAGCCTGAAAGGTGTCATTTGAGGATGTCTTTCCTTGCGTTTCTCTCCGCAATGAAGGTTGAGATAGATCTTTCTAGAGGCTCCGGGGCATTATTGTAATTGTTGTTCTAAATTAGTACAGTTAGTACCTACTACTACAGACTCAAAATAAATTAAAACAGGTTAGGAGGCTAATGACCTTGATGTTTGGCCCCTTAAAAACAGTCATCAAAACATTATACTGGGCAGCTTTAGGTCTCACCAAGCACTGAAGTATACAAGGATATTCCTTGTTTCTAAAATAGAACAATTATTTGTGCCGGGTTGAATGGCTCAGCAGCTAGAACGTGACTTGCTAAGTGCAAGATGGCTGTTTCGATCCAAGCTCAGTCCGGTGGTATTTGAAGGTGCTCAGATTTTCCAGCTTCCTGTCGGTAGATACACGGGCACGTAAAAAACTCTTTCAAGGGTCTCGAAAACCGTGCGTGTCGTTAGTGGGATGTAAATTATTATTATTATTATTATTATTATTATTATTATTATTATTATTATTATTATTATTATTATTTTACAAGTTGCTTTACGTCTCACCGACGCAGATAGGTCTTATGGCGACGATGGGACAGAAAAGGGCTAGGAGTGGAAAGGAAGCAGCCGTGACCTTAATTTAGGTACAGTCCCAGCATTTTCCTGGTGTGAAAATAGGAAACCACGGAAAAGCATCTTCAGGGCTGCCGTCGGTGGGGTTCGAACCCACTATCTCCGGTGGTATTTGAAGGTGCTCAGATTTTCCAGCTTCCTGTCGGTAGATACACGGGCACGTAAAAAACTCTTTCAAGAGTCTCGAAAACCGTGCGTGTCGTTAGTGGGATGTAAATTATTATTATTATTATTATTATTATTATTATTATTATTATTATTATTATTATTATTATTTTACAAGTTGCTTTACGTCTCACCGACGCAGATAGGTCTTATGGCGACGATGGGACAGAAAAGGGCTAGGAGTGGAAAGGAAGCAGCCGTGACCTTAATTTAGGTACAGTCCCAGCATTTGCCTGGTGTGAAAATAGGAAACCCCGGAAAAGCATCTTCAGGGCTGCCGTCGGTGGGGTTCGAACCCACTATCTCCCGAATATTGGATACTGACCACACTTAAGCGACTGCAGCTACCTAGCTCGGTATTATTATTATTATTATTATTATTATTATTATTATTATTATTATTATTATTATTATTATTATTATTATTATTATTATTATTATTATTATAGCACAACTATTTGTTTAACGTCCCTTAAATTGCACTAGGTTTTAAGAGAGCCAGGCTGTCAGGAATTTGTTACAGTGGAGTTCATAGAAATGACAGAACCCAATAATGCAGAGTTGTCGCATTTAAACACCCCGAAATGCTACTAACCTCAGCTCGGAACAAACTTATTAAAGCTTTAAGAACGTATTTCTGAGGAAGGCCCGCTGACCTTGATGAAAAAAAAAAAAAAAAAAAAAATGAAATGGCGTATGGCTTTTAGTGCCGGGAGTGTCCGAGGACAAGTTCGGCTCGCCAGGTGCAGATCTTTTGAATTGACACCCGTAAGTGACCTGCGCGTCGTGATGAGGATTAAATGATGATGAAGACGACACATACACCCAGCCCCCGTGTCAGCGAAATTAACCAATTATGGTTAAAATTCCCGACTCTGCCGGGAATCGAACCCGGGACCCCTGTGACCAAAGGCCAGCATGCTAACCATTTAGCCATGGAGCCGGACGCTGACCTTGATGTTTGTCCCTTACGATGACAACAACAAAAACAACATTAATAATAATAATACTACCATCTTTTTTTATGACTAGCTTTGAATGAAAATCCACAGCTTGTTTCCAGTCATTCGACCGGGTCAGGAATTGAATGAATGAAGCCCCCATCTAGTGGTGAGGATAGGAATTGTACCGGCTGCTGAAGCCTACCGCACTCCTCTTGGGCATTGATTAATGACTGACAGATGAAATGACATGGTATTGGAGAGTGTTGATGGAATGAAAGATGACATGGAAAGCCGTAGTGCCCGGAAAAAAACCTGTCCGCCTCTGCTTAGTCCAGCACAAATCTCCCATCGAGTGACCGGAATTTGAACCACGGAACCCAGCGGTGAGAGGCCGCCGCACTGCCGTCTGAACCACGAAGACTGTACTAGCTTTGAATACTACGAAAAAGTGCCGGGAGCGCTGTGTCCGAGTACTCTGTACTAGCCGGGCAGAGTGGCTTAAAACGTACCCATTTCTTGTTTTTTTTCCTTTTTAAATATGGTAACCCTCTTTCATAACAGTCTTAGTTATATCAGATCCTGTTTAAATAACACCAACTGGGCGACATGGCCGTGCGGTTAGGGGCGCGCAGCTGTGAGCTTGCATCCAGGGGATAGTGGGTTCGAATCCCACTGTCGGCAGCCCTGAAGATGGTTTTCCGTGGTTTCCCATTTTCACACCAGGCAAATGCTGAGGCTGCACCTTAATTAAGGCCACGGCCGCTTCATTCCCATTCCTAGGACTTTCCTATCCCATCGTCGCCATAAGACCTACCTGTGTCGGTGCGACGTAAAGCAAATAACAGTAGTAGTTAAACAACACCATACAGAACTAACTACTCAAGAAGTGGATTTCAGGACAGTCTATATTCGAATCACAGTTCAACAACGTTGGTAATCCTTTACCGCCGGGCTGAGTGGCTCAGACGGTTGAGGCGCTGGCCTTCTGACCCCAACTTGGCAGGTTCGATCCTGGCTCAATCCGGTGATATTTGAAGGTGCTCAAGTATGTCAGCCTCGTGTCGGTAGATTTACAGGCACGTAAAAGAACTCCTGCGGGAAAAAATTCCGGCACCTCGGCGTCTCCGAAAACCGTAAGTTGTTAGTGTGACGTAAAGCAAGTAGCATTATTAGTAATCTTTTACCAACTAGCCGTTAACAGGATAATTATTACTACTACTACTACTACTACTACTACTACTACCACTACCACCACCACCACTAAAATGTTTTCATTCCTCCCCTGAAGGGAGAAGCGGGCCTCTTTAGACAGTGACGCCGTCTCTCAGGCCGGGAGATTTGGCACGGAGAAGGAGAAGCTTGGAGAAGATGAGAGGGTTGGCGGCTATGGCCTATACTAGGAAATTTCCCGGCATTCGCCTTAGTGCAGGAGAATGAAAAACCACGGAAAACCATTCTCAGGACAGCCGACGGTGGGGACCAGTCGTGAGGTACAACCCTTTCCCGTCTCCCGAATACAGAGGCGTAGAACTATGGTAGAGCCGTGGCCACCCCTCCTCTGCTCGATTGGCCGGTCAGAGTGCAGAGCTGTTGGACTACGGACCAGCCGTGGCCACTTATGTGCTGAGACCCACTCTGCATATACCGACGTGGTTAATTAGAACCTCGGTAGTCACTGTTATGTGCTTCCCGTCACAAGCGTGACGGTGGTAGGGCACAAATCCTCGTCAATGAACGTTATTTCCGTTTAGAACGTCGTTCTTAGTTCTCTCAGTGCAACACTATTGCAGGTTGGGATTGAATTGGGAGGACTGATTAGTAGGCCACAAACCATTAAATAAAGAATGCATTAAACCCGCGTGAATAAGGAGGAAGTAAAAGCACGGATTTTTGTTGTCACGCAGGTTCACCTATGGTTCTCTGAACCAGTGATTTGGCACTGTGAACTCGCTCACTGCTATGCAAGTTGAGGAGTTGCATTACATGGTATAGATGTGAGGTGCCTGTGAATGAACCAATGTTGCTATTCCTTTATCTTAGCTTTTCACCAAGCTGGCTGTGGTTCGATTCCTGGCAACTGCATGTAGGATTTTGGAAATGAAAATCACGTCCTTGTGGTTCGGATTCCACGTAAAAGAGGGCTGGATGTTCCGTGGCTACGATCATGATATCAACAGTCACGTAGAACTACAAGCGTGACCTCTGATTTGAAACTAGTTGGCGTGTCTTATGCTTTGTGTTATGCTTTACTGGTGCTGATTTATGGTCAAAGGATTGGCACTTAGGGTTTCGTCGTGGACTTTAGAATAATGAACTGTTTGGACAGGGGAGCTTCAGTTATGGAGTCGAACAATGATCCTAATAATAGCTAATGTTGGCCTTTTCGGGTTTTCCTTCATTGCCACGACGTAGAAGAGGGACTTTTCTTCAAGCCGCCAACTTGGGCCCTGAAAGTCAGGACTCTACCGCCTGAATCACCCAGCCCGCTAATTACAGACTCTCTCAAGTCACCTCACAAGAATATGAATATTTATGAATGAATTTTCCTAATTAAATATTGTGACACAATCGTATAGATGAATATTTTAGTCGTGAAAGTGTAGAAACTTTTCATAGATGGCCCTGTCGACAGCACTCATTCTTGAACTGCTTCATGGATACTTCATCCGGCCTTTAGCACGAATAATCGTGCGGTCGCTATATTATGTTCAAACTATGTAATAAAATGGGAGGTGACTCATTTCTCAGGCAGATGGTCTAGAAACGGGACGGATGCAGAAGTACTTATGTTTACCGCATAACATTAACATGCAAATTCACGTTTCCTGTCATCGAATTCCTTAGCACACACAAAATTATAGAAATTGGGCCTCCTTGCTTAGTAATATACTGGTAGTGTTAATCCTTACCATTAATCTTGCTTCACCTGTTGAGATATACAATAACCTTAGATTTACTTAACAGGACAGTAATCGGCCATTGCTAACTCTCTGTTGCAACTTTCTGTAGTTCTCTTGTAAGAGTAATATCAATGTAGATTTTTCTCGATTGTTTTTATTTATAGTTCTTAGTTTGCATTATTATTATTATTATTATTATTATTATTATTATTATTATTATTATTATTATTATTATCCGTCTCGTTGGCGGAATGGCCCGCTTACAGGTCTTCAGTTCAAAGGGCTCCGGGTTCGATTTCCAGGCAGGTCGCGGATATTAACCGCGTTTGGTTAATTCCTCTAGCTCGGGGGCTGGGTGTTTGTGATCGTGTTAATACACATCTTCGTGTATATACACCACATCACTATACCAACCACATTAGTGCCGCCCCCGATCACTGGGTAAAATACCAGGAAATATTATTAGATTAGTCTAAAAAATAACACTTTCCATTATCATTTCTGCCAAAGCCGCTGACTATGAGAGCAGTTGCCGACCTCAAAGGCGGAATCGGTTTGTCGTTGTCCTTTCTCCAAGCTAGCGGACTCGATTCCAGGTGAGCTCGATAGCATTTGAAAATGTTTAAATTGCGACAACTCCGTTACATTGATTTCCGGAACGTTAAAGAACTTCTGCAAGGACAAATATTCCTACATCTCGGCGTCTGCTGAGCCCGTTAGATGTTTGAACGAACGTTAAACAACTAAAATATCATTATTTCATGCCGCTGCGCGGTCACAGTAGGATAAGGCAGGGCTAGGACTGGGAAGGAAGCCATCCTGGATTTAATTAAGGTATGTATGTATGTATGTATGTATGTATGTATGTATGTATGTATGTATGTATGTAATGCATGGTCGGTCGGTCAAACGCTGTTCGGATCCTCAACAGCTCCCCCATCAGCTGTCACGGATGGCCCAGGCGTCACTGAAGAGGCTTTACTAGAGAAATGAGGAGTGGGGGTAGTTTCCCGTTGCTTTCCTCACTGAGTCAGAAGTTGCTATTACATATCAGTTTGCCAAGCTCGCTGAAATGTATGTACCAATCGACCGTATGAGGGACAGTATCAGTGAAAGTGTATTTCACACCATTCAACACAAGGACTGGCTTCATTGCTCATACCTCAGTCACTTTCATATTGTCAAATTGAAGGATGAGACTGAGACAGGTCAATGAAAGTAACAAATGTGTCCTTGCCCATACCAGTCGATATAGAACACTGTAAACACTAGGTCTCTTCAGCAAAGGCAAATTAAGGTATTATTATTATTATTATTATTATTATTATTATTATTATTATTATTATTATTATTATTATTATTATTATTATTATTATTATTATTATTATTTATTGGTAGTGTTTAAAATTGACCTAATGCACACGGGTTTTCGGTCAGCCTTTGATGCAAAAATGAGAAACTATGGAAAAACCATTTTCAGGGCTGCGCCGGTGGTAGGCCTATGTTTGCCACGTCTGGTTAATTCCTGTGTCTCGTGAACTCGATTTTCTTCTTATACACACCTTTTCATCTACGGACAACAATCTGCAACCAATGGGTGAAGCTTTGCTGTCATAAGTGCATCTTTTTGAAGTGGAAACCTAGTTTTAGAGGACGAAACTACACGAACCGGATGCAAAATGACCTAGTTGTTAGGCCCTGTAAACATCAAGCATCATCATCAATTCATCATCATCATCATCATTATAATCAACAACATCATCAACACGTAATATGCCTACTATAGTTTAGTACATCTCTGCACACAGCAACGCAGATTGCACACGCGATCCCACCGAGGTGTGAGGAAAAGAGGCGGAGAAAGAAGACACAGAATTTCGAGCGGTGGATGATCCTATTCCATGCTGATCTTCCCAATTCAGTCTTGTACTGTTACTTACCTTCATTGTAATTTTTCCTCGTGGAAATTGGAAAATGTGTTTGAGAAAGGTACTCTCAGAATTATATTTGGGATTCATGTTTCATATTTATGAATCATTCCAGGCGACAGAAGTGCCCAATGCGAAGAAAGAACATGTCAAGACGTTGAGGCGCCACATAAGGTTGACTGGCATTTACTAAAAATATGCCTGGACTTGCGACTCATGAAAAAATTCCCGTCAAACTCTTTTAGATTCTTCACCTATATCTCGCGTTTTTGGGTGATAGAAAAGCATGTGGTTATTTCCTTCAATTACGAAGGTGAAGGATATGAATCAGCATTTAGCTCATTTCAAATTCCTGACATCCTTTCGGCCCCTTTCTTTTATTTCTTGCCACCTTCTAAAAACTCAACTCCTTGCAGGAATCCCGTTGCTGGCGGTTTCCGTCCAGCAACACGTGCGAATAACTCAGCCAAAGGAGACAAATGTATACCTATGGACCAAGCTTTGCTTTCATAAGTACATCTGGTTTAAATGGAAACCTATTTTAGAGGACGAAACAACACGAACCGGGTGCAAAATAATCAGTGTGTTTCCTATTCTTTGGCTGTGTAGTATGACCCTGACCTCAATCTCGATCACGCTGGAGTAAAGTACATTGTTTTTGATGGTGGTCATTGTTTATTCATTTAGGGACTGAGGATATTAGTCAGTATCTTCATGTTCCTACTGTGTGTAAAATATGCCCACCGATCTCTGTTAAAGGGATGTACTGTATGTACTGATTGGGGTTGGGGTAGATAACCTCCTGACCTTACTGTCCCAGAATTTTCTTGTGCAGTCAATCAGTCAATCGATCAGTCGATCGACAAATCAATCAATCAATCAATCAATCAATCAATCAATCAATCAATCAATCAATCAATCAATCAATCAATCAATCAATCAATCAATCACCACTGATCTGCATTTAGGACTCGCCGAGCGGGTTGGCCGTGCGGTTAGGGTCGCGTAGGTGTGAGTTTGCATTCGGGAGATTTCGAATCTTACCGTCGGCAGTTTTCCGTAGTTTCCCATTCTCACACCAGGCAAATGTGCCTTAATTAAGGCCACGGCCACTTCCTTCCCAATCGTGGCCCCTTCCCATCCTTGTGTCGCCGAAAACCTCAATGCGTTAGTTTCTACCTTTAAAAACTCCACTCAACATATTCCTATTCCTCAACCTATTCCTCGCCATCTCTCCACTGACAACTCGGAACCTATCGCTTAGTCGAGCTGCTTGTCTACTTACTCCCAAGTCTTCCCAGCCCAAAGTTTGCAACATTTTCGTAAAACTGCTCTTTTGCCGTAACTCACAAAGCACAAATCGTACTGCTTTTCTTTGGAATTATTCCAATCCTCGAAATAAGTAATCCTGGTGAGAGTCCCATACACTGGAACCATACTCGGATTGTGGTCTTATCAGTGACTTATAAGCCCTCTCCTTTACATTCTTATTACAACCCCTAAATACCCTCTTACAATATGAAGAGATCTGTAACCCTTACATAGTTTCCTATTCTTGGCTCTATAGCACATGTAAGCCAAAGCCAGAATAGCTGCTGGAAATCACCATGCCCTGGGATCGAACCACTCAACTCGGGCTTCCTAGTCTCTTCCTACTGCATATACTACTGTGAAGATGGATTTGTAGTTTTATTTTTCACTAATGAAGTCGTGGTCATGCGCTTTGGTCTGAGGACTGGAACGGGGTTCACTCAGTCTTGTGAGTTGATATGAGGAGCAGTTTGATTGCAAAGACAGCGGACCCTGTCGAGAAAGTAAAACAGTACGGCTGAGGAAATATAGCAGTTTTCTAATTTAAAGACATTTATGTATGCCTTGAAAATATCGAAAGGTGAAGATATCTGCACATATTCTATACACCACATTCCAGAATAGTTCGGGATATTTCCACCCCCGTGATGGCATCTCCATCCATGGGACCGAGAGTAAGGTAGTTTTTATTATTATTTTTTTTTTTTTACAAGTTGCTGTACGTCGCACCAACACAGATAGGTCTTATGGCGATGATGGGACAGGATAGGGCTAGGAGTGGGGAGGAAGCGTCCGTGGCCGTAATTAAAGTACAGCCCCAGTATTTGCCTGGTATGAAAATGGGAAACCATGGAAAACCATCTTCAGAGCTGCCAACAGTGGGGTTCGAACCCACTATCTCCCTAATACTGGATACTGGTCGCACTTCAGCGACTGCAGCTCTCGAGCTCGGTAAGGTAGGTTTTAACCTCACCTTTGACCCTCGTGGATTTTTATCTGTTGGTTTCCCCATTTCATTTCTATGCTGGGGTGGTGCTTTTTTATTATCTGCGTCGCATTCTTTCCCAATTTCCTGTTCAGCCTGCACTGGTTCCCTTCCCCATTAGTCTCAATTTCGTGCTAACGGAAGAGAAATTCTGAGAGTGGTACTCACATTATATGCATCAGCTTCGAGGAAGTATGGTTAGAACGAGATTCCCTTGCACATTCTAAAGTTGAAGCCGATTTTGTAGCTCTTGTTTCTTCTTGTTATGCATTTGAAGGCGGACGTGTTTATCTTAATATCTAATAAGAGGTACGTACGGGGTAATCATTCTATGCTGATTTGCTGAATGTAGATTAGTCTGGCAGCAGTTTTACGTCAGTGACATTTTCTCATCTATTAGCGCATTTTTCCGAGCGTGCCCGGCTCCATGGCTAAATGGTTAGCGTGCTGGCCTTTGGTCAAAGGGGTCCCGGGCTCGATTCCCGGCAGGGTCGGGAAATTTAACCATCATTCGTTAATTTCGCTGGCACGGGGGCTGGGTGTATGTGTCTTCTTCATCATCATTTGATCCTCATCACGACGCGCAGGTCGCCTACGGGTGTCAAATCGAAAGACCTGCACCTGGTGAGCCGAACATGTCCTCGGACACTCCCGGCACTAAAAGCCATACGCCATTTCATTTCATTTTCCGAGCGTAAGAGATCTTGGGATTACTTCTTTTGGTCTGAGCTAGAATAAATTTGTTGCCATTATTGGTCTCAGCCTCATCTTTGGCTTTGTTAATATCAAAGTGCCGAGGTACGGGCGATATTAGCAACACAATTCCTCGTGCAGCCAGTTATGAAAGATGTGAAATTGTCGGTCATAGGGTCGGTTGGTATGTTTATTTCAGTGTGCTTGGTAGACTGATATGTAATAGCAACTTCTGGCTCGGAGAGCAAATCAACGTGAAACTACCTTACTCCTTATTTCCCTTGTACGCCTCTTCAGTGAATTTTAGCCCATCTGTGACAGTCCGTGGTGGAGTTGTCGAGACTCCAACCAGTCTTCGGGGTGATTACTTAATTAGTTGCTTCATGTGCGGGACTTGAGACATTTTGATCTTCAACTCCATGTACTTCGCGGTTGTGTGGAGTTCTGGTTTGATAACTACTGTATATATGTTAGGCATCAAACTGGTATTCGCCTGTAATTGTTGTAGTAAACTATGGAAAACTGCCTTTAGCATGGAAAAGAGTGGGATATTAACAATTTCTCTTCTTAATTATATCACCTGAGTCTGAGTACATTCCCGTTTGGTCTTAATTTTGCGATAGAGCTGATAATTGAAACAGGGCTTGCTGGGTGGAGTGTTTGCGATGCTAACTCATTTGCTACAGTAGCGTGGTGTTTACTTGTTATCTGAAAGCACTGGGTTCGAATCCAGACTCGTCCAAGGGCTGGATCGGGATTCACTCAGCCGCGTGAGTTCAGCCGAAGAACTGCCTGAAATATGAGGCATCATATTCGGTCAAGAAAACAAAACAATGCCTTCGAAGAAATCGTTACGCTGACTACGTAAAATTATAAAGTATTTTAAACGGGCACCAGCCGTTTTCGGAGATCTGAGGCCATAAATGGGGAGGGTAATAATGTCTGTAATATAGTTTATAAACAATTTTATGACATTCGGACCTTATGTTGGGATGAGTCGGGCTCCTTGGCTGAATGGTCAGCGTAGCGGCCTTCGATTCATAGGGTCCCGGCTTCGATTCCTGGCTGGGCGGGAATGTTAGCTGCATTTGGCTCGGCGAGTGAGCTTTGTATTCGTTCATCTTTATACACGCTTCTTCATGAACACTCGTCACACTACCAAATACCGCAGAAACATGCAATAATTAATACATCCCTTCATATGGAGTTGGGGTCAGGATGGGCATCTGGTCGTACAACTGTACAATAACAACATATTGTGCCGAACCCAAATCATTGTAAAACGGCCAAGAAGAAGATTGGGATGTGTGTTGAAACTTAAATAACGTATAACCTCAAGTAACTTAAGTGTGAAACGACGCAAGGATTGCTGGCAGTGACCCACAAGTGAATCGCTCAACTTCCGTCATGTTTGTGTCATATTGCGCTTGGCTATGAGTTCTTAGGTTGTTGTTGGATGGCATTGACAACATCCTTCTTATTAACTGCATGGTAGGAACTAAAATTGCGATATTGAAAGTATTCTAATGAAACTTTCTTTTTAGGAACGATATTTGATAATTTCACGACACAGGTAAAATATAGGAAGGAGGACGTGTTCGTTTTAATATCTAATTAGAGTTAAAAGTACGGGGTAGGCCTAATCATTCTATGCTAATTTGCTGAATGTAGGTAAGTCTGACTGCTATTTTTCGTCAATGACATTATTTCGTCTATTAGCGCATTTCGTCTGAGCGTAAGATATCGTGCAATTACTTCTTCAGATGCGTTTTCCAATTCCAGACGTTAGAGGCATAGCCTATTTGGACTGGGAAGCTGCAGCCATGAATGAACTCATAGAATCGAACAATGTCGTCGGCCCTGTCGGTTTTTCTTTCAATCTCACCAGGCACAAGAAGGCATTTTCCTCAGGCTGCATGTCGCCTCCTGAGATAGCTCTCCTTTCCTAGTCCTTCTTAAGAGTACACTTAAGTTCCGTTTGTCAATATTTTTGAAATATCTTGTGATAGGTGAGAGAGAGTGATAATACATGTTGATCGTAACATTTGATGTAGAGCAGAAAGTTTAAATGGGAACATGTTGGGTACGAGACCTTTCATTTAAAACTGTGACCTATTTTTAACAAAATATTTCACACAGACTGTGTCGAAAACCGACAAGACTTCATTACCCATGGGATGAATGTTCAGTACATTGAGCAATTATAATCTAGCACTGTATATTTTTATATCATTGTTAAACGAATAGGAAACAAGTACGAGGGCAGATCAGAAAATAAGTTGCACTTCCCAGTTATGGCCATTTATAACACCACCTATACAACAGCAACACGACTATAACGACATACACTGTAACGTCACTTTTCCACATAGTTTCCAAGAGACTACAAACATTTCTGCGAACGCACAACCAACTTGTCGATGGCGGATGCATAGCAATTTCCTCCAGCGTTCTGCAACCACTCGGAGACAGCGGCCTTCACCTCCTCATCGGTCTGGAAACGTCTACCTCCGTGCTCCGTTTTGAACTTACCGAACAGATGAAAGTCACATGGCGCTAGATCGGGACTGTAGGGTGGATGTTGCCAGACATCCCACTTGAAACGCTGCAACAGTTCTTGTTTGGCGGGCCTTGTGAGGTGTTGCGTTATCGCGCAACAAAATCACACCGGCGCTCAATTTCCCCCGGCGCTTCTCTTTAATCGCTTTACGCAACCGGTGCAACGTTTGACAATACGACGCCGGGTTGATCGTCGTTCCTTTCGGCATGAATTCCACGTGCAGCAAACCCTCCATATCAAAGAACACTGTCGCCATGACCTTACCGGCTGAAGGTTGAACCTTGGCCTTCTTTCGTTATGGTGATGAGGGGTGCACCCATTCCATTGATGTTCGCTTCGTTTCGAGGGTGAAATGGTGGACCCACGTTTCGTCGCCTGTGACGATTCGCCGCAGAAACCCGTTGCCGTCTGCGGCATAGCGTTGCAAAAATGCCAGGTAGGATTGGAAACGTTGTCCCTTGTGCTCATTGGTGAGAAGACGTGGGACCCATCTTTGACACAGCTTACGATATCCAAGGTCCTCGTGAGCAATGGCGAACACACTGCCATACGACATGTTCAGCTGCGTCGCGATTTCTCTCAGTTTAATGCGCCGGTACTGTCTAATGATCGCATTCACACTGTTGATCTTTGCACGGGTCCTGGACGTTGCGGGCCTGCCTTCGCGATGGTTGTCCGTGATATCCGTGCGTCCGGCTTCGAATTGCTGACACCACTTTACGATACCTTGCCGGGAAATAGCCCGCTCCCCATACACAGCACTAATTTCACGATTAATGTCCGTGCAAATCTTCCTTTTGGCCCATAGGAATTGGATTGTCGCACGCACCTCATATTTGGAGTGAACGTCCAGTTGACGCGCCATTGCATTTGGCCGCTGTTCACACAGTACTAGACGAGACACCACAGCGACCTGCCTAACAGACGTGTGGGCAGTGTCTGACCTTTTCTCCGCTGTGCCCACGTTTGCGAGACACAGCGCGCTGCTGCGGTGCGTTAATGCAACTAACCTTTTGATCCACCTATGTAATACATTTTCTCCTTTCTAAACACGTTCTCTATTAAGTGCACACTTCATGCGACTGGTCATCTGGGTATTATGTTCGATTTGTCACACATGTCAAGTTGACCTGACTCTAATTATCCGATTTATATTTTACTTTATGTTTATCACACTTTCCCTTGTACACTGGAGTTACTATAGCAGCTCTCCATTCATCTGGTATAGCTCGTTCTTGCTAATAGTAATCTAACAAATATTTCAGATATGGCAGTACATCCCAACCGATTACCTTAAGTATATCCCCAGAAATCATATCATTCCCAGCTTTTTCTAGTTTTCAACTTAAGTACGTTTTTTGTAAATATCTTTATTATTGTTGGTAATTTTAGTACTTCCTCTTCCTGGATGTTATCCTTATATCCATTTATCTTTACATACTGCCGACTGAATACTTCTGCCTTCTGTAAGTCCTCACATACACACTCCCCTTGTTCATTCTCTGGAATGTCTTTCCTAGAACCTGTTTGTGCCTTATAGTACCTTTACATACTCGTCTTTAACATTTTCGAGCCGGGCTGAGTGACTCAGACAGTTGAGGCGCTGGTCTTCTGACCCAACTTGGCAGGTTCGATCCTGGCTCAGTGCGGTGGTATTTGAAGGTGCTCAAATACGCCAGCCTCGTGTCGGTAGATTTACTGGCACGCAAAAGAACTCCTGCGAGACTAAATTCCGGCGTCTCCGAAAACCGTAAAAGTAGTTAGTGGGACGTAAAACCTATATTATTATTATTATTATTATTATTATTATTATTATTATTATTATTATTATTATTATTATTGTTGTTATAGACTAGTTTCATGATTACGTTATTTTCTTTTAATTCCATTTGTGTATCTCATTACAGAATCCTGCCCAGCTAACCACTCATGGCGCCAATTTCTGCCCGCGATTTCATCATCCCAAAGAGGATATTTTATTGCCGAATAATGTGCCCAAGGAGATTGTATTAGAAGTCGATAACCTTCCACATCCACAAGTTGGACACACTGGATTTCAGTGCATCGTCAATATCGAGGGGGCTAAGATGATGGTGCCAGCACGAGTCGAGTCAAATCGCTTCATAGTCTGTGACAAGACAACGGTAGGTAAATTGTCAGGAAACTTCTGTGACATTTCCTATCTTCAATTTTATATCCTTTAGAGAAACATTTCAGTTTGGTACGGTTTTTCTAGGTATAGCAAGATACTATCTACTTGTATTATATCTTGGAAATGTTTCATTCCTCCTTGGTCTTCTTTCGTTTGTTGTCCACTTAATAATAATAATAATAATAATAATAATAATAATAATAATAATAATAATAAGTGTCCTCTTTGTATGTCTTGATATGAACCAATATCTAGCCGTCTGAGGTACACCAGGAGAAGATACTCTTTGTTAACTTTTAAAATAGGTAATGAACATTTTTCTGTGCTCATGAAATATCTTCTTTTACAGTATTCATATGAAGCAAACTCTGGAGAGTACGAGGCAAGTGTAACCATTGTTTGGAATCGGAATCATCATGTGGACACCATCAACGTAACCTTGTACAAGTGTGATATCCTGGGTTCTCATCGGGAACATCCTGACTGTTCTCTGTGCGTCACTCGCAATGCCAAGTATCAATGTATGTGGTGCGGCTTGACTTGCAGCTATAGCCAGAGTTGTCAGCACACCCCTGTCAGTGAATGTCCCAAACCTCGGATTGATATGGTAAGTTACTTTCTTAATATGAAGAGACATCCCTAGTTGTTAGGTACCTACTTATTATCGAATGTTCAGCCATGATGTTATTTCAGAATTCCCGTGTTGGTCAAATATCAGTTGTGTTATTCCAGTATATTGATGCAAAGAATGACAGGAAGTGTCTCGATGCTTGCCATTAAATCTATTCAGAGGTGTTGTTGATGCATTATTTTCTGCCATCGGTTTGTTCAAACACCTCGATATCCGTAATTTTTTTGTTCCTCAGTAAAATAATTCTAGAGTTAATTACTCAGATGCTGTAATATTGGCATTTCCCTCAAAATATCATATTATCATTAAACAAAGTCTTTTACATTAATTCTGGCCTCTTGGTTATTTTGTATTCGCCTTCTGTTCCCAAGACAGTGGGTTCAGTTCTGCTTGAAGTCACAGGCATTGGAGGAGGGTGTCTAAACGCGGCAACTTTGTGTCGTTGGTTTCTGACACATTCAAGTTATTTTCAGTTGCGTGTCAAAACTTCTTTGGTTAATAGCTGAAAGATTATTTTACTACACAGTACAACGACACTGCAACATTTTACTATATTTTCAAGCAATGTAATAGCTAAAATGCATTGTCAGGGATCTGACATACAGTACATTGACATGAGGTGCTGACAGGGTCTAAGGGAATCATAGCACCTCAAATAAAATAAGAGTTTTGTCTGTACAAAAAAAGATAGCATTTCTGCATCGATCGTGTCCACAATAAGAAGGAAATGCAATTTTAAATTTTCCGTCATCTAGTGTATGTATGTATGTATGTATGTATATAATGTATGTATGTATGTATGTATTTGTATCGCAAGAAAACAGTTGAACAAAATGTAATGAAAATTGGTACATAAAGTCGGGGAATAAGGCACTACAATCTAGGATATAAATAATTTTATTTACGCTGGTTGAAATGGTAGCTTAAGCGAAGGCCTAAAATTTAATTCTCAAATATCTGTTATTTGCAGTCGTGTCGATAAAGACTACTTAACAGAAGTTATAGAGAATACAATTTTTGATCATTTATCTCTAATACAGTTTTATCGAACCGGCTATGATAACAGAGATACCGGTATTTATGAATTTAGACTTTTGTTGCTTAGTCCATATCAACGCCAAGCCACGAGAATTTTTTTTAAATTTTTTGCTAGGGGCTTTACGTCGCACCGACACAAGATAGGTCTTATGGCGACGATGGGATAGGAAAGGCCTAGGAGTTGGAAGAAAGTGGCCGTGGCCTTAATTAAGGTACAGCCCCAGCATTTGCCTGGTGTGAAAATGGGAAACCATGGAAAACCATCTTCAGGGCTGCCGATAGTGGGATTCGAACCTACTATCTCCCGGATGCAAGCTCACAGCCGCGCGCCTCTACGCACACGGCCAACTCGCCCGGTGCCACGAGAAAATGACCGTGCAAAATTTAATGAAAATCGTTATATAAATTTGTGAAATAATGCAGTTTAATAATAATAATGCTATTTGCTTTATGTCCCACTAACTTCTTATACGGTTTTCAGAGACGCCGAGGTGCCAGAATTTAGTCCCGCAGGAGTACTTTCATGTGCCAGTAGGCCTAAATCTACTGACACGAGGCTGACGTATTTGAGCATCTTCAAATACCTCTGAGCCAGAATCGAACCTGCCAAGTTGGGGTCAGAAGGCCAACGCCTCAACCGTCTGAGCCACTCAGCCCAGTCTTTTGCGGTTTTACTCTACTGGCTATGATAACAGACCTATCCGTGTCGGTGCAAAGTAAAAAAATTGTAAAAAACCCCAGAGATATTCACAGTTTAGACTATTGTTGGATCCGCCTCTGTGGAGTAGTGGTTAGTGTGATTAGCTGCCACAAGCGGAGGCCCAGGTTCGATTACCGGCTGTGCCAAGAAATTTGAAAAGTGGTACAAGGGCTGGAATGGGGTCCACTCAGCCTCGGGAGGTCAATTGAGTAGAGGGGGTTTCGATTCCCACCTCCACCATCCTGGAAGAGGTTTTCCATGGTTTCCCACTTCTCCTCCAGGCAAATGCCAGGATGGTACCTAACTTAAGGCCACGGCCACTTCCTTCCCTCTTCCTTGTCTGTTCCTTCTAATCTTCCCATCCCTCCTCAAGGCCCCTGTTCAGCATAGCACGTGAGGCCGCCTGGGTGAGGGACTGATCATCCTCCCCAGTTGTATCCCCCGACCCAGAGTCTGAAGCTCCAGGACACTGCCCTTGAGGCGGTAGAGGTGGGATCCCTCGCTGAGTCCGAAGGAAAAACCAACCCTACAGGGTAAACGGATAAAGAAGAAGAAGACTATTGTTGCTTAATCCATATCAATCCCAAACATCACTAACATGGAAATATTGTTCAGTCGTGTTAAATGACTGTCTTAAGGGGAAAACCATGTGGTCATCAATCCACATCGGCAAGGAAAATTGTAAAGATTTTTATCAAAGTGAGACAAAATTTTGAAGGAACGTCATGAAAGGAGGAAGAATGACTCCCTTTGCATGGGATATTCTAATATCACAGAATAGGAAGAAAACTAAATACGAAGGCTACAATATCGGAAGTCCATAAAATTGATCAACATTTTTTGTTGTAGTGTGTTTTGTCTCCTCTGCTCCCACTCATCTCTGATGGATGGCATTATTACTACATGCCCAGTAGGCTTGTTTTAAACATTATGCATTGTGTTTAACAGGATATTTGCTTTCTTACACTAAGCAATCATTTAACATTTTTGTTCAGATTCTGTTTGCTTAAGTTAACCATGAAGTTTGGTTTGTTGTTTTCTAGTAGGAACATAAAATAATGCTTACAAGAAATCTTTCCAATCATGATTCATGTTTATATTTATGGTGCAGGCCTACCACAGACTGTGTTGAAATAACTTCTCTCAAATGTCCATTACTCACCAAACACACTTGATGAACTTTGATAACCTTTGTTGATTGCTGACAGGATCAACTTGATTGGCATTAATAGTAGAGTATCTACATTATGTGCAATTTAAATATTTTCTTCTCTTCTAGATAAAACCGTTGAGTGGTCCTATTGAAGGCGGGACATTGGTTACTATAGAAGGCAGCAATTTGGGTCTAAAGGAAGATGATGTGAAAGGCAAAATACGTATTGGAGATACACCCTGTGAACTTATTCACTACGAAGTGTCTGTGAGGATTGTTTGTCGAACAGGTCCATCTGAAGGTGATATGGTTGCTCCTGTTAGTGTTGGAAATGAAGCTGGTTATACAGAATCATCTGTACACTTCAGTTATAAAGTAAGTAAGAATGTCCTCTAGCACTAGTTTCCATTAAAACATTCTCAACTGCCAGCACAGTGAATTACAACAAAAGTTCATTGTAATTTTTATAGGGAAATACTCTCTCAAAAAATCTGATGCAGACAGGGCTAAATTTAATTACTGCAGTGCCCATGGACCCAAGAAATTTTGTACCCTGCCTCACTTTCCAAAACTTTGGAATATACACACCTGAATTTGAAAGTAATCACCATCTTAGAAATTTCCAACTTGCCTTTTCATTAGCAAATTTTTCTGTGAGATTTTCATAATCTAATTGTACAGTTATATAATTTCAATGGCAAGCATAGCAAGATAGACCAAGTGTTGTTGAGTGTGAGATTAATATAAATCATTTTTCATCCTTGCAAGGGTCAAAAATGACCTTTCAGTTGAGTGGTTTGAAACAGGAGTACCCTAAATAAATAAATTTGAAAATAAACTGAAAAAATGTGATGACACAAATACAAAACCCAAAACTAATGTGCAGTTAAAAACAATAAATGGCATAGGAAACAAATGATGGTGTGTTATTCCATTCATTCTCCCCTGAAAATCAAATACAGTAGTTAACACTATGACCAACAGCAGCCACAACTCGCTGCAGTGTGAAACTTCCCTTATTCACATCATAGGATATCCCTTTCCAAATTAATACAAAACTTGTTTTAAATTTTTTGTGGATATGGTTAATATTTTGCTTCCCCCATAAATTTTCCACCCTGTTTATAAGCCTCTCTGGCCCCTGCCTACGTGCACCCCTGGATGCAGGCAGGTAGCAAACAGTATTTGCATGCTGAGCTTTTAACCCTTTCACTCCGGTGTAGCGAGTACGGTGACGTGACCCACTGGACGTGAGCAGTAAGTGGCTCACCGAGCCCGCTGCATGGGATACTTGTCTCTCTCCGCTCTCCCGTCCTCATACGGCTTGCGATGTGAGGAGAGAACAGGAAGAGGTTAAATGTATTTTATTTTATTTTTAATGCGGAACTTCACCTGCAGCCACATTCTGAGAAAAGAATCTATTAGGCTCCTCGCACAGAACAGTTATGATACTCGTGTTAAAAAACAGCTGAAAGAATCTTAACATGCTAGCATTATCCACTAAACTTTTCAGTCCGGAATTAGCTGTGTCGAAATTAGGTTTCTTAGGATTCAGGTACTTCCTTTTCCAATTAAGTTTTCTGCTCGGTGATTCAGGCACCTGGTCTTCATCCTCACTATCTTCATCTTCGGTCAAATCGTTGAAGTAGGCCGACCTTTTAGACGACGAAGCGGGAACTGAAGTAGAAAATGTGCCTGAAGTAGAAGGTGTGATTGAAGTCGTTCTGTCACCAGATTAAGATTATAAATCACCATCGTCATCATCTTTTTGAAAGTCACTACCCGATATGAGGGTAAGAGCTTCCTCCGCAGTATATCTTCCCTCCGTCATAAGGCCTTTCACAATTTAAAAGGGATTGAAAGCTAAATCGACAAGCATAAGCACGTCAAGTCAGCCTTGAGAGACCTCCCAGGCCAAACTTCCCCAGTAGTCTACAGTATTGTAGTGAAAAGGTAAACAGCCGAAAGACACGCAACTTCTACAGGAGTCGACTGGCTATGAGGCACGGCTCCAGCACGACTGCTACAGCAGTCCACCGGGTATGCGGCACAGCTGCCCCCTGACTGATAGAGCGGTCAACAAGAGTGAAAGGGTTAAATATCATTGTTAAATACAGTTCATTTAGTATTTACTTATACTTGGTTCCTACCGGGCGAGTTGGCCGTGCGGTTAGGGGCGCTTGGCTTTGAGCTTGCATCCGTGAGATAGTGGGCTCGCCCGGCAGCCCTGAAGATGGTTTTCCGTGGTTTCCCATTTTCACACCACGCAAATGCTGGCGCTGTACCTTAATTAAGGCCACGGCTGCTTCCTACCAACTCCTTGGCCTTTCCTCTCCCATCGTCGCCATAAGACCTATCTGTGTCGGTGCGACGTAAAGCCACTGGCAAAAAAAAAAAAAAAAAAAAAAAAAAAAAAAAACTGAACTTGGTTCCTGGGCAGTAAAGGAGTGATATAGAATTGAGTTGTATGTATGAACAAATGTCTATGTTACATTTCCTATATATTGAGAAAAATGGCAATAAGGATGATTGTTGATTGTTGTCTGTTGTCTGTTGTCTGCGGGACATGGCTACGCGGGAGAATCTAGTGTCAAAAATTTCATTTTTAGGTTCTGTATTGAATTGAGATTTACATTACACCTATTCAATACAAAAAATAGTGATAATTACAAAGTCATCACGTGTTCATTTTTATTTGGGACCAGTTTCGGCATTAGGGTATGCCATCCTCAGCCTAGGAATTAAGACAAAGACATTGGACATAGAGTACATTACATTCCTTAAAATTATTAACAATACTTTTTTAAAAATGTACGTACTTATACTTCACATATGTACAAGAGTTTTTATCATTAAAATTGAATATAGAAAGGTGTACACCAAAATGTTTGTACAGTTAAAATTAAAAGAGTGGAATGAGCTTTCTTTACATTGTAAGAATATCATAATGATATATATGAAACTGAGTTTCTTACTTCAGTAATATCATTAGCAGTCCTTATAGATAGGCTGATGGACTAGTTACAACAACCAGTTGTTTACCTAAATTTCCTCATAGATGTTCAATAATTATTCAACTTAGACATAACAGTGTGTGAAGTTTAAATAAATGTCATATATGGCTAAAATATAGTAAGGCTTCTGTGTCACAGGTTATTATGTCCACAAGGGTTCAGTAAACAAAAAGAATAAGTCTGCGTGTCCACAGGTGTTAACTACTTTCCAGTTCTTGTGGTATATGTAAAATTTGGTTTATCTATTTGAACATCTTGATGTCAGTTTTTAAACGTTTGTAATCAATGTAGATATGCTGATGACATTTCTTGGTGTCACAACTGAATAATATTGGAGTGGTATTATCGTACTTTGCAATTTTCTGATGTGTATACCACCAGGCTCATCTTCAGGATATTTCCTCCACATAGCCTCTGTGATTTTTAGTTCTTCATGATGCCCTGGTCAATAGGGAACATGCATGATCCGGGGTTTTAATTAAAAATATGCTAATCTGATTCAAAATTTCATGCAGAATTCAAAAATGTGATCAGAATGTACAAATAATAACTCCAAACATGATAAAAATCTACGAAAATGTCACGTCACGCAAGTATGCGATCTCATTGGTCTGACGTCATCGTACAGGTTGACTGAATTAGCAGACGAAATAACACATAGTGTGCTGTGAGAAGCAGGATACACTTCGCGTATTTCTACTTTACGTTAGTGTCTAGTATGGTTAAATTCGAGGTCTATACATTGGATAATAATCTGAGTGGTATATTTTAGACTTAAAATGAATCCTGCGCAGACAGTGAGGCAGAAAACTTATAAATGGTGTAGAGTTCCGATGTGCAATAGCACATCGCATACCATACCAAACAAATTGTTTATAAATGTTCCAAAGACGCTAAAACTAGGGAGAAATAGATTTTGGCGAGCCGGAGAAATGCTGATGATATATCGGAAAAGTCTACAGTTTATTTTTTTGAAGATTTTAACGTAAGATGAATTTGTTTGAATTTTCAAATCACTTTTCCATGTCAGCTGTTCTAGCGGTAAAACTTTAAATTTTAATGTATGATGCTTTATTTAAATGCTTCAATTACATCTTGGAATAGGAAAGTAATAAACAGTGCATTAAATAATTCTGATTATTAAAGTATTCTCCAAACCTAACCTATGTTTTGGGTGATCCATGTCAAGATAATAAATCAAAGGGGTTATGAACCATTTTGACAGCTCTAATTCTACCAATATATCTTGGCATGGGACAGTTATGTATGTCTTTATTGAAGAGATTAATTGGTAGAGAAATATAGGCTATATCTAAATACCCTATAATGTAACAAAGATTAGGCGTATACATCATGAAAGGAAACAACGTGAATTTAACAAATGTATAACTATACACAAAACCAATGCTTGTCTGTTGGGGTCTTATAAGTTAACAATGCTCAATTATAATAATTATCATAATATTAATGAAATAAATAACATAATTGCACACAGGTGAAAATAGTGATGTAGGTGTTTAAAATATTATCCAACTTAGCCTAAGTTTTAGGTTATACAAGCCAAGTCAATAAACCGAAGGGTAAAAATACCGCGCGAGTTGGCCGTGCGGTTAGGAGCGCGCAGCTGTGAGCTCGCATCCGGGAGATAGTGGGTTGAACCTCACTGCCGGCAGCCCTGAATATGGTTTTCTGTGGTTTTCCATTTTCACACCAGGCAAATGCTGAGGCTGTACCTAAGGCCACGGCCGCTTTGTTCCCATTCCTAGGCCTTTCCTGTCCCATCGTCGCCATAAGACCTGTATGTGACGGTGTGACGTAAAGCAAACAGCAAAAAAAAAAAAAAAAAAAAAAAAAGTAAAAGTCACAGCACCCAAAGACATTCCTGTATTGAGCGACTAAAATGTCACCAGGACACTTTTCTTTCCTGATATGCTCAGCTTGTTAAAAGCCAAATGTAATTAATGTTATTGGCTTCACGCCCCGCTAACTACTTCTACGATTTTCGGAGACGCCGATGTGCAGGAATTTAGTCCTGCAGGAGTTCTTTTACGTGCCAGTAAATCTACCGACACGAGGCTGACGTATTTGAGCACCTTCAACTACCACCGGACTGAACCAGGATCGAACCTGCCAAGATGGGGTCAGAAGGCCAGCACCTCAACAGTCTGAACCACTCAGCCCGACTTGTGAAAACTAGATGAAGTCATATTTATCTTTATCATGTTTAACTTTTTCCCTCCACAAAGATATTTAATTCTCTTTCATGGGCCTTGGAATTGGGTAGGCCAGTTGTCCCAACCATAAATATATATCTTTTTGGGAATGATAGATTATAGCCCTATAGTACTATGATCTTTCTTTCTTTCTTAATCAGTTTATCCTTCAGGGTTGGTTTTCATCTCGGACTCAGCGAGGGATTTCACCTCTACCACTTCAAGGGCAGTGTCCTGGAACGTGAGATTTTGAGTATGGTGATGAAACTGGTGAGGAGGGCCATTACCTCGCCCAGGCGGCCTCACCTGTTATGCTCAACAGGGGCCTTGTTGGAGGATGGGAGGATCGGAAGGGATAGACAAGGAAGAGGGAAGGAAACGGCCGTGGCCTTAGGTGCCTGGAGGAGAAGTAGGAAAATACGAAAAACCACTTCGAGGATGGCTGAGGTGGGATTCGAAACCCTTCTACTCAGTTGACCTCCCGAGGCTGAGTAGACCCCGTTCCAGCCCTCGTACTATTTGTTTTCAACTTTCATGGCAGAGCCGGGAATCGAAACCGAGCCTCCGGGAGTGGCACACAGTAACCACTACACCACAGAAGCGGACTAGTACTATAATGCTACCTATATGTTTATGTTAGTGCTGAAATCCGATTTCTTACTTTACTAATGCTGAAAGCCCGAAAATGTAATGTTATTCTTTAATAGGGGAATCAGTCTAGAAGGAAATGTTGAAAGTGATGTGATATCTATCCAGGTTCGTTGTTATCCTAATACTATGGGTTACAGTACATTGCACGTATATAAAAGACGCCACTTACAAACTTGCTTGTTATCCGCGAATTTCTGCGGCCACAAAAGTCACATTTTTCAAGAATGATGACATCTACACATGGTAGATTGTCTGACTGTTTTGAACCTTTCTTCTGTCATTTCGAAGTTTTTCGCGATCATGAATAATAAACAATCGGCTTTTAACAACGGCTGATGCACAGCGGCTGGTAGAGCTCCATGCGGTACTGGATCGTGACGTCACAGCGCGCCGCTTACGCAGAGGCCGTTTCACTCGCCTTGCGGAAAGGCACTATTAAATATTTTTTTAATGGTAGAAAACAAGGCAACATACCACAATGTAATACGTTTACGTACTATTTCATTGGTGTACTTTTCAAAAAAAATATTTTTGAAAATGATGCATGTTCCCAATTGTTCAAAACTTTTGAAGTTATTCTTGTCCACCTCTATGATTTCAAAGTTTCCATGTTCTGTAACTTGTTTTTGATTTCATCATTAAATCATTAATCGAGTGAGGATGATTGAAATGCCTGCCTCTCTGGTCTTTAGGGACATCAACCCCGATGACCTCGATGTTAGACCCCTTTAAACAACAACAACAAGCATCATCATCATCATCATCATCATCATCATCATATGTCTCTGGAGAATCTGGATACATCCATGTGAAATTGAAAATGTGTGCATAAGGGTGGTTTTACAAACTTGCAGAGAGCCTAATCTGTAATGAAATGTGGCCTTTTTTGGAGAAGTTGCATCTGTTAGTCCCTTTCTTTCATCTATTAGGTTCCTCTAGGTCAACACATTGCATTAAATAAAGGTTCTGTTCATCATAAGATAAATTATAAAATCTAGAAAATAGGATGGTTTTAAATCACAACTCAATTCTTTACATCCATATCTCTTACATTTGCAATAGAAATTATCTATTGCTTTCTTATGTGCTTCTACATTCTTACCTCTTTTACTGGTGTAAGCTCTTCCACTGTCCCTTAATTGTTTTTGTATGACATCTTTCCACTCACTGGGATCACTTTTCTTGCATTTATTTTTCGTCAACTTGTGTACATCGCTTGCTGGCAACAGTATATTACTATCACTACTAGCGTCTGATTGCATGACCACTGTGTCAATGAGTAACTAAATAAGCTTAGTAATATACAACTGAAAACACCAGAACAATCTTCTCATTAGAATGTGTTCATTACATTGCATTCAATTCATAACATTGTCGCAGCACTCGTGCAGGAACTGATGTAACATAGACTTTTGTTCCATTATTTTTAAAGTGCATTTTGCTTCACAATTTCTAGAATGCTATAGCCATCTGTTGAGATATCAGTGGCTTAGTGCACAAACATTGTATGTCCATTTATGGCCAGTTTGGAGTTAATACGATATTTGGATGTCTCTCAAACATATCTAGTTAATTCACAATTATAGTATGTCCAAATAATAGGGAACATGCTGGTTTCCAAGGTGCAAATATTGCATGTCCTAGTTAAATCAACAACTATACTTCACGAATGTTGTATGTCCCATATAATTTTAGCCTAGGTATGTCCATTTGGTTTTCATTTCACTTGAAGGTGCAGATATTGTATGTCCAGACATACTATTTTGCTGTTGAAAATTTCAAGTTCGTACTGCCTTGATGGAGCACAAATATTGTATGTCCTGGACACTGTTTTGAAAGATTTGAGACATATTTATAACTGAACAGTGATTATTCAACTTTATTTAATTACTTATTATTCATACCTTGTGATTTTATTAAGAAAATAAAATAATTTAACAATAGATGATGAAAAAGAATGTTGAAATTTGAGAAATACAACGTTTGTGCTTGGAAGTTCTCTTTCACATTGTTAGTGCCAAATGTTGTATGTCCCAACCTTCCATTAAAATATAATGAATAATTCCTTTACTGATGCACAAAAATGTGGTCCAATTGTTGAAATACAATTACAAAGAAATAATCTATAGATCAGTAACACTGACTACAGCTATATTATTTGACATAAGTAAATGCAACTTCCATAAACTTTCAATTTGAGTTTTCTCAGAATCATGATTTTTGGACGTACAGTGTTTGTGCACTAAGCCATTGATATGATATGCTCAGACTATCTGCAAATACGGATCCAGGACACATCATAGATGTTTGCTCTGTGAATATCTCAAATACCACAAATTGTAACAAAGACATTCGATTGTGCATACGACTCAATTACAAATGTCTCTTTTTCTTGTGCTGTAACTCCTTAATAAATTTTGTGCCATAGTGCCATTATGTCCTCTACTTGATGCATCATTTATATCTTGTAATAGTGTAGAATTGATTGTGATGTATCAAAAGAGAATTGTCATGATGATGATTGTGTTTCAAGGGGGCTAACATCTATAGGTTATCAGCCCCAAGAGAATTGTCATATCTGTCACCTTCCTTCTGATGTATGTATTGGTTATAGCGCTATCAAAGGAGGACTTATATCCTTAAAATTTCAGTGAATTCTCTCAAATTGTCTTTATTTCATAGCCTTCAGTTTTTAAAATTTTCATTCCTGAATTAGGTCACTGTGTTAGGGAGACCAAGTGGAAGCAATTGATCAGTGAAAATGATTAGTTTCTAATATGTGATTCAATGATTTTCAGGATGTACAACTTGAAGGGGTATTCCCTCCCATGGGTCCACAGAGTGGTGGAACTCAGTTAGCCATCACTGGTAAAGACCTCAACATTGGTAGCTCAATTTCTGCATACTTAGATAATCTACCCTGCCAAGTGAATTCAACACAGGCCTCGAGTAGTCGCATCACATGTGTTACCTCACGATCAAATGGGCCTGTGAGGATACAGAAGTTGACTTTGAATATTGATGGTGCCAATCGGACTCTGGAAGGCAATCCTTTCAATTACACATTGGATCCTACAATTATGGAAATAAAACCTTTGAAAAGTTTTGCATCTGGTGGCAGAATGATAACTGTTCATGGCACAAACCTCGATACTATTCTGAAACCAGAGATGGTAGTCTACATTGATGATGAGCCTAACCCTATTAATAAAACGGTAAGAATATGACTCTCAATACTTGTATTTCATTGGTGCAGTGTTTAAAAAAAAAAGAAAGAGAAACTATGGGGTTACTTCATGGCAATTATGAGTTAAAAAAGAGAACTTCCGATTGCTCATGATATGATCTCAAAAGAAGTTTCACTTTTTACGCCACTGTATGATTTTCTGTGGATGAACTGTAACTGAGCATTTGAAAACGAACCAGGGATACAGAATTTATCTAGCTTGACTTTACTTTTACTAAGTGACTCCAGTATATGAATTTTATTTCTAATTTTAATATCATGTTTTAGCTTTTGTACCCTTCTGTGATGTATACTTTAAGAAACATGAAGAAATTTGATCTTTTGTTCATACTTATATTAAATTTTTTGTACAAAAACAGGTGTGTACGGTACTCAACACTGCACAAATGGAATGTCCATCACCCCCTGTGAACCTCAAATTTTGGCAGACAGCTAGACAGCGCCGCTCCCTTAGTAAGACTCCACGCTCATTACCAAAGTATAGGGAAACTACCTTAGCCCTTAGGATTGGATTCATAATGGACAATGTTGAAGCTGTAAAAGATCTGGAGAAACACTTTCAAAGCCTCAGATCACAATTGTTGTACGTAGAGGATCCAAAATTCTTCCAGTTTCCTAATGAAATAAAACTATATAAAGGAGACACATTAGTAATTGAGGTAAGTTAAAATATTTAGTGGTACACTGTGGAAATATTTATTTATGAACATGCAATTCAAGTGCAAGTGAAATCTCTATAAGTGTAAAACAAAGAAGACAGTACATGTTCTTATTTATGGGAAGTGTACAAACAGACACATTCATTTTCCTCACCATCAAACTTCCAAACTTTTGATCTTTTAAACTTAAACATCAGGAGGAAAATTAGGAGAGCCAGGTTGAGTGGCACAGATAGTGGAGTGCTCTCTTTCTGAGCTCCAAGTTGGTGGATTCAATCTTGGTGCAGTCCAGAGGTATCTGAAGGTGCTCAGATATGCCAGTCTTGTGTTGGTAGATTTACTGGCCCATAAAAGAACTCCTATGAGACAAAATTCCAACACATTGTCCTCTCTAAAAACAGTGAAAGTAGTTAATGAGACACAAAATTAATAACATTATCAGCTGATTGATTGCTGGCTTTCTGAACTCAAGTTGGTGGGTTCAATCCCATCTATTTGATGGTTCTTAAATACATTCATCATTTCCGGCAGGCACAATCTGAAGGTAAGAGCACAGATTCATACTGAGGTATTGCACTTGAAAATGTGAGTCAAAATGTTCTCAACTATCTTAACTGAAATAGTTGTGGAGGAAATAGGCACACTAATCCCAGAAAGCCAGTTTAGCTTAGAGATGCAACCATCATGCAATTACTTACCTGATAGAACTGGCACAAGATGCCTTATGACATGGGGGAAAAATATCATGTGGTCTTCATAGTCTACAGGAAAGATTTTGACCACTTAGAGAGAGGCCCAACCACAAACTCAGTCAGATGATCATAAATACAGATCCCATTGCAAGAATAATCTATTAGTATAAGATAAAATAATATGTCCTGACTGACTGACTGACTGACTGACTGACTGACTGACTGACTGACTGACTGACTGACTGACTGACTGACTGACTGACTGACTGACTGACTGACTGACTGACTGATTCATCATTGCCGAGCCAAAACTACTGAACATAAAGAAATGAAATTTTAGGGATACATTTATATTACGATGTAGGTGCTCACTCATGGAGGATTTTTGGATATTCCATCGCTAACGAGGTGAAAAAGGGGGTGCATTTTTAAATAAGAGTATCTATATGTCAAAAACTGAACAGTTTTTTTTTTTTGCTTTACATTGCACAGACACAGATAGGTTTTATGGCAACGATGGGATAGGAAAGGCCTAGGAATGGGAAGGAAGTGGCCGTGGCCTTAATTAAGGTACAGCCGTAGCATTTGCCTGGTGTGAAAATTTGAAACCACAGAGAACCACCTTGCTGCCGACAGTGGGGTTCGAACCCACTATCTCCCGGATGCAAGCTCACAGCTGCGCGCCCCTAACTGCATGGCCAACTCGCCCGATACTGAACAGATTAAAGATGTGGAAATTGTTATTTGGAATCTCCTTTAAAAATAAGGAAACAAGTAAAATGGACTGAGAAAGGGGTTGAATTATTTTTATTAGGCTACTGGTGTCTACAGACAAAAATTTGTATTTGGAATCTTTTTAAAAAAAAATCCACATATTTCTTGTTTTAAGAAAATCCACTTACGGGGGTGGGGTGGTTGAAAAGAAGTGAAGTAAGTGTTGAATTCTTTTTATGAGAATACTTAAGTATCAAATACTGAAAATGTTACAGATGTGAAAATTGGTGTTTGGAATCTCCTGTAAATGTAAAGGAACTTGCATAAGTTGTTTTCTGAAAATCTGCTTAAGGGGAAGTGTTAATGTAGTGAATATTTAAAATGAGCATATCTACAGAATATCTACAAAAAATTAACATATTACAGATGTGAAAATTGGTAATTTTAATCTCTTTTAAAACTAAAGTACAACGTATGGACTGAGAAAGGTGTTGAATTATTTTGATTAGGATGCTGGTGTCTCAATAAGTGAAGATGTTACAGGCATGAAAATTTGTATTTGGAATCTTCATTAAAAAATAAAGAATCACGTATTTTTTGCTTTCGGAAAATCCACTTAAGGGGGTGGGGTGGGTGGAAAGAAGTGAAGAGAATGTCAAATTCTTTTTATGAGCATACTTATATTATATATCAAATACTGAAAATGTAACACACATGAAAAATTGGTATTTGGAATCTCCTGTAAAAGTAAAGGAACACGCATAATATTTTTTTTGAAAATCCGCTTAAGGGGAAGGGTTAAAATGGGTGAATTTTTAAAATGAGCATATCTACACTATATCTCATAAATGTAACATATTATGGACGTATCAGTTGATATTTTTAATTTAATTAAAAAATAAAGTAACACGTATTTTTTGTTTTCGTAATAAAACACTTAAGGTGGGGGTGTTGTAAAAATTACCGAAAAAGGGGTTGAATTATTTGTATGAGGATACTTACATCTCAGAACTTGAAGATGTTACAGACATGAAAATTTGTATTTGGAATCTCCTTAAAAAATAAAGAGAAACACGTATTCTTTTGTTTTTGGAAAATCTAATTAAGTGGGAGGGGATAAATTAATTGAAAAATTAGTTGAATTCTTTGTATAAGGATACTGTTATCTCAAAAACGAAGGATGTTTCAACGTAAAAATTGGTATTTGGAATCCCTTTAAAAATAAAGAAACGCGTATTTGGGGTGGGGGTGAGGGAATCGGCTTAAGGGGGGTGTATAAGGTGTTGAATTCTTTTTATGAGGATACAAATAAGAAGCGGACGTAAAACAATACACCCCTAAGGGGTTTTTGACAGGGGGTAAGGATGACGACAGAAATATGCATTTATATGAAACCGTTTGAATTACGAAGTTAAAATTTCAAATGATATCCTAGGTGTTAAATAACAGATAGGTCTTATGGCGACGATGGGATAAGAAAGGGCTAGGGAAGGGAAGGAAGCGGCTGTGGCCTTAATTAAGGTACAGCCCAATTTCTTTGCGATCATTTAAGAAAAGGCTAGGGAAACAACAGATAGATAATCTGCCACCTAGGCAACTGCCCTAAATGCAGATCAGTAGTGACTGATTGGTATTGACAGAACGTTTGAAACAAATTTAACCCCTCAGAGAGTTAAGTGGGGATTGAGATCCAAAAAGAAATATATTCATTCCTCCAAAACGTTTTAATATACGAAAACAAAATTCCAAACAGATGTATATTCTTTAATCCCAGGTGTGAAATAGGATATATTTTTAAATGTTCCACCCCCAAATTGTTAAATGAGGTTAGCTCTGTAAAGGAAATTAAACATCCCTCCCAAACCATTTGACAAATTTGTAATTTTTTTAGAAGGGTCTTCTTTTATGTCCTAGGTGTAAAATATCATATACTTCAAAATATTTCTCCCCTAAGGGGTTTAGATGGTGGTTGGCTCTCAAAAACACAATAGCCATTCTTCCAAAACCGTTCCAGGCATGAGCTTAATTTTTTTTTATGAAGGGTGTTTTTCTGTATCCTAGATGTTAATAAATATTTAAAAACATCCACCCCTTAAAACAGGATTCATTCCTCCATTACTGTTCGACCACAAAATCAAAATTTCACTGGTTGGTTGCTTTTACACCCTAGATGTTAAATAAGATAGGGTTTAAAACATTCATATTCTTCCATATGTGGTACAAACGAGTGTTAGATCAGAAAATAAATAATCATTTCCCCAAAATCGTTTGACGTATGAACTGAGGGCGTATTTTACAGGCTCAGCTGACAGTGGACTCTCCAAAATGTAAAACTTTGAATAATAACCCTCAGTTTAAAACCATAGCAAAGCACGGGTATCTTACTAGTAATGAATATAAAGTCATAACTACATTTAAGGCGACCCCATCGTACTAATAGCTATATGATTCATTTTTCATCCCAGACCTGGTCAGTGACTGGAAAACAGGTTGCAGGTCTTCATCTTCAACTACATTTAAATAAACGATGGAGTCACATCATCCAAAAATTGATCGAGGCAAAAGGAGTTCTTCAAGGACACAACAACAAAATTGCCTCAATGTCACACCGACACAGATAGGTCTTATGGTGACGATGGGATAGGGAAGGGCTAGGAGTGGGAAGGAAGCAGTTGTGGCCTTAATTAAGGTCCAGGCCCAGCATTTGCCTGGCGTGAAAATGGGGAACGACGGAAAACCATCTTCAGGGCTGCCGACAGTGGGTTTCAAACCCGAATGCAAGCTCACAGCTGCATGCCCCTAACCACATGGCCAACTTGCTCAGTTCTTCAAGGAGATCCAGTGAGTGTGATACTCTTCAATATCATGACAGCTGATATCACCACCATCACCAAAATCACCACAGTTGTCCTGGTAATGTACTCTGATGTTATGGCAATAGGGTCTGCTGATATAAAAGACATTTAAGAAGTGTTACACAGACCTGAGATATGGGACACAAACTGAAGTATGGGCAGAGGCAAATGGCTTACAAATAAATCATCAGGAAACAAAACAGATAACCTTCAGGTAAAAATGCAATGACTCTCTTCCAAACTTCAAAAGTATGGAGTCAACATAATTTGGGATACTCTTGTAGTCAGGGACCTAATAAAACTAGAAAAGATCAAGGCTTGCTTCATGAAGAGAGAGATAGGAATAGCAAAATTAGCACTATCGAGACTGACATATATTCTGATGAAAGAAAGTTTCTTCAAGTGCTACATTGACAAAAGAAAATAGCCATATGGAGTGAGTTCTACTCAATGGATGCCATGATGGAGGCAAGCCAACTATCAACTTAGACATGTCGTTTCATGTTTTGCAGTGCATGGTTTTCATCACAAACTATGTACCACCAAGAAATTTCACTATCCAAGTGAAGATTGTTTGTGTCAGTTGTGCAACAAACACTGTACTCTGTATTATGTCAGCGTATACAAGAAAGGACCAGTCTCGTTAACAAAACTGTGTAGTGAATAGCTGAAACTTTATCTTCAATACTTATATTATATTATATTATATTATATTATATTATATTATATTATATTATATTATATTATATTATATTATATTATATTATATTATATTATATTATATTATATTATATTATATTACATTGGCTATGTGGGTCCCCTATGACCCATGAAACCTTGCCGCGGTGGGGAGGCTTGTGCGTCCAATGAAGTAGATAGCAGGTGCTACAGCCATCACTAACTCACGAGGACATGCAGGTCTCTATGTATGTATGTATGTATGTATGTATGTATGTATGTATGTATGTATGTATGTATGTATGTATGTATGTATGTATGTACTAATGATGGCTAAAATATTCTGGAAATAAAATATTCCTCCTGATCTTCTTGTGGGGACTACACAAGAGGGGGCAATCGACAGAAAGATGAATACTGACATTCTGCACATTGGAGTGTGCAATGTTAGATGTTTGAATTGTTGTGGTAGGTTAGACCATCTGCAAAGAGAAATTGATAGACTAAAGTTAGATGTAGTTGGTATAAGTGAAGTACATTGGCAGGGAAAGCAGGATTTTTGGTCATGTGACTACAAAATTATAAGAACAAAATCAAAGGGGGGAAATCTAGTACTTTGTTTAATAAAGAAAATAAGACAGTGGGTAAGCTGCTATGACCAGTATAGTGAACAGATTGTTGTTGTCAAGATAGACACCAAGCCAATGCCCATCACAATAGTGCAGGTCTATATGCCTACTAGTTCAGGGATGATGAAGAAATCAAAAGAATATATGAAGAGATAAAAGATAGGAGATTTAACCCTCAATGGGGCACGCTCTTTCGACAAACATTCTCAGTCTTCTAAACAGCAGTGATTATTATAATCATTTTTGTACGACCTTGGAATTTAATAAAATCTTTGAAGTTGAATAATGTTGCAAGTAGGTTTATTTTTATTTAGATCATATTTAAAACACTTCTACATACTCAATGGCCTTATTAGACAAATATTTTCAAAAATTTAGTTGATTTACAACGAAATCGTGAAAGTTTTGAAAATTAATTTCCATTATATTTATTTTTCCAGGTTTATAACATAGAAGTTATTTGAACCAAACCAAACCAAACCCCATGGCACTACAGCCCTGAGGCTTCCCTTCATCCTCTCATCACTCTGTAATATTTCAGGCATGAATAGTCATAAATTAAAACAACAGTTTACAGAAATTCTTGTATTTCAAATGATAAAGACGACCAATTTTACGGCATAGCAATCACCTATTTGTTATAACTGTGAAAACAACTTATATTATACATAATTTTGAGTATTTTTGAGTTCATATTCAATTCAAATTCAATTTTGTACTATTTTCTTTATGTAAACATACTGATGAATTGTTTTCATTGTTTTAAAAATATGTATAATTGACGTGATAGAAAATATAGAAGCTTTTGCTCATTGCATCAAATTCACAGTATTCAGATGTATTCTGTCCTGTTGAATAAAAATGGATACAAGTTGTACTGTATACATTTATTAGTATTAAATTTATGCACTGAAATTCTCTTCTATTGAATAAATTACGGTAGTTTCTGCACTACATTACTTACTGTTTTCGATTTGCTTTCTTCAATCCACTTTTTTTTTTTAGAGCCATGCTATTCTTATAAAGAAACTGTATACTGATTGTTAGAAACTGTACATGTTTTAAATACATATTATACTTATTCCTGTACACTGTAGTAAGAGAACGTGTGGATTTACTGCCATCCCATCAAAGAACCTTTCACAAGACCAGCTTGTGTGCATAGTCAGTTTCTATATAACAGCTGAAGAGGTGTAATTAACACATATTATTATGGTTGTTCTAAAATTCTTTTAGATACATTATAGTTGAGTATCCAATGTGTTCTGCGACCAAATTCATAATGGTTATTCTTCAACTGATTAGATTGCTGTTCTTTCCTGAGACATAATAAAAACCCATTGCCTATACTGCCCTTGAAGGGCCTGAGGCTTGTTGAGATGATTACTGCCTTGCCATGTGCAGTGTCACATGTTCATTGTGATGATCTGCCGTGACCAGGCGGTATTCAACCTTGAAACAAATATGTAAATTCCCCCCCCCCCCCCCCCCGACCCCTGAGTGAAAGGCAGAGACTCTGTGTTTGCATCATGGGCTTAACACTAACCTGACCTAATATTGCATCAAGTAACTATCACACTATCAGATATTTCCATCTTGTTTTTATAAATAATATCTGAGGTTCATTGATTTGTATCTTGCAAAATGACAGTCCTGCACAAGATCTATATCTAGGAGCCATGGGGTACAGGAACAGTAAGCCAACACCTATGAGCATAATAAATTATTTTAGAATTTTTTATAGTATCCATACAAGATGAACGAGCTGCATAAGCAGAAACGTATCAGGAAGAAGAAGATCCATACAAGAAAGAAACTTCTTATTGTAACTCTTCCAATAGAAAGTTCACTGAAAATTTTCCAGTTTTTGGTTGAAGATACTCCCTTTGTTCCTAACCCTCTTGCCAGACATCATGTTAAAATGTTAATCTGAAAATAATTAGAAGTATTCTCTTGATACTGGACTAATGAATAAAGGTTTGGGGCACTAAATAATTATACAAATGTGATCATTTCATCCAGTTGCAGTGACCTATACTTCGTATGCCTTAATTACTGCGAATGATGGGAAAGACAGAAACATCTTTTTGTGCTGTCATTAGCAGGGTAATTCTGTCACTTAATTGGACATGAGATTATGTGCAACATATTCTGTTATTTAGTACTTGCATAAAGCCCTGGGACTTAGCCAGATAAGTACGTTTCCAGCATTCTAAAATTCCTAAAGTCATAAATTACAAAATAAAATGTATCAGTGATCACTCTTAAACTTGACTGGTTCCAGTAAATTAATTTTTTGCACAAAGGTGAATGTATACATTTTTGTTTTTAGAGTTCACTTCTGCAAATGATCTGTTTAAAGAAATAATTGACATATTTTATACTGGAAATTTCTTATTTTATGATTTTATGACCGTTCATTTCTGTTCACAATTTTCTGTTCTTTTTACAGGGAGAAAATCTGAATCTGGCAAGTGATGAGTCTGATGTGAATGTTACTATTGGAACCCGTCCCTGTAATGTGACATCTCTTGCATTGACACAACTAGTATGTACTCCACCAGAAGTCCAGCCTTCTGGAACTGACGAAATTGGGATAAAGACAGATAAAGGTCTTCCTTTAGTGGCTGTACGTGTTGGACGGACTCTTAGATTTCCCATTGGGTTCCTTCGTTATGAAGTGATCAAACCTTATACATTCCCTCCAGAAGCCATTGCTGGGATAGCAGCTGGCACATTCTCCCTTTTCTTCCTCTTCGTCATTGTTTTAATAGTATATTGTCGCAAGTCAACCCAGGCTGAGCGAGAATACAAACGAATTCAGATTCAAATGGATACCCTGGAGAGTAATGTGCGCTCCGAATGTAAACAAGGTCAGTTCCTTTAAAAGCTTTTATTTTTGATATGCCGTTCAGTGTGGTATCTTGCACCTGTAGATGATTGAATTGCCATATATAGCAGTTCGGAGCACGATGTAGTGAACTTTTAATTTGTTTTATCATAATATTTTGCTGTTCACTTTGTTCTAAATATGTTCTGATAAGAAATTAAATGGCACCAATTAATTTGCATATCTAGTTACATTTATTTCTGAATATTTATAATAAATTCTCTCTTATTGATTACTATTATCGCATCGCAAGGTAAAGGGAAGTTTGTTTTTCCATTTCTTTCAGCTTTCGCCCAGATGTGCACCTGGGACCCGCGCCGCAATGCTGGCTCGAGGCTGCTGCATGGTATTGCGCTTACTATTGTAGTTCCTGCACAGTGTTTTGTCTTGATGCTTATATCACTAACATTGTTGTGTTTTCCAGCCTGGGCAGCATGTGTTGGACTAATACTGGAGGATTATTTCTTCTGGGAATGATACCAGTGAATGATGTATTTATTCTGTTGCATGATAAGTTGTTTGATCAGTCAGAGGTTTCAGCAAATTAGTGCTCTGTATTTCATTGTTCATTCCAGTTCACTTATTTAATACTATGTTTGGGCAGTTTAGTTTTACTTCAAAGTTTGTGGTTGATTTAAAATTCTATACTGATTAATTGCCATTTGTATTCTTATTAAAATACTTCCAATTTTGATATTATTTTTATTGTTCAGAGCATCATGTTGATAACATTTTCTAATGAGGAATTTTAATGCTATTTATTCGGAGCCTCGAACTAAGAAGATCTTTTGCCCATACTTTGCACCATATGTTGTGAACCTGTGGGTATTTGGAAATGGCGGAAGTGTAAAATGTTGAATGTGAGGAAAGGAACATTAAGGACGACACAAATACCCAGTCCCCAGGCCAGGGATATTAATCATTTACAATTAAAAACCCCTGACCAGGCCAGGAATCGTACCCAGGGTCGCCGGATGACAGGCGGACGCGTTGCCCCCTACACCGTGAGACCGGACTTCTAATGAGTTAATCTTACACAAAGGTCACCTTAACCGTAGCACACATGTACTTTTAATTTTTTTGGGAAAGACGAGATGTTCATTAATGAAGGATATTGCATTACAAATATTCATTCAGCACCTAATTGCAATTGGTAAAACAATATTTTAAGTTAAAATAATCTTTCTTCCCTAAGATTGTCTTCAAATATTCAGATCCTGAAGAGTTATATTTCAAAATATCTTGAATTAGCCATTGTATGCTGCTATAAATAAAATAAAGTAATATCATTAAAATGAAAATTGCTCTTCACAGAGAGAGTGAATGTGCATTTCATGCACATTGAATAATTTACGATTGCTGAGAGTGAACACCAATAATATACTTCTGGTGTTGTGGAGTGATATAAATATTATTATACTCTTTTAGAAGAGTAGAGCCTCCGTGGCTCAGACGGCAGTGCATCGGCCTTTCACCGCTGGATACCGTGGTTCAAATCCCGGTCACTCCATGTGAGATTTTTGCTGGACAAAGCGGAGGCGGGACAGGTTTTTCTCCGGGTACTCTGGTTTTCCCTGTCATCTTTCATTCCAGCAACACTCTCCATTCTCATTTCATAGCATCTATCAGTCATTAATAAATCACTTTGGGAGTGGCGACCCCATCGTACTAATAGCCTATATCTGCTTCATTCATTCCATCCCTGACCCGGTCAATGACTGGAAAACAGGTTGTAGGTTTTCATTTTTTCTTTTAGAAGACCGTCCGAAAAAACCAGTGGTTATTTGGTCATAATCAAACTTTTCTTAGGTAGAAGATATCTGTAGGTCCAATTTTACAGATGCTTCAGACGGCTCATAGGTAACTAGAAATTTAAGCTTTGTGCATACCACTCTGTATATATTTATACTGCTTTGCTATGGTTTTAAACTGAAAGTTATTATTCAAAGTTTTACATTTTGGAGAGTCCACTGTCAGCTGAGCCTGTAAAATACCCCTCAATTCATACTTCAAATGGTTTTGGGGGAATGATTATTTATTTTCTGATCTAACACTCATTTGAACCCCATACAGAAAAATTTGAATGTTTTAAACCCTATATTATTTAACTTCTAGTATGTAAAAGTGACCTACGAGTGAAAGTTTGATTTTGTACGTCGAACAGTAATGGAGGAATGAATACTTTATTTAGGGGTGAATGATTTTAAATATTTTTTAACATCATTAAAAAAAAAAAGTTTGTGCCTGAATCGGTTTCGTAAGAATCAATATTGTGTTTTTGAGTGTCAACCACCACCTAAAACCCCTTAGGGGAGAAATATTTTGAAATATACGGTATTTTACACTTAGGACATAAAAGAAGACCCTTCTCATAAAATTACAACTTTGTATGTGAAACGGTTTTGGAGGGATGATTAATTTTGTTTATGGAGCTAACCACATTTAACACTTTAGGGGTGGAACATTAAAAAAAAGTTTCCTATTTCACATCTAAAATTTAAAATATATACTGCTGTTTGGAATTTTGTCTTCATGCATTAAACCGTTTTGGAGGAAGGAATGAATACATTTGTTTTTTGATCTTAACCTCCATTTAACTTTCTGAGCAGTTACATTTGTTTCAAACCTTCTGTTATTTAACTTTATTTTAACTTCATAATTCAAACGGTTTAATATAAATGCACATTTTTGTCATCATTCCTCAACCCCTCCCAGTCAAAACTCCCCTAGGGGTCCATTGTTTAGGTCCACTTCTTATTTGCAGCCTCGTAAAGATAATTCAACTCCTTTTAAACCCTCTCAAGTTTATTCCCCCCTCCCCTGCCACAAAATATGCATCTTTATTTTTAAAGGAGATTCCAGATACCAATTTTCTTGTCCATAACATCCTTCGTTTTCAAGATATAAGTATCCTCAAACAAAGAATTCAACTTATTTTTCAATTCATATTCCCCCTCCCCTTAATTGGCTTTTCCGAAAACAAAAGAATACATGTTTATTTTTAACGGAGATTTCAAATGCAAATTTTCATGTCTGTAACATCTTCAGTTATTGAGATATAAGAATCCTCACAAAAAAGAATTCCATCCCTTATTCTGTCCTTTTTACTACCCCCACCTCTGAAGTGTTTTTTTTCCAAAACAAAAAATTATGTGTTACTTTATTTTTAAAAGGTATTAAAAATACCAGTTTTCACGTTTGTAATATGTTAAGGTTCTGAGATATACTGTAGATGCGCTCATTTAAAAAATTCACCCCTTTTAACAATTTTCCGTAAGTGGATTTTCAGAAAACAAATTATGTGTGTTCCTTTACTTTTACAGGAGATTCCAGTACCAATTTTAACGTCTGTAACATCTTCAGTATCAAAAACAAACAATACGTGTTTCTTTACTTTTAAAGAAGATACCAAATACAGATGTTCATGTCTGTAACATCTTCAGATTTCAGATATATGTATCCTCATAAAAAGAATTCAACCCATTTTTAGTCCTTAAGCAAATTTTCTGAAAACAAAAAATATGTGTTTCTTTATGTTTAAAGGAGATTGCACATACCAACTTTCACATCTGTAATGTCCGACTCGTTGGCTGAATGGTCAGCATACTGGCCTTCGGTTCAGAGGGTCCCGGGTTCGATTCCCGGCCGGGTCGGGGATTTTAACCTTCATTGGTTAATTCCAGTGACCCGGGGGCTGGGTGTTTCTGCTGTCCCGAACATCCCTGCAACTCACACACCACACATAACACTATCCTCCACCACAATAACACGCAGTTCCCTATACATGGCAGATGCCGCCCACCCTCATCGGAGGGTCTGCCTTACAAGGGCTGCACCCGGCTAGAAATAGCCACACAAAATTATTATATATCTGTAATATCTTCAGTTTTGGAGATACCACTATCCTAATAAAAATAATTCAACCCCCTTTCTCAGCCATTTTAAACCCCGCCCCCACACTTCATTCCTATTATCCAAAAACTATAAATACATGTTACTTTAAGTGATTAAAAATACCATTTTTCACGTCTGTAATATGTTATGTTTTTGAGATATATTGTAGATATAGGCCTACACATTTTAAAATTCACCCCGTTTGTCACTCCTGTTACCCCCTCCTAAGTAGATTTTCCAAAAGCAAAAAAGTACGTGTTTCTCTATTTTTAAAGGGGATTCCAATTGCCAATTTTCATGACTGTAACATCTTCAGTTTTTGAGATATAAGTATCCTCATAAAAGGTATTCAAACCATTTTTCACATTTCTTCACCCCAGTAAGAGGATTTTCCGTAAACAAAAAAATGTGTTTCCTTATTTTTAAAGAAGATTCCAAATACCAATTTTCACATCTGTAAACTGTTCAGTTTTTGAGATATAGATACACCCATTTTAAAAATTCAACCGCCTTTTCACCCCCTTAGCGACGGGATATCCAAATATCCTCCCTTAGTGAGCACCTACATTGTTATATAAATGTATCCTCAAGACTAGAAGTTATAGTGTATAACATGGGCATGCTGGCTACCCGAAGAGGGTAGTGGATAGACCGTTACAGGGTGCTTGACTACCGAGGGGTCTGAAGGGCTGGCATGCCCACGAAGAAAGTGGGGTTTGGGTGACCTTCCCTGGAAAATTTTGAATTAAATGATGCCTAAAACCCACAATTTTAGACTATCTAATGATATGGTTTTAAAAGGCTGTAATTAAAAATCTGATTGAAAAATTTGGATTATACAATGGTGAAATTTAAATTACAGGAAGGGTTATAGTTACTTCATTTGAATTTTGTGGCCTTCCTATGTTAAACTTATTTTCACAGCTTTGTCAGAATTTTTGTCATAGTCCTCTGATTTTTCCAAGTTACTATGGTGGTTTTATACAGGGTGAAGCGAAATTCGCGCACTCAGACATCGCAGCGCGACTCCTCACATGCCAGCAATGAAAAGAATGTCTCTCACAAAAGTTTGTCGTGCGAGTATATATCCGGTAGAAAAAGGACGTTGAAGAGTGGCAATCTGGCAACACTGTAACCACATTTATGGTAACTACCTCTGTCAGCACATATTAGCTGTGATGTACAGTTGGTGCAGTGGATAGCATTTTGAGTTAGCATGCAGGAGGTCGAGGGTTCGATTCTGGGTTGAGGCGCATTTTTTATTTGCTAATTTCCATCGGACATTACATACTGTAATACAGTAAGACACCGTATCTTAGGTCACATGTATCCTACATTTACAACATTTTGTAATGCTGAACACAACAAATACGTGGTTAGACAAATAAGATAAAGACAGTTGAAACAAATGACCTGTCATAGGACAGAATAACTACACAAACAATATCACTTTTGAGATGCTAAAGATGATAGCACAGTACAATAACACAACATCTACTTGCCATTTACATACTACATGTAATTGTTTTGAGAGCTCAGATGTAGCACATTAGCAATAATACGTTCCATATTAATGACCGCATGACCTTCACAACAGAATACGTTGTCCTCAGAACAACACATGCAAATTGTAACCAAGTTTGGACATTATTCGCGAAGCACGTTGCTAGGCCTGCTGGTAACGTAAGGCCCTAACGAAATGTAATGGACCTGAACAAGGCAAGAATAATAGTTGGTACTAATCTATGGGACCAATGGAGGAGGGGACAAAGAAAACAGGTTTCGCATCTAGTAGATGAGTGGTGTGAATAAATTCATGCCCACGACGTGGAAAGGGCGTCTTTCAAAGCTGACCAATGAAAACGATTGTTTGTCCATTTCTAGGATCGTAGTATGTAAGTGCAAATGGTTTCTAGAGGACCCGCTGCAATCGCTGTTGATGATTAAGATGCCAGATACCATACCACCTGGACTACATTTACGAAATAAAAAACATATGCCTCAACCCAGGATCGACCATTCGACCTCCTGCATGCTAACCCAAAACTCTATCCACTGCACCAATTGTACAGCACGACTGATATTTGCTGACAGAGGTAGTTACCCTTCATGTGGTTACAGTGTTGCCAGATTGCCACTCTTCAACGTCCCTTTTCTGCCGGATATACTCGCAGGAAGAAAGTTTGCGAGAGACATTTTTTTATTGCTGGCATGTGAGGAGTTGCGCTGCGATGCCCGAGTGCACGAATTTCGCTTCATTTTGTACATTTATTTCCACCAAGCGAGTGGCTGTATGGTTAGTGTCACATAGCTGTAAGCTTGCATTTGGGACACAGTGGGTTCGAACCCCATTGTCAGCAGCCCTGAATATGGTTTTCTGTGGTTTCCCTGTTTACCACCAGGCAAATGCTGGAGCTGTGCCTTAATTAAGGCTAGGGTGCTTTCTTTTAACTTCTAGTTCTTTCCTATCTTATCGTCGCCATAAGACCTATCTGTGTTGGTGAGACATAAAGCAGATTGGAAAAAATTGAAACCTGAGATGATTAATTCAAAATTTCTTTTTACAAAACATTAATTATGAATTCCTGCTTCATAAAACAGCTTTAAATATGGAGAGGGGGAAAAAATAACTAACATCACGAATTTTGTTGCTGTAATGCATATATAATAATAGGCCTAGATACTATATGCACATTTGTTGATACATCATGATATAAGCAGGATTTATTTGATGAACTGGATGCATTAACACTGCGCTGCTCACGCTTTAAATTCTAATGCAAGTGCTCGCACGGATGACAATTGTCATCCACATTAATTCCTTTATTCTACTTTAAGTATTAATGTACATGTTTCACAGGTCATTTTATCTATTCAATAACAGCCTTATCTATTCGAAAAATTATACCTTTAATTTTTGAAACTTAATATCATGTGCTACAAACAATCTTTTGAAGAGTATGACAGAAATTCCCAGAAATCTACAACTGTTTAAACATCTCTGTGTCCTTAACCACTTTCACTGTCTTGCCTTCTCTCTTGTTTCACACGAACAGCGGAGGCAGACTGTATCTGTGTGATCAGCACAAATCCATTAGAAACACGTGCTGCAGGATTTCCGTGTGGTTTTGTTGCGACTTCTTCTGCACCTGTAGCAGCATCTTCACGCTCCAACTTGCGGACAGTTAGCAGGTCTCTCATCATCTTCAATTCCAACAAATAACTCACACAGCCTCTTCAGTTCTTTGGGAATCATTTCTTGTTGTATCCTCCTTAATATATGGGGTTTGATGAGATCCATTGACAGTTCATATAGGAACTTCCTTCTCAAAATCTTTGGAAAGCCACAGTTCTTCTTATAAAAAACTAATGCATTGATTCCACCAATGTTCATCAGATCATAAAGTACTTTCAATGGCCAGTGTCATCTGTTTCATGAAACATCATACTCTCCTTACGTAATGTCCCATGTTAGGAATACCGGGCGAGTTGGCCATGCGGTTAGAGGCGTGTGGCTGTGAGCTTGCATCTGGGAGGTAGTGGGTTCGAATCCCACTGTCGGCAGCCCTGAAAATGGTTTTCCATGGTTTCCCATTTTCACACCAGGCAAATGCTGGGGCTGTACCTTAATTAAGGCCACAGCCGCTTCATTCCCATTCCTGACTTGGGAGAAAGGAGACAAGCTTCTCGACTAAGTGGTATGTTAATACCAATATAAATGGTCCGTTATTGGACATTATAAATTTTTTTCAGCTAACTCATTCCTGGTTGCCAGTTTTTTGCCCCAGTATGCTAAGTTGGGCTCATCAGTTGGTAAATAGCACACCCACCAAGACGCATGGCTAGTGCATGCAGTGGAGGCCACTGCGTAGGCTACTTGGAGCCACCGGCAGTGCCAATGCACTATGAGAGACTTTGTCTCATTACCAAAAATAGATGCCTTCCTGGCCATCAGATGATATAGATGTTGATTCCCATATGGAACCTGAAATATTTGTCCTCTCAGTATAATTGTATGATTTAGACTTCAAAGTACAGTCCTGTATTTAAGTTTTCTGATTTTTTTACTATCCATGATCATTATTTATAATGTTATTGTGTAATTGCTAGGTATTGGTGCTTTCCTAATTTTGTCCTCATTGACTATCTGTGGAAATAACTCTGGTCACTTGATAGCTCAGTGTTTGTACAAGGTATCCTTTACACAGTGTTCACTTTCATATAGATGTTTGGTTTGAATGTTGCATGATATGTGAAAAAAAAGAAAAGAGATTAGTACTGGTATCATTAAACAAATATTGAACAGGGAATGAATCATTAATGCATGAGACTGAACATTTGACCTCATGTTGGAATTCATAAATGTTTGGTTTCATAGGGCTTAATCGAAGATTTCAACTGTGGAGATGTTGCGAGTAAAAAATTTCGAAATCAGCATTTCTATTATGATGCAGAATATATTTTTATGTATACAGCCACACAACAGAATTTTAAGCTGAAATATAAGTTGTGATAATTGCTGAACGTATTTCAGAGTGACTGAAAGTAATTTCCTAGCCCAGTTGTGATGGAGATGTCACTTTGAATTTGAATGCTGCTCTGGGCATTAGAAATGTAAATTATAATGTTTTTGAAACATTAATGTAGAAAAGGATATTTTTAAAGTTTGTATATTTTCTTCCATATTGCTCAGATAACGAGTATGTATATATTTTGTGCCTTTTTATTTCATTTTATAAACTTTTTGGTAAATAATATATTAAACATGTGTCTCAGAGTTAAATTACAAGGAAAACATTTAAAGCATTACATTTGTAGATATAGTACTGTATGTCAATTTCAAAGACATTCCCCAGGTTGAAACCACACATTGATTTGAATGAAAGGTATGCATAATTCACAGCTGTATAATTTGTTGTTTGTGTCTACTAACCATTTGCCTGTGTCCATCATGAGTATTTACTTCATCAGTTCTGGCAATATCTCACATTTAGCAAGATATTAATCTTTATATTTGGTCTTTGATTCAGAAATGAACTTTGCATGCATACAGGATCTTTCAGAACTCTCTGAGATGTCCTATTTTTGTTCATAGTAACTGTGGTCAGAGTCATATAATTGAATTTACCCTGTATAATTCCAAATATGATCATTCTGGTTCACAGTTTGAACACCATATTCACTTGTGTATTAGACCTCCTTGCATATTAGACTCCCCTGGGGCTGTGAGCTTGCATCCGGGAGATAGTGGGTTCGAATCCCACTGTCGGCAGCCCTGAAGATGGTTTTCTGTGGTTTCCCATTTTCACACCAGGCAAATGCTGGGGCTGTACCTTAATTAAGGCCACGACCACTTCCTTCCAACTCCTAGGCCTTTCCTATCCCATAGTCGCCATAAGACCTATCTGTTTCGGTGCGACATAAAGCCATTAGCAAAGACTCCCCTGGCTTTTCAGGACAAGGAAAAAAATAAAATAAAGCTGCATATCAGAACCCCCACTCAGCAAAATTTCTCAAAGAAGAACAAGGAGTCCACTCTGTAGTGAAGTCTTTCGTAGAGTTATATTAACTGCACAAAATCTTATTTTAAATGTTAATGAATCAGCAACAATGCCATAACTTCCTCTTGATAGAGACCTGTGTTTTATACAAGAGCCTGCTGCTAAATGAGTTTTTTCTTTTATTATGGAGTTGAATAACATGAAAAATGAGAAGTGTAGTTTTTCCACAGCTTTCAAATTAAGAAACCTGTGTTTTTTGCAGAAAGACAAGGTCCAAAGCCAGTAGTCGAAGAATTTAATATTCAACCTAACATAGTCAGATATAGGCACAACTAAAAGGAGAAACTGAAAGCGACAAGTAAATGTGCTCAGTTTTCTTATGGTACTGAAAGGGTAAATGTCCTGAGATCAGTGCTGAAGTGCCCTAGTATGCAGAGAGCAATTGAAATAAATGAAATCCGTTAAACTGGTGGTAGATAGCTTAAGGCCATTCCAAGCAGATTATGTTCTAAACATTTTGTTCTATCTTTAAAATTAAGTTATTAAAAAGTCAATGTTTTCAGGTTTTCAGTAACCTTCAGGCAGCAGTAATGAACTACTGTACTTTTGCAGTAGATAGAATGGGTTGGGGTAAGTTAAGGTCTATGAGGGAAAGTTCTTGTGTACTCCAAGCATGACTTTGCCTGTTGGCAGGGGTGAGGAGGTAGTCTACTGATATGAGAATAGCGCTGTCATCTTGGAAAATCCCTACGTAAAGAAATTGCTTTTCTTGCTGCAGCCTCACATAAAGGACACAAAGGACTCACATATTTGGGCTAGTAGTACTATGTAGCCTACCTAGTAAATGTAGAAGTCATTGATTGATTGACTGAGTGATTAATTTATTGATTGATTGATTTAAAGGACAAAATAATTTTGATAATCAGCCCCAATATGGAAGTATGTTTGAAAACTTATATTAAAACATTATCTGTCAAGCACTGTCCTACATACATGTCCCTTGGTTGTACCAAGATTTGAATGCAGGGTACAATGGAGAACGATTAGGAATAAATAAAAAAAAAAATAAAAAAAAGCTCCTCACTGTGCTGAGAATTAAGGGATTGATTAGACAGTTAGATATCGAACTTCCACACAGCATCCCAGTTTCAGATCTTGGTCATTGCATGAGAAATTTACGCTGAACAAAGCGAAGGCAGGACAGAGTTTTCTCTGCGATATCTGGTTTCCCCTGTCAATTGAATTCATGTGATACTCCATAATCAATCATTTCTCATCATCCTGAAGGATTGCGGCGAGGTATCAGTCACCGAGTGATGCCGTTTTAACAGCAGCTTCCATAACTAGGGGGAAGATCTGAGCTGTTTAAATCAGGCGGCTGGTGTTGTATTATTCTAGGTTTATTGCTGAAAGATGTAAATGGTGTTCTGGGTTTTTTATTAGTAGTCTACAGGATAAACCTCATCCATCAACCTGAATGCCGGCCTGAATGGCTCTGTTGGTTAGTCATCTTTCTGAGCCCAAGTTCTCGGGTTTAAATATAACTCAGGTTGGTGGCCTTTAAAGGCTGTTTTAAAGGTAACAGCTCCATGTCATTGGCTTCCGGTACATTAAAGAACTCCTCACCGAAAAATTGTGTTTCATTTATCCCAGAAACTCTTTGAAACCACGTATGTGGTATTGACTTTTGAGGCAATTTTTAAAGGAGATTCCAAATACCTATTTCCATGTCTGTAACGTCTTCAGTTTTTGAGATATAAGTATCCTCACAAAAAATAATTCAACTCTTTTTTCACTTCTTTTAACCCCGTGAGTGGTTTTTCCGAAAACCAAAAAATACATGTTCCTGAATTTTTAAAGTACTTTTCAGATACTGGTACCAGTTTTCACATCTGTAACGTCTTCAGTTTTTGAGATATAACTATACTCACAAAAGGAATTCAACTTCTTCTTCACTTCTTTCCACACCCCCCCCCCCCCCCCCCACATTAAGTAGACTTTCCGAATACATAAAGTATGTGTTTTTTTATTTTAAAGGTTGCAAATACCAATTTTCATGTCTGTAACATCTTTAGTTTTTGAGATATAGGTGTTCTCATACAACAGCAGTTTGCAAGTTTCTACCAGTGTGTGAGAGACATTATATGGAACAAAAATGTGCCAATGAAGTGCAAGAAGGTTTTATACTTATCCTATTATAAAACTCTACTGACCTATGCTTCAGCAGCCTGGACGTTAACTGAGCGGAACCAAAGTAAGATACAAGCAGCTGAAATGAGGTTCTTGAGGAGCATGCAGGGAAAGACAAGAGGAGATAGAATACGAAATGAGGAAATAAGGAGAAGCGTGGGAGTGTGTAAACTTCAAGAAGAGATCGATATAGCAAAAGCTAAAATGGTTTGGACACATGATGAGAATGCCAGGAGAGAGATTACCAAAGAGAACATTCGTGGATATAGAAACTGGAAAGAGGCCTAGGGGACGTCCTAGAATGAAGTGAAGGAGCTCTGTTGTGGACTGTATTGCAAATAGAGGAGTCGATAGCAGTAAAGTACTAGAAGAGGAATGGTGAAAAGATAGAGTAAGGTGGAGGGCTTTGGTACGCTACCCTACCCAGAGAGAATCTGGAAAAGGGAATGGATGAAGAAGAAGAAGTATTCTCATACAAAGAATTCAACTAATTTTTAAATTAGATTCCAAATAAAAAATTTCATGTCTGTAACATCTTCAGTTTTTTAGATATAAGTATCCTCATAAAAATAATTTTATTTTCTTCACGTTATTTCACCATCCCCCTTAACTGAATTTTCTGAAAACAAAAGATACAGGTTTCTTTATTTATAAAGGAGCTTCTAAATACCAATTATCATGACTGTAACATCTTCAGCTTTTGAGATATATGTATCCTCATTAAAATAATTCAACTCCTTATTCTTTTTGGGGGGCAGGGTAGGAGTCGATTTCCCCCCAAAAATGAGTGTTTTTTATTTTTAAGGGAGATTCCAAATACCAATTTTTATGTCTGTGTGACATCTTCAGTTTTTTAATGTATGAGTATCCACATACAAATAATTCAAGTAAAGTTTCAATTCTTTCAGCCCCTTTAAATGGATTTTTCAAAACAAAAGCATACATATTTCTTTATTTTTAAAGGAGATTCCAAATAACAATTTTCACGTCTGCATCATCTTTAGGTTTTGAGATGTAAGTATCCTCATGCATGGAGTTCAACTAATATTTTCAATTCTTTTGGCCCCCCTCCCCTGAAGTGGATTTTCCGAAAACAAAAGAATAGATATTTTTAATTTTTAAAGGAGACTCCAAATACCTATTTTCATGTCTGTAACCTCTTCAGTTGCTGAGATATCAGTATCCTAATAAAAAGAATTCAACCCCCTTTTCAGTCATTTTTAGTCCCCCCCCGTCAAGTGGTTTTTCCAAAAACAAAATAATACATGTTTCTTTATTTTTTGAAGAGATTAAAATTACCATTTCACACCTGTAACATATTAAGTTTTTGAGATATACTGTCGATATGCTCATTTTAAAAATTCACCCCTTTTTCACCTTAAGTGTATTTTCCAAAAACAAATTATCTGTATTTCTTTACTTTTACAGGAGATTACAAATACCAAACTTCACATCTGTAACATGTTATGTTTCTGAGATATATTATAGATATAGTCTTTTTTTTTTTAATTCACCCCCTTTGTCATGCCTGTTCAGCCCCTATTAATTGGATTTTCTGAAGAAAAAAAAAAAGTATTTATTTTTAAAGCAGATTCCAAATACCAATTTTCATGTCTGTAACATCTTCAGGTTTTGAGATATAAGTATCCTCATAAAAGGTATTCAACCAGTTTTTCACCTTTTTTCATGCCCCTTAATGGTATTTTCCGAAAACAAAAAAAATACGTGTTTCTTTATTTTTAAAGAAGATTCCAAATACCAATTTTTACGTCTGTCAACTTCTAAGTTTTTGAGATACAGCAATACTCATTTAAACAATTCACCCCCGTAGAGATGGAATATCCAAAAATCCTCCCTTAGTGAGCGCCTACTCTCTAATATAAATGTATCCCAAAAATTTCGTTCTTTTACATCCAGTTTTGGCTCGACGATGATGAGTCAGTCAGACTAGCAAGATACCCATACTTCGCTACGGTTTAAAATGAAAGTTATTATTCAAAGTTTTACATTTTGGAGAGTCCACTGTCAGATGAGCCTGTAAAATACGCCCTCAGTTTGTACGTCAACAAACGGTTTTGGGGAAATGATTATTTATTTTCTGATCTAACACTCATTTTTGAACCCCACACGGAAGAATTTGAATGTTTAAACCCTATCTTATTTAACATGTAGGATGTAAAAGCAACTGATCCATGAAATTTTGATTTTGTACGTTGAACAGTAATGGAGGAATGAATACTTTTTTAAGGGGTGAATGTTTTGGAATATTTATTAACATCTAGGATATGGAAAAACACCCTTCATAAAAAAAATCTAAGTTCATTCCTGAAATGGTTTCGGAAGAACGGATATTGTGTTTTTGAGAGTCAACTACCATCTATACCTCTCAGGGGAGAAATGTTTTGAAGTATACGGTATATTACACCTAGGGCCTAAAAGAAGACTCTCCTCGTAAAATTACAACTTTGTATGCCAAGCGGTTTTGGAGGGCTGAATAATTTAGTTTACGGAGTTTACCTCATTTGACACTTCAGTGGTTGAATGTTTAAAAATATTTCCTATTTCACTCATAGGATTTAAAATATATAGCGCTATTTGGAATTTTGTTTTCTGATCTTAACCCCCATTTAACACTCTGAAGGGTTAAATTTGTTTCAAACCTTCTATTATTTAACACCTAGGATACCATTTGACATTTTTCTAACTTCTTAATTCAAACAGTTTTATATAAACATATGAGAAGTCTGGTACCAGAACAAAGTTCATCATACAGGATTTGGTATGGAAATCTGGTATCATTCATCAGATGGATGTGGCCAATCCATCTAAGCTGGTGACCAATGATGGACGATTCTATGCTCTTGGTGTGCGCTTTCTTAAGAACCGCAATGTTGGTAACATGGGCTTTCCTTTTGAACCTAAGGATGGATCGAAGTTCTTGTTGGTGGAAGTGCTCGAGCTTTTCCAACTCAAGTCGGTAAAGGGTCTAAGTTTCACAACCATACTGTGATGTTGTGATGACAACAGCATGGTACACTACGAGTTTTGTATTCACGGTTAGGTCTTTATTCATGGACACCAGGTGTGATAGTTGTCCAAATGCTGCATGGGCAGCACCAGATCTCTTCTTCACATCTTGCTCTGTGAGCTGTAATTGTGAGCTAGATTGTGAGCAGTATCATGACTAAAATGTGGTGGAAGCATATTAGGAAAGTATCACCATCTTACACAGTTCAAGCTGCTGATAGATCTATTTGTAATGTAAAGACTGTTCATATTTTCCTTTCTTCTCACTGCCTCTTTGTTGTCACTATGGTCCAGACCTCTTTTTCTTTTACTGCTATCTGTTCCCTGGTCTGCATTTGATTTCTTATGTCTGTTTTGTTAAGGATCAATCCCCTCCTGGACGTCTTCTTTCTTCTTCCTCAAATCAGCAAACATCATTGATTTAACCCTTTCTCTTCTTGGCCTTTTCCCAATTTCTTGGGGTTGGTACATTGTGAGGATTTGGCCCAGTTTTACAGCTGGATGTCCTTTCTGATGCAAATCCTCTGTGGAGAGATGAATTTACAATCACATGCTTTTGTGGTGTGCTGTATGTAAATAGAGAAATGTGTATTAAGCTGAACACAAATCCCAGTCCCTGAGCCAGAGAAATTAACCAGGAATCGAACCTGAGGTCCTCTGAACCGAAGGCTAATGTGCCGACCATTCAGCCAAGGAGCTGGACTAGAATGTTATAAAACAGTATGTACAATTGAGACACAGTTGATCTTTATGCTTGGATATGAGGAAACACTTACAGTCAGAATTGACCATTACTGACCCTGTAAATTGCTCTCCTAGAAGTTCTCAGTATATATCTGGGACCCTTATATGCGTATTGATTTTACTTATTACTTTTGCATAGAATGAAAAACAGTAAAGCTAGTTATTTTAATGCATTTCAAAAGTAGATGAAATTAGTGTTTCACTCCCTTGTTAATGCATATCATTGATGATAAATTGTGGTGTTTAATTACTTTTAAAGCTCATGAAACACTTTCATTTTCTGTGTTTCTAGCATTTGCTGAACTCCAGACTGATATGACTGATCTCACAGCTGATCTTGAATCATCAGGAATTCCTACTCTGGATCATAAGAATTACATTATGAAAGTTTTTTTTCCTGGTGTTAGTGATCATCCAATTCTAAATGATCCAAAGGTGAGAATAGATTTACTTGTAGAATTATTCCTTAAAATATCATGTTTAATGATTCTTCCTGAAGCACGTGTGATGTGGTCCATGAATTTCCATAAACTGAATACAGTATATTTCACTGAATTTCTGAACGAAAATCAACTTCGCAACTTAGTATGGTAGGTAATAGTAAAATGATTTTCTAAACTGTTTTCTAATCATTAATGGTATGTATATAACTTACCACAGGGATGCAACTTTTCATTCCAAAAATCCCATGTGCATTGGTCTAGATTTGAAACACAGCTCCTGTGACTATGCCACTCATCTATCATGCCTTTAATTTTTTTCAGGTCAGTAATGGAAAGGCTAAGTTTGTAAAGTTTATTATGTTTATAAAAACAGAAGGACAGATTTGACACAAAAAGGTGATGGGAAGAGTATTTCTCAAAATCCTCAAAATTAGATTCACAGAAGTAGTTGTTGAAAGGGACCGTGAAGAAATAACGGTTGATAAAAAACAAGAGAAAGGCATCCATCCTAGAAATAGAAACTGCATGGAATAGAGCAAGTAGCTACAGAAATGATAAAAGTAACAGACCTAGCAAGAGTACAGTGGTTGTATACTCTATGTAGAGAAAGAGGAAGTCTCAAAAGATTGGGGTAAGAGTTTAATAATCCCATTATTCAAGAAAGGTAACAAAGAAGGAATGTAACTGCTAGAGAATATAACAACTAATTTCACATAAAATATACATAATATTTGAAAGGATATTGGAAAGAAGATTAAGAATGAAATTAGAAAAGTAAATGAAGAAGAACAGTACAGTATGGCTTTAGGAAAGGCAGATAAACATTTGACCTGATCCCTCACTAAGCCACGTGATGGAGAAAAGATACGGTAGGAGTTTAGGAAAGATTTGTTTATGACAATTATAGACATTAAGAAGGCATAAGGCAGTGTACCAAGGCGGTTGATTTTGGATGCACAAGAAAAAAACAAATAGACAGAGCAGAAGTGCAAATAGTAAAAGCTTTGTACGGAAAATGTGTTAGTATTATGAAGACCAAAATAGGAGGAACAAAATGGTTGGATGTGGAAACAGAACTCTGGCAGAGAAGTATACCTAATACCCATACTCTTGATAAGTCATGGATGAAATACATAAATGTATAAAACATAAGATGGGAAGAAACACAGCACAGGCTCTTTTATTTGCAGATGATGTAGTAATATGAAGAGAAAATGAAATGTAACTACAAGTTAGTGTATGGAATTATGTGAATAGAAGAGTGCAGAACAGAATAAGTGTAGGGAAGAGTAAAACAGAAGGAAGGAAGGAAGGAAGGAAGGAAGGAAGGAAGGAAGGAAGGAAGGAAGGAAGGAAGGAAGGAAGGAAGGAAATGGAAAACCATAGAAAACTATAGAAATTGTAAAAAAGGGGGATCAAATATAAACAGGATTTTATTTTTTATTTAAATTCATTTATTGAAAAACACACGGCTATTACAATTTATTTTTCCACATAGTTTCCTGCTTTGGAAATGCATTTATCCCAGCATATGTGCAGCTTTTGGATGCTTACGTCGTAAAATGAACAGGGTCGTGTCACCAGCCAGTTGCGCATGAAGTCTTCCACACTCTCCTCATCTTCAAATCATTGCCCTCCTAGAGCTTCTTTAAGCGGTCCGAACAAATGGAAATCGCAGGGCAATAAGTCCAGGCTGTAAGGAGGATGATCAAGTGTAGTCCAGTGCATTTCCTGTAGCTTGGAAACAGTTAGAGCTGCAGTATGGGGCCGCGCATTGTCATGGAGGAGGATGACCTGTCGAATCGGTTGATCTCGTCTTTTGCAGCGATATGCAACCCTCGCCTTGTTCAATAGCTTGCAGTAGTAAGCAGCATTGATTGTGAGTTGCTCATGCAAAAAATCAATCACTGAAATGCCTCGCCGATCGAAAAAAACTGTTGCAAGAACCTTGCCATCTGACAGTCGAGTCTTGGCTATCAATGGTGCTGTCTCCCTTTTCCTCCGCCACTCCTTACTGGCTTGTTTGGATTCGGGAGTGTAGTGGTGGATCCATGTTTCATCGCAGGTGATGATCCGATTCAAAAATGCATCACCTTCTTCCGGAAACCTTGCTGTAAGCCTCTGACAGACCTCCAAACATCTCGACTTCAGATTTTCGGTCAAAAGGCGTGGGACCCAACTGGAACACACTTTACGGAACTGTAGGTCATTTGTAATAATTGCTTGACCATAACTGATTCCGTCTTGTTCTGCAATTTCTGATACTCTCGCACGTCGATCATCGTCAATGATGTCTTCAACCGCACAAATGTTTTCGTCTGTAATGCTGGTCCGTGGACGGCGATCGTGTTGCTGATTTTCCACACGCTCTTGTCCTTCCTTGAACTTTTTATGCCACGCAAACACGCATCCTTGACAATGTTTTAACACGAACTGTGCAGTCAACTCTGGCAAATTTCCGCCGCTGTAACTCCTTCACGAGCAAGAAATTTTATGATTATGCTTTGCACAGTGGAGGGGTGCACCTGTTGCACCGACATCGTGGGCGTTACTGACGAAACTGCGGGAAATATCTAACAGCACATTCTGCCCACTCCTAACGGTCCCGTCTAAGCATAGCAGAAGTGTGGGGCCAGTCCTACCAACTGTTGATGTTCAGGAACATAAATCCCGTTTATATTTGGTCGACCTTTGTACATGGGAAGTGTAATCACAAAAGATGGGAAAATAACTGAGCAGATTGGAAAGAGAGTGCAACAAGCAAATGGATTTTACCTGAGTATGAGGAGTATACTGTAGAATCACGAAATTCTAAGGAAGTGTAAAAAAGAGTAGAGCAGAGTTCAGATGGCCAAGATTAAATTCCTTAGAGTTATCATAGGGAAGACAAGAAAAGGTAGAATCAGAAATGAAGTGATTAGAAAGAGGATTGGAGTTTCAAAACTACAGGACAGGATAGAAACAAGCAATATGAAATGGTATGGACACATGATGTGAATGGGAGAAGATAGAGTTCCAAAGAAAGTATTTGCAGAGGAACCAACAATAAAGAGACCACAAGGAAGGGCTCGAAATACATAGATGGATGCAGAGGAGGAGAATATAGAGAAGACACGAGGAATGATTGAAGAAATATTGAAAGCAGGAAACACGTGGTGGAGGGACAGGCAAAGATGAACATCCTTGATTCATAACCCAGCCCAGGAAAATACTGGGAACAGGAACTGATGATGATGATGATGATGATGATGATGATGATGATGATGATGATGATGATGATGATGATGATGAAGAAATAATTTTGTATGTTCTACTTTCAGATGCATTATTTTGGTACTATGCCGGTCTAGAAAGCCAAAAATAATGGCAGAGAGGATTCGTCATGCTGACCACATGACACCTCATAATCTGCTGGCCTTCGGGCTTAGCAGCGGACGCTTTGTAGGCCAAGGCCCTTCAGGGCTGTAGTGCCATGGTACTATCAGTGCTATAAACAACAAATAATTGTGTATATGAAATTTGCAAATACCCACCAACCTCTGCATGGCTGATTTAATGAAAAGTAACTCATCTACATGAATACTGTGAATTTTATTGTAAGAACTACCCTTTTCTAATGCTTAAATTGTCTGGTTGCTATTAGGCTGGTCCCAGGTTTACTCAATGGCCCTGTCTATGAATTTCCCATTGCATTGAAGTCTCAATCATGTGGGGCAATTGAAGAACATTTGTGTTATTGGAAGTAGCAATCAATATTAGTGGAAGCAGAAACTGTCATGCTGACTATGTAACACGTAGGTCTGCTACAAGAAAGGTAGCAGTTGGTTGGTTGCTTTCTGTATTAAAATTCAGAGATGTTATTCCTTGTTTATTGTGCTGCATATTTGTTGTTTTGTTTGTTTGAATGTGCTTAAGATTAGGTATGATTTTGTTTCATAGAGGACTACGACATTGAAAGAACCTCACTTGTGATTTAAATTAATTTTTCTTTATAGGAAATTTACTCTGAGTCTAAAACTGGCTCTTGTTTTTCAGGTGAGAATTAATGGCCCTAGAACAAATTATGATGCAGCAATGCTACAGTTTGAACAACTAATCAACAACAAATGCTTTATACTTACCTTTATAGAAACATTAGAAGCACAGAAGTCATTTAACATTCGTGACAAGTAAGTATTATCTGTGATTAAAGCATTCAGTCAAATTGCTAATTTGTAAATGTTTTACTAGGTTAAGTAATGCTCTTTCGAGTGCACCTTAATAAATTATTAAAGCATTCAGTCAGTGTTACCTACGCATTGTCAACTTTGTAAGCTATATTAACTTCAATATACACTAGTACCCTAACCAGAATTTTCTTTTATGAGTTATATCATACAACATTTTAGGAAGGTGTCTCTCCCCACCCCCCTCCCTCCCTCCCTCTCTCTCTCTCTCTCTCTCTCTCTCAGTGCCTAATGTTCTGTATAGACAAACAATTCAAATCCCATACGCTGTATAATCATATCATGCACACATAACGTTTCTTACCTTAATATTGGTAACAGGTACAAGACACCAAACATTCTTGTCCTGGATATTAGGTGCAGATGGTGGCTGTTCCTAAAATACTGTAGCTGAAAGGACACCAGAGAGGTACTTTGTTTACCATGAAGGAACAGTAGTGTATGATTCTTTATAAAGAATATATGACTGAATACATCAAAATCTGCAAGAATGTTTTTCTCATGGTTTGTTGAAAAATCTTCCAATTATGATGCAATACATTCATCGATTTTTAGTAATTTCTTGAAAATAATACTTTACCTCATTCCAATATCAAAGCTAAGATTTGTAATTGTTTGATTTGATTTACAGCAAATGATGTGTTGAGTTAAGTAATAATCATGAATATTCTTTACTTTCATGCCAGACATTTAAGACAGAATAAAATTAAATGCTCCTTTGTAAGTCGAGAAAAGATATTTAAATGCTATTTCAATTTCAGAGTCAATGTTGCTTCCCTTCTTATGGTGGTTTTGATGGGGAAAATGGAGTATGCTACAAATATTCTCAGAAGTTTGCTGCTGCGACTTATTGACAAGTCTGTGTGTACAAAACACCCCCAGCTCATGTTAAGAAGAACGGAATCTGTAGTTGAGAAGATGTTAACAAACTGGATGGCCTTATGCATGTACAACTATTTGAAAGATTATGCAGGATCTTCGTTATTCCTGCTCTTCAAGGCCATAAAACACCAGATTGAGAAAGGTCCTGTGGATGCTATTACACATGATGCTCGCTATTCTCTCTCAGAAGAACGTTTACTACGAGAACAGATCGAGCATGGTGTGGTGGTAAGTTAGAACTAGTCCATTTACACTTCATGAAATGATACAGCCATTTAAGCTCAACTCCGACTATTTCCAGTCATTTATCTCTAATAGGTGGAAATTGTATAAATTATTTAATATTATAATAACTTTGTGAGAAGCCGCAGCCTCTAAAGGGTTGTGGAGCCGATGATGATGATGATGATGATGATGATGATGATGATGATGATAATGACAAATTTATAAAAAGTCAGTTGATTTATCAAGTAATTTAATATAGGAAGATTGCTAATTATATTATGGAGACTGTCATAAGGTGAATATTATTTTTACTATTAGCTTTATGTCACACCAACACAGATCTTATGGTGACAATGTGAGAGTGGGGAAGCGACCATGGTCTTAATTAAGGTACAACGCCAGCATTTGCCTGATGTGAAAATATGAAGTCCGGAAAACCACATTCAGGTCTGCTGACAGTGACGTTTGAACCCACTATCAACTGAATGCAAGCTCACAGCTATGTGACCCAAGGTGAATAGCCATTGCAGTACACAAGCTCAAATCTGTTCCTTTCTCCAGTCAGAAACCCATTCATTCATTCTTGATTTGCACAAAGCATTCTAGAACTTTTAAAATTAAGCTAAGATAGCATAATGGTAATGAGTAAAATTTAGGGTATTCTTTCTTACTGTCATTATTAATTAAAGTTAATAAATTATTTCATAGATGTTGCCATCTGAAATACTTCCTGGAGTGGTAGTTTGTCTCAGATGTAATGAAGATGTAGTGTCCAAGACTGAAAAGATAGGAAGTGTTCAATGTTAGATCGTGGGACCATTGTTTTCCCTCTTTTCTCGTTGAATCATTTCATCATTTATTTGGCAATTTCCCTCAAGTAGTGTGGTAGACTTGAGTAATGTAAATGGTGTGGTGCAGGTCAAAATGACCACTATAATTTATACATTTTTATTTCTATGGTAGGTGTCTATAATTTATACATTTTTATTTCTATGGTAGGTGTTATATGAGAGTGTAAGTGAATTTCAATTCATCCTTTATTCGTAATTATTACTGAGCTGGATAGTCGCTAAGTGCGACCAGTATCCAGTATTTGGGAGATAGTGGGTTCGAACCCCACTGTTGGCAGTCCTGAAGATGGTTTTATGTGGTTTCCCATTTTCACACCAGGCAAATGCTGGGGCTGTACCTTAATTAAGACCACGGCTGGCCGCTTCTTTCTCTTTCCTGTCCCATCATCTCCAAAAGACCTATCTGTGTTGGTGCAATGAAAAGCAACTTGCAACAAAAAAGAAAAACAAAAAAATTATAATTAGGTTCATTATAAGATACTCGCCACAATGAACACTCACTTAATATCCCTAAGAAATGTACAAAATATATTTGTTTTTGTATCAAAAAAAATTCAGTTTCCTTCAGTATATGTTATTGAAGTAACCAAAACTAAAAGAGACTTCTTAACTCAAAATATAAATTGAAAAGAAGAGACCAAATGAATTATAACTAATGGATTTTATGAAAATCAAAGCTTCTTTCCATTCAAAAGTGCTCAATTGTGGTCACAGTTTGTGCATAGTTTCACAGTACAGTTTTCACACTTTGGCCATTTGCATTTTTATACACAACTCCTTTGTCTTCCTGTTCATTTTTGATGAGTAGATACAGGGCAGTCCGCCTCTGTGGTGTAGTGGTTAGTGTGATTAGCTGCCACCCCTGGAGGCCCGGGTTCGATTCCCGGCTCTGCCACAAAATTTGAAAAGTGGTATGAGGGCTGGAACGGGGTCCACTCAGCCTCGGGAGGTCAACTGAGTAGAGGTGGGTTTGATTCCCACCTCAGCCGTCCTGGAAGTGGTTTTCCGTGGTTTCCCACTTCTCCTCCAGGCAAATGCCGGGATGGTACCTAACTTAATGCCACAGCCACTTCCTTCCCTCTTCCTTGTCTATCCTTTCCAATCTTCCCATCCCCTGCAAGGCCCCTGTTCAGCATAGCAGGTGAGGCCGCCTGGGCGAGGTACTGGTCATCCTCCCTGGTTGTATCCCCCGACCCAGAGTCTGAAGCTCCAGGACACTGCCCTTGAGGCAGTAGAGGTGGGATCCCTCGCTGAGTCCGAGGGAAAAACCGACCCTGGAGGGTAAACAGATAAAGAAAGAAAGAAAGAAAGAAAGAAAGAAAGAAAAAGATATAGGGCCATTTCCTCTTCCCTGTCTTCCACATCAGACACATCACATTCAACAATATTTTTGTTCAGTTCTTCAGCTTCTAGAAGATGTAATGTCATCATCTTCTAGTGGAATACAGTACTTTGCCTCAAATTTCCATTCGTTTTCATGAGAAATCATGACCCTGACAGTTAAAACAAATAACACAATGTAAACAAGTGAAATAGAAATGCAACAATTTGCAAAAGCTCCAAAATTCATAGTTACAGTAATAAAACAAAATCAATGAAATTAGATACATGCTTGGTGTGGTAAGGGTCAAAATGACCACAATGTGGCAAAGCAATTCTATCAACTAGCCTTGAAAGCAAGGGAAGTGGTAGGCAGCTACTGGAAATTGTGGTGTTTTAGAGGGAAAATTGGTGTCCTGTGGTGCTTTGACCCACACCACAGTAGTTGAGGGTTAAATATAAAATACAATAGCTTTCATTATTATACCTCGGTATATACAAATATACTCTTCATATAAACTAAATTTACGTACTCATTTACGTACTAATATAATACAACAATGAAATCCACAGCCTGTTTCCAGTCATTCGACCAGGTCAGAAGTGGAATGAATGAAACCCCATCTAGCGGTGAAGATAGGAATTGTGCCGGCTGCCAAAGCCTGTCGCACTCCTCTGGGGCAAGTCCCTTTCATAATTCATTCCAGCAACACTATCCAATATCATTTCATTTCAAATACAACAATCTACACTGTATTTATTTCCATAGTTTTCCTGCTTGTTTAAGCAATATTAATTTTTTCTCAGTCTCCAGTTGAGCTCATTTCCGTATTTCAGCTTCATCAGAAGGGCGGGCTTCAGCACTCAAATAAGGCCAAGCCAAGATGGGAAGCAGAAACAAGCTTGTTGTGGTCTGAGAAAGAATTGATATAGAAGTCCTTGGACTGGTGAGCAGAGAACCAGTCTATCTGAAGATGGCAGTGTGTGAAGATGTGGAGATTGCTTTCGTCCTTTTGTATTTTCTATTTCTCCCTCTTCCCGTCCTGACCTGTGTTTATCCTGTTATGTGTTCCTTTCAATGTTCCTGTCTTTCTGTATATGGGTAGACTAGCAAGGTACCCGTGCTTCGCTACGGTATTATATTGAAATTTAGAATTGAATGCTTATTGTTTTATATATAATCCGCCAAAATTCGCGATCTGACTCGTTTTCTAATAGATTATGGCAAGTTTCCTCCCATTTTTCAATCTTTCTTTCCAGCAATCGATTTCGTACTTCCCGTGCTAAGTCCAGGTATTCCACCCGGTCAGTTGAGTCTATAATCTTTGCCATCTTTTCCTATAAGCATTTTTAATATGAGTCAAATCCTTCAGGAGATCCAGCGTGGTGTCGTCTTGGGTTCCTTGGCGATACTGAACCCGCGGCCGGACTGCATTCTTAGTCATTACCCATCCAGGAACAGTTTTCAGCGCGGTCCGCACATTTGGCGACGGTCAAGAACATTATTATTATTATTATTATTATTATTATAGATGTTCTGGACCCCACAACAAGATGCAAGACCGCTACTTGGCGGTAAAATATATCTGCTGCCATCGTCATTGTTGAAAATGTGACCAACACCATTGTCGCGCGTAGGCAAGTGTGCTGGATTTCTGGCCATACGAATGACATACTTCCGTGCATTATTGACCTTATTATGGAGGTGAAAAATTGGACAGTCAATCTCATTTCTATCGTTTATTTCAAATGTGTTTAAATTTTTATTTATATGCCAGGAGAATCTACTGCAATCTAAGAACGTTCTCCGAAGGAAAAGATGGCTCTTGAAAACGAACCCAAGAAAGGTTAAAAATGATCGGTTTATGATCAGAATAAGTACATCGAAAATCTACAGCCTGTTTCCAGTCATTCGACAGGGTCAGGAATGGAATGAATAAAGCCCCCATATAGCGGCGACAATAGGAATTGTGCCGGCAGCCGAAACCTGTCGCACTCCTCTGGGGCAATGATTAATGGATGACAAATGAAATGAAATTATATTGGACAGTGTTTTTGGGGTGAATGATGACAGGAAAAACCGGAGTATCCGGAGAAAAACCTGTCCCGCATTTGTTTTGTCCATCACGAATGTCACATGGAGAGAGCGGGATTTGAACCAAGGAACCTGGCTGTGAGAGGCCGGCGCGCTGCCGCCTGAGCAACGGAGGCTCCTTGTAAATACATTATGAACAGTAAAATCAATTGGTCTCACCTCCTTTTACACCCCACCGCCGTTAAGTTTATTTAGCCAACCCCCCCCCCCCCCATAAAAAACTAAAGGAGATTCCAATCACTAATGCTCACGTCTATTACCTTCAGTTTTGAGATTAAAATAATTCACTTTTTTCACTTTCACACTCCCCCCCCCTTAAGTAAATATCCGGCAAAAAGTACTTGTTTCATTAATAGTAAAGGATTTTCTAAATACCAACTATCACGACTGTAACTGTGTAACTTCTTCAGTTTTTGATTTATGTGTCCTCATGAAAGGAATTCATCTCCTTTTCACTCCCGCCCCCAAGATGATTTGCCCTCCAAAACGCGTTTATCTTTGTTTTTAAAGGAGTTCCAAATACCAGTGTTCACGTCTGTAGGCCCTAACAACTTTAGTTTTTAATAGATGTAAGTATTCTCATACTATTAAGTCAATTAATTTTTCAATTCTTTCACCTCCCCCCCACATCCATTGGATTTTCCGAGAATACGTGTTTCTTTACTTTTAAAGCAGATTCCAAATATCAAATTTCACGTCTGTAACATCTTCATTTTTGAGATAACAGTAGCTTAATTAAAAGAATTCAACACCCTTTTCAGTCGCTTTACACCCCTCCCCCTTTCCACCCAAGGGGTATTTCTGAAAACTAAAAGTACACGTTCCTTTATTTTTAATAGAGATAAAAATTACCATTTTTCACTTCTGTAACATGTTCATTTTTTTTTTTTGAGTTATACTGTATAAATTCTCATTTTAAAATTTCACCCCCTTTTTAGTTCCCCTTAAGAGGAGTTTCCAAAAACAAATCACTTATGTTTCTTTACTATTACAGGAGATTCCAAATACCACTTTTTACGTCTGTATCATTCTATGTTTCTCAGATATTCTGCGGATATAGTCTTTCAAAATATTCACCCCAATATGTCACTCCTGTTTAACAGCCATTAATTGGAATTTCCAAAAAATACATGTTTCTTTATTTTCAAAGGAGATCCCATATACAAATTTTCAGTTCTGTAATATCTTCAGTTTCTGAGATATATGTATCCTCATTAAAGACATTCAACCCATTATTCACGCTTTTACACCCCTCCTATTCGGATTTACAGAAAACAAAAAATACGTGTTCCTTTATTTTTAAAGGAGATTCTAAATATCAATTTTTACATGTGCAAACTTTTAGAGTTTTGAGATATAAATACACTCATTTTAAAAATTCACCCCCTTTTCCCCCCTCCCATTAATTGGATTTTCCAAATAAAAATATGTTTCCTTTATTTTTAAAAGAGATCAAAAGTACCAATTTCCAGGTCTGTAATATCTACAGTTTCTGAGATATAAGTACCGGTATCCTGATTAAAGGCATTCAACCCTTTTTTTCATCCTTTTAAACCCGTCCTATTGGTATTTTCTGAAAACAAAGAAATATGTGTTTCTTTATTTTTAATGATGGTTCTAAATACCAATTTTTACATCTGTAAACTTTCAAAGTTTTGAGATATAGATACACTCATTTGAAAAATTCACCCCCTTTTCACCCCCCGATTAATTGGATTTTCCAAAAACAAAAAAATACGCGTTTCTTTATTTTTAAAGGAGATCCAAAACACCAATTTTCAGGTTTATAATATCTTCAGTTTCTGAGATATAAGTATCCTCATTAAATGCATTCAACCCCTTTTTCACCCCTTTCCACCCCTCCTATTGGGATTTTCCGAAAACAAAAAAATACGTGTTTGTTTATTAATGAAGATTCTAAATACCAATTTTTACATCTGTAAACTTTCAATGTTTTGAGATATAGATGCCCCCTTTTTAAAAATTCACCCCCTTTTCCCCCTCCCATTAATTGGATTTTCCAAAAACAAAAAAATATGCGTTTCTTTATTTTTAGAAGAGATCAAAAGTACCAATTTTCAGGTCTGTAATATCTTCAGTTTCTGAGAAATAAGTACTGGTATCCTGATTAAAGGCATTCAACCCCTTTCACCCTTTTTCACCCATCCTATTGGGATTTTCTGAAAACAAAAAAAAATATGTGTTTCCTTATTTTCAAAGAATACTCTAAATACCAATTTTTACATCTGTAAACTTTTAAAGTTTTGAGATATAGATACACTCATTTTAAAATTTCAGCCCCCTTTTCACCCCCTTAGCAATGGCATATCCAAATATCCTCTCTTAGCGAGCACCTACATCTTAATATGAATGTATCTCCAAAATTTCATTTCATTATGTCCAGTAGTTTTGGCTCGGCCATGATGAGTCAGTCAGTCAGTCAGTCAGTCAGTCAGTCAGTCAGTCAGTCAGGACAAGCAATTTTATATATATATATATATATATATATATATTTGCACTTGTTTGTTCCTTTATATTACTCTCTTTCTATTAACTCAATTAATTGACAGATAGGAGATGTAACAAAAAATAAATTACAATATTGTAAAAAAATTGTTCATCAGTGGTATGCTGATGCAGTCGTCTATCCACACTGCCATTCTGACTTTGAATCCTGGCAACATCTGGTAGAGGACCCCCATCCAGTGCAGTGCATGATGGCCATTCAAATGGAATTGAAGCCAAAACAAATGTTAAAGCCGTTGTTAGTGAATACAATTGAATCGATTTTTTTTAAATGGGCGTAACTCACTATATGGTCTGTTTCCTGTTTTTGCACATTTTGGAAACTTTAAACATAGGCCTACTGATTACTTTTAAATAGGCGTTTTTCATTCCTCAAGTTGAGTGAGGACTGAGGGTCAAAGATGGCCGTTAGATTTGAACAGGCGTAACTCATTGGCTTTGTCTCTGAAGAGACAAAATGAAAACCCAGAAATAAAAGAGTTAACTTCTCAATCGGTATCTTTTACCATTTATTTACTCCCATTAAAGAAAAGGTTGCATCGAGGGGTATCCTCAGTAAGTGGTATCATCAACCAAACTTTCTTCATGGGTCTTAGTTCAAGGATGCAGCTACCACCATTACAGTCATACCCAATTGAAAAAGTTCCCATTAAAAAAGCAAAGGTACAAGACCTGATGAAAATCCAGACCTACATACCTCATGAGTACAAGCACTTCTACAAAGAAACCTTTTCTGGGGCTGAAAACGAGCTCGATAGCTGCAGTCGCTTAAGTGCGGCCAGTATCCAGTATTCGGGAGATAGTGGGTTTGAACCCCACTGTCCGGCAGCGCTGAAGATGGTTTTCCGTGGTTTCCCATTTTCACACCAGGCAAGGGGCTGTACCTTAATTAAGGCCATGGCCACTTCCTTCCTATTCCTAGGCCTTTCCTATCCCATCGTCGCCATAAGACCTATATGTGTCGGTGCGACATAAAACAAATAGTTAAACAAAAAAAGAAAAAAAGAAACCTTTTCTTGGCCAATTGAACTTGAAAATGATATAGAATGAGAACACTGAAAAAAAAAGAAGAGCAGTTTGGATAAAAATAGTGATGTTTATGATATTATTTTGCTTATGTAATTTGTTCCATACAGTAAGAAGCAACAGTGATATGAAGGTATTAATCTTAGTTTGCTGAACTTAAATCTTACTAAGAGACCTTTTCAGAAAGATTGTGACTGAAGAAATGTATGTTTCTAAGTACTAAAATGAGAGACTAAATAATAAGTTATGTATTACTTAAGAATAATTGTCATATGGACTTCCATAAATTAAAATTAAATTCATTTAATTCCAGTTAATTCTAACCTGATTTCTGAAGTTAGAGGTTGTATATTTTTAAAGGGTGTAAGTCAGTAGAGTTTATAATTAAATCAAAAATAGGGCATGTACTTGAATGTGAAAATTTGTTTTATATAACATCACTTCATAATGTACCAATCAGATAAAAATACAAAAATTCATACATTTACTTAGTTTAGTCTTCACATGTTTTTTTAGTATTTCCCAAAAGTTTAGTCAGTATGATATACATCCCTTTAAAAAAATTTGATTCAATTGTATACATTTAAACTACTAGATATACATTATGTATAACTACATACCATTACCCTCTTGAAGATATATAGACACCTGTCAAATGATACATGAAGGTACTTGAGGCTAATTTAGTCATCTCCAGTGCACTCGGCAATTGAATACTGCGGATTCACCAACAATTAATTATACAGACATCATTTGAAAATGTTTTATATCATTTACACCAATGTCACTGTTGATTTACAGGTGATATGTACTACTTCTGCCCATTGGAACCATGTTACTGATGTATATTCATCATTATCACAGTTTAAGAGAAGAGACAGTGTAAATCTCTTTCTGCTTTAGATTATGAATTGACATTTTAGTCGACCATGATGATGGCATACCCCAGAGGCTGAAAATTAATATGTATCCATATATTACATTAGTTTTACTTATTTATTATTACAAAAGTCCCAGGAATCAAGTACGAATGATAAATTCAGACTTCAAATATCCAGGGTGTGCAAAAAAATGCTGTCTAATAATAATAATAATAATAATAATAATAATAATAATAATAATGTTATTGTTTTCACGTCCAACTAACTACTTTTGATGGTTTTTGGAGATGCCGAGGTGCAGGAGTTTTGTTCTGTAGGAGTTCTGTTATGTGCCAGTAAATCTACCGACATTAGGCTGACGTATCTGAGCACCTTCAAATACCACCGGACTGAGCCAGGATCGAATCTGCCAAGTTGGGGTCAGAAGGCCAGCACATCAACCGTCTAAACCACTCAGCCCGGCATTAATAATTCTCTACTTTTGTCATATTTTAAGAAGTCCACATTAGCATTCCCACAAATAATTATACCATAACTCATTTTACTTACATTACTTAATAATAACTCTAATTTTTCTATGAGTAAATGAAACGTACCTAACGGTGAACGGTACATGCATGTACACAGTATTCTGAGCACTAATTTTGGAATCATTACTTAGGTATATTCAATATCTTGTTCAGTAATAAGATAATTGTAAATTGTCAAAGCTTCATGATCAATATCATTTTTGATATAGGTACTGTGCCCCCATGGTTGCTATGTGGTCTACAGTAATTGCTAGCTATAACAAACCAAACCAAACCAAACCAAACCAAACCAAACCTAACCCCAACCCAACCCAACCCAACCCAACCCAACCCAACCCAACCCAACCCAACCCAACCCAACCCAACCCAACCCAACCCCATCATGCAACAGCCCCGAAAGGCCATGACCTACCAAGTGACCGCTTCTCAGCCCGAAGGCCTGCAGATTACAAGGTGTTATGTGTTCAGCACTAGCTATAACAAATCCTGGAAAATTCATCAACTCAGATTCTTTGCTCTGAGCCAGTGTTCTGAAAAACATAGTACACAAGAACCTCATTTATCCAGATTAAGTGGGACTAGAACTGTTCTGGATTATCGAAAATTAGGATAATCCAGGAAAACTAAAAAACAAATAAAGTATATGTTATACAACATATTAGCATAAGTTGTAGAGTAATACCTTTTTCAGTTGTACAAAGGAATATAAGAACACTTTTCTTACATTTATGACTGTGTTTTATGCACTAAAATAAGGTGTGAGCTTTTCCTGTTTTACGTTTATTTGCACCCAGCATGATCACAAAGACATTTTTACTAACGTCAGTTCTGCCAGTGTGGTTTCAGTCTGGGATTCTAAATAGGCCATCAGTTTGTCCAGTTGGATTGTTGCATCTCCATGAGTCATTATTTCTTCTGATGGAGCACCGGTTTCATTTTCGAATTCACCATCACTCTCGTCATTACCAGCCGAGGAACAAGAGGCAATAATTTATTCATCTGTCATTATACTGTAGCCTGAATTACAGTCATTTTTCAATCAGTCATTTACGTCATTCACATCTACGTCCGAGCATCTGGGAATGCGTGCAAATGTGTCAAGGAACTCAGAAGGGTCTACAGTTTTCCATTCTCAGTTCCAGTCGAATGCCGGGACGGTACCTTTGATAGACCATGGCCGACTTACTTCCAATTGCTGTCCTTAACTATCCTTGGTGGAAAAGACATTCAAGAAGAATTGACTCCGTAAAAGAAATGCTGTACAAGTAAAAATAAATGTTTACTATTTTCGATCCGTGTAAACTGGAGATCCGGATTATTGAGGGCTGGATAAACAAGGTTCTTGTGTACTGTCACATCTTTAAGTTCACCTTTAAGCCGTTAATTGAGTTCTTCAAATTTATTATACAGAGACTGAACATTTTGATGGTAGATTTTTGGTTTATTATGATGCGTTCGGGTTGTTGATTTAATTTCATTGTTATTATTAGTTGAAAACTGAAGTACCGAAACCACTACTGTACTCTGCTACATTTGACCTGTAAAAATTCTTGCCATTTGTTTTTCAAATATTCGTTTGAAGTTTGGCCTCTTACAAGTTTTCCTGATTCCACTGTAAGGGTATAGATTTTCCATTACTCTTACTGTATAAATTTAAAATGTCACAAATTTCATTACTTAAGGATTCTTTTCCATCTTGTTCATATGAAGATCATGTCTAGGGTGTAATTCTTTATCTAATTTTCTTATATCTAATAAGTGGACACATTGAAAATGTTTACAGATTTTTGAAATTCTTACATTGGTATATTTTATTTCTAAATTTATGCAATATTCTTGCTTTAGATCATACCTGTGTGGAATATTTTCTACAATGACATTCGTGTTAGTTAAAAATGGTAATGTTCCTTTTAATTCTCTTATTACCTTTTCACTTTCATTTCTATACACATCATTTGATCAGGCGATAATAACAGCAAAACCTTCTGAAGTAAACTATGCACATTCTTTCTTCATCCCACTTGCAACTGCTGCAACTGTAGCTCCCAGCTTTACTGTCGAAGTGACCTCAATGTCTTCCCTTCACTTTATCACACCTGATGCAATTCTGCATCCGTGACTGCCCAAATAAATAAGCACCTTTTTCACCTTTCTAGTTTTTTCATTTTCTTTCTTTATGATTACCATTACCCTTGTTTAACTGCAGTGGTACAAAGCTATCTATAACTTCACAGAGAACACTAAACAAATTTGAAATTGGCACATCTACTACGGCATTTTTAGGCCTAGGCCTATCTGATGTTATTTACCATCTTTTCCTGCTTTTGACCATGTTTCTGATTTTTCACCTCTGGTTTTCTTCAGCCTCTTGTTTGATTCCACTAACTTTGCTAAATCTTCCTTCATCAGTTTTATAATTTCATCTTTCGACAACAAGTCCTGCCTGATTTCATTACAATCACAAACACTGATACAGTCCGCTTCCCTAACAGTCAACGTAACAGCATTCTATCTTGTCTTTGACCTAGTTACAATAACATTTGCATTCTTGATTCTTACTGCACATGTCAGATACAAACTTGATTCAGTATCAGTACACCGTTTGCACAAAACTTCTCTGGAAACCTTTCCATTTTTTATTACGACATCAAAACTTGATCACTTCCTGATGCCATGCTGCGATCCATATAATTTTGTTAGTCAATATTTATGAGGATTCTCAATCTCATTCAACACTAACACTTAGCACTAGTTATTAGCTTATTAAACTTGCTGTGTAATTAGTAATCACCACTCTAAACCTGTTATTACACTTCAAAAATAAGCTTTAAACTGCATTTATTAATAACTGTACTATGTTCCATCACAATGATGATGAGACATGTGCTTCTTGCAACCACTTCAAAATCTGCTTCTTCTGGCAAATTAACAGTATTAATTAAAAATGTTAGTATTCTATTAACATAGTATCAAAAAAGTATCAAGCTCATCTGTAGAAGTGATGTTCGATATCGATAACTCTTCAGTATCAAGGGTATTTAGGTAAAGAAGGTGTCAAGAACCCATTTCTAGTTAATGTTCATTTACCTGAATAAGAACTTATCAGTTTTGGTGTTGGTTATATGGTAATTGAAATTTTGGTCATAATTTTAGCAGTACTTCTACAAGTTGAATTTTGTACACCTGTGTGCTACATAATGGCTGACTTGCTTCAGAAATATATTTTTAAAGTGACGGATGTACATCATTTTCAATTTTCAGTAATTATGATATTTTATAGCCCATTCTGCATGTGTCAGTAGTGCTGTGGTGAGTGGTTCCATAATTCTGAGGTGCTTTTTGGTACATTTCTATGCTGCTTAAAAACGTGCTGGAAGTGTGAAATTCAATGGTTTTTCCTTCTCTTTTTTCTCTTAGACAATCCATCTTGTGCAAGAGGAACCACACTACGAAAAAATTCCTTACCAAACATATCAAGTATGTCCAAAGTACTTTTTTCTTTTGTTCCATGTTTGCAACTGTTTCTGAGTAAAGAGTATTGGAACTTCTGCATGAATTGTACTTGCTGTTTAAAATCTTGATAAAATTGTTCCACTAATATGTTCTTGCCTGCTTTAAGGTGACTCGGTGTGGTACTGTAGCATTCTGTTAATGTTATAGAGGGGATGTCAGTGTGGGAATGAGCCTGCTGAATGAATGTTTGATAATTGATTTTGTTTTCTAACTAAGTCTTGTTTCATGTAAATTAAAGGCTTCATGCTCTTATAATGACAAGATTATTTTCTTATTCAGCATTTTTAATTTTCACCAAGATTTATGATAATGGTGATATTTAATTTACATTTTTGCAAAGTATTGTTAATCACATCTTTGTTTTGTAGATGATAACTGATAGTTATAAAGTATAACCAGCACTTCTGTTAGGCTATTTGTTTTTTTTGCAAAAGTACTTAGGCTACTGGTTATTTGTTTTTACAGCTGGATATGGAGCTATAGAACAGGGCTCACTAATTACCATATATTTAATAGATTTTGGTCATAAAAAAAAAAAAAAAAAGAAATCTCTGGTCTATTAAGCTATATCATAAATTTTAGGTAGAGGTTATGCAATACATACCCCTACTCTGCTCTCAGCATTCCTCTCATTCACTTACTGCTGTGTCTAACAATGATACATTTGATCTGGTTCTGTTTAAGACATAGTCAAGATCACCCATTGTCTTAATTAAACTGAGAATGACAGCATTAACTTTTCTGTGAGATGGATGTACCTTTTAATGCTGAGACTCACTTCATGATGGGACTTGAAAGCCAGAATTGGGTAGCTCAGTCCTAGGTCATGACAAGTTATGGTAGCTATACAGAGTGTGGTCTTGTAATATGGCTTTTCCATACTCACTCCAAACAAGTGCTGTGGTAGTATCTTATTCATTAAGAGCATTGTCCTAATCATAGACCTTAATAATTAAAACTGTACAAACTTCCACAGTGACACACGTTTCTTAGATAATTTTCTCTGATCCAGGGTACACAAGACTAATGAGCAAAGATTTCCCTCTTTAATCAATTCAGTAACAAGAACCAATTCAGTGTATGAATCTACAGTTAGATATAAGAAATGATTAAATGTACAGTCCCAACAGTTCACTCAATCGTGCTCAGGTAATACGAGAGTTATAAGTCACGGAAACTAGTTTTTTCTTGCATGAATATTGGATTTAACAGACAAATGTAGAACATACAGATGGGAGTAGGGAATGTAAGGTGCCATGGAATGTATGAATAATGCCGAGTAGGTTTACCAGGTGTAGGATATAAATCGAAGAAACTGTCAGCCATGAAATCCTTGTGCTACATAATCTTTATTCTCAGAGAGCGCAGTGAACTTCATGGTAAACACTCAAAGTAGTCGCCTATACTGTTCACACCACGTTGCCTATGATACCACTCGCCTCACCGTGTGTGAATTTTGCAGTTTCATGTTTCACAGCATTGCATCCCAAATTGTCTCCCATGCAGTGGTTCTTTCACTTTGGGGACGAGGTTAAGGAAGTGGAAGGTCAACAATAGAGCCCATTTTCATTATGAGACAGCTAATGGAAAAGCAATGGGAGTACGGGAATGATATGGTGATGACATTCATCGACATTGAAAAGGCATATGACAGTGTCCCCAGGGCTAAAGTTTGGGACAGTCTGGTGCAAAAAGGAATTGGACAGGGACTAATAAAAATGATCATGGCAATGTACAAGGAATGTTGTTGTTGCATGCAAACACAAGTTGGCAGGACAAGTTGGTTCAAAATAACTAGTGGGCTGAGGCAGGGAAGTGTTCTATCACCAATCCTGTTTGCAGTAGTAATGGATGACATCATGAGAACAGCAAAAGCAGAATATGGAGGAAGAGAAATGAACATGTTATTATTTGCAGATGATATTGTGGACCGAGCTCGATAGCTGCAGTCGCTTAAGTGCGGCCAGTATCTAGTATTCGGGAGATAGTAGGTTCGAACCCCACTCTCGGCAGCCCTGAAAATGGTTTTCCATGGTTTCCCATTTTCACACCAGGCAAATGCTGGGGCTGTACCTTAATTAAGGCCACGGCCGCTTCCTTCCCACTCCTAGCCCTTTCCTGTCCCATCGTCGCCATAAGACCTATCTGTGTCGGTGCGACGTAAAACAACTAGCAAAAAAAAAAAAAAAAAAAAAAAAAAAAAGATGATATTGTGATTGGGGGAGAAGACGACAGGAAGGTTCAAGAACAGTTGGATGTGGTGAATGGGAAAATAGAAGAATGTGGGTTGAAAATAAGTGTTGAGAAGAGTAAAACCCTTGTTATGACTAGAGGGGAGAAAGAAGGGAAAGGTCAAATAAGACTTGCAGACAAGCCCCTGGAAGTAGTGGAAACATTTAAATACCTGGAGAGTGAATTAATGGAGAATGCTCGACTGGATGCTGAGATTAGCAAGAGGATTCAAGCTGGAAGCTGTTTCTATCATAGGGTAAGAAACATGTTATGGGACAAAGATCTACCAATGGAAGCAAAGGAAACTATGTACAAGATGTATTAGATACACATAACTACCTACGGGGCAGAAACTTGGACAATGACAAAGAAGGATGAGAGTCGAATACAGGCAGCTGAAATGAAGTTCTTGAGGAGTATAATACAGAAGAGTAGAAGAGACAAAATAAGGAATGAGAAAATCTGGGAAGAAATTGGAGTGGAAAAAATGAATGATAGAACTGAGAAGAGCCAACTAAGATGGTTTGGGCACATAAAGCGAATGAGTGATGAAAGAATGCCAAAAAAGGTGGTGGAAATGCAAATGCAAGGAAGGAGAGGCCGTGGACGACCACGATTGAGATGGATGGACACAATCCAACGCAGTATTAGAGGAAGAAACCTGGACTGGGACACAGTGTTGGAGGAGGAGTGGTGGAAAGACCAAAGAAAATGGAGAGGAACCATATTTGCCCCTACCCGGCTACAGCTGGATAAAGGGAATTGATGATGATGATGATGAGTACGATGTAACTGTCTCTGAGGGAAGGTTCTGTAGTACATTGCCATCACCGTTGTGCCATGTGGAATGAAGTGTCTTAGATGTCATAAGCCACAATGACCATCACCTTTACGGCGGGGAATGGTTTTGCCAGAACTTCTTTCTTCATGGTGGTCCTTCATGTCACCATTCTGCAGACTGGTTTAGCTCTGGTTCTTACGCCCTTGCCCAAAATTAATCCACGATCACTGTTCTATCCAGAATTTGCTCGCTTTCGTGCTAGTAGTGTACCAAGTGGTCAGAGCATACGGCAGGCCATGTCCACTTTTGCATGTCATTGAATTCATGTAACATCCACTGGGATGCAATTTTAAGAAAAATTATGTGGATGGTTAGTTTTTCAATGCCAATTTTGGCTTTTAACTTAAGTAATGTCCATCTTCTGTTTATGTCCATGCCCCGGGTAATTGCTGTACATGACACATCACTCTGGTCACTAAGAGGTCTTCTCGACCACTGCATGTCGCTGCTTGTTTCATGTCCATGCTGAAATGAGTATAAAGGGCATTATTCTCCTCAGCTCCCACTAGCTCTCTATGACATTCTTTGGCATTTCGACCCCACTGAATGGCCATTTTGATATAAGCAGTCTTATCGTCCTCTGTGTGGTACCTCTCCAATGCACCACTGTATTGTGCTGTGTCCATGTACTACGAATGTCATGCTTTCTAGGACACACTGTGCAAATACGATGAAAATAATAGTTGCCATGAACTCAACCCTCATATAATATGAGTGAATAATTTAGATAGTGTGACACCCAGTATAGTAATATAATTTTATGATAATCAATGTATGCACTTGATTTCATATTGCTTTTTGTTATATATTCTGAGGATTATTAAAAACAACTGTTCTTCTTAATTCTGTGAGGTAAATTCTTTAATTTTCACTTCCTATTGATACAAATTTGAATTAAAGATTGCTTATGCTGCCATTAGGAGATAGATGGTGAGTAACAGGGAAAAAAAGCCCTCAAAAATGTTGTGAGATGGACAGCAGGCAATGGTGTGAGAATAAAAGGGGTTAAAGGTTGGGTTGTGTGTTTCACAAATAGGAAAAGTCCTCTCACTTTTAATTACTGCATTGACGGGGTGAAAGTTCCTTATGGAAATCTCAGTAAGTACCTAAGTGTAAATATAAGGAAAGATCTTCATTAGGGTAATCACATAAACAGGATTGTAAATAATGGGTATAGATCTCTGCACATAGTTATGAGGGTATTTGGGGGGTTGTAGTAAGGATGTAATTCTGGTAAGTCCCCAACTGGAGTATGGTTCCACTGTATGGGACACTCACCAGGATTACTTGATTTGAAAACGGGAAAAATCCAAAGAAAAGCAGCTCGATTTGTTCTGGGTGATTCCCGACAAACGAGTAGCGTTATGAAAATGTTGCAACATTTGGGCTGGTAAGACTTGGGAGAAAGGAGAGAGACGAGCTGACCATGAAGAGATCATGTTGAATGAGAGTAGTAGACGAATAAGTTTGAGTGGGATTCTTAAAAGTAGGAAAGATTACAAGATAAATTTGGAATTCAAGAGGACAAATTGGGGCAAATTTTTATTTATGGGAAGAGGAGTTAGGGTTTGGAATAATTTACCAATGTTGTGACTTCACGCGGTAAACGTTAAGTTTGGCAGCTTTGATATCTAGTGAGCCGTGATTTCAAAATAATGGTCACTATCGATTTTTCACTTTATTTACATCAGCAATGGCTCATAACGGCATATGAATTACATGATACTATTATGCAATACTATTGAGAAGCTGTATGGCTGGTCATGAAACACTAAACCATGCCATGCCCTGGGTAATTGCTGCACATGACACATCACTCTGGTCACTAAGAGGTCTTCTCGACCATTGCACGTCGCTGCTTGTTTCATGTCCATGCTGTGGGACCAGACAAATATCTACATCGAGCACCTGAAGGAATCTGTGGATATTATGCAAAATCTCTGGATAGATCTAATGAACCAAATGCATTGAATTAGGACAGATACCCAAAAGCTGGAGAACAGCAACAATGAAGATTCTCTTTTAAGGGAAAGGAAGTACTACAAGCTTGGACTCATACAGGGGAGTGGTATTGGAAAGTGCTACGTTCAAGATGTTCACGAAAGTTCTAAATAAAAGACTACTGGAGATTATCGATAATCAAATACCTGAATGTCAATTTGGATTCAGGAAAGACAGGAGTACATTACAAGCAATTTCCTACCTATTAGAGGAAATAGAGAACTCCCTTAGACACCCTGGGGGGAAGTACAGGGCAATTCAGAATAATGGACCCAACTTTATAAATTTATTCTATGAATCTAATGAACATATCATACTGTGAGATATGTGCAAAGAAAGGCAAACTCTCAAAGTTTAGTTGAGTTTAGATTTCATCCCATATGGTTTCATTTTCAGCCGTTATGAGCAGGCAGGAAGTGAGTAAAGAGAAAGGCTGCAGCTGGAGAGCAGAAGTCGTTCTGTGTGCTTGATTACCATGTAAACAAGTCTGTGATTAGTGTTCAATGGCTTTTCCGTACCAGGTATGGAAGAGACCCACCTACTGGAAAAGTCATTCGTGTGTGGTATGCAAAATTCAGAGACACGGGCTGCATCTGTAAGCGAAAGTCAACTGGCCGTCCTTCGACCGGGGAAGAGACAGTGAAATGTGTTCACGCCAGTTTCATGCGGAGTCTGCAGAAGTCCACCTACCGGGCATCGAGGCAGCTTGAACGTCCACAGGCAACTGTTTGGCGCATTCTGCGGAAACGTTTACAAATGAAACCCTACCGCTTGCAACTGGTGCAGGCCTTAAAAGACACTGATTATGTTGCTCAAGCGCTCTTCTGTGCTGATTTTCTCACATTAATGGAAGAGGATGGGTTCTCCGAAAGGGTAATTTTCAGTGATGAAGCGACTTTTCACTTTTCCAGGACTGTGAATAGACACAACGTAAAGATCTGAGGAACTTCTAATCCCCATCACTTTGTGGAACACCAACGCGATTTTCCCAAGGTAAATGTGTTTTGTGCCATTTCCCATGAGATGGTTTATGGACCCTTTTTCTTCATTGAACCTACAGTGACAGGAAATGTTTTTCTTGATATGCTGCAACAATGGCTCCTGCCACAGCTCGAAGAGGATAGTGCAGATTTCATCCTTCAACTGGATGGTGCCCCTCCGCATTACCATGGCAACGTTCAGAGCCATCTCAACGAGACATTGGCACAACGCTGGATAGGTCGTGCATCTCAGGAGGATCGAACTCTCATTCGTTGGCCACCGCATTCCCCCGACTTAACCCCATGTGATTTCTTCTTGTGGGGTTTCGTAAAGGATCATGTTTACGTACTACCTCTTCCACTAACATTGGACGACCTTCGTGCCCGTATCACAGCAGCCATCGCAGAGATTGGCCGCGAGACATTACACAAGGTTTGGCAGGAGATAGACTATCGGCTTGATGTATGTCGTGTTATGCGAGGTGCTCACATAGAAAACTTGTGATATGACTGAAAAAAGATTTGAGAGTTTACCGTTCTTAGCACATGTCTCACATTATGATATGTTTATAATTAGATTTCACAGAATAAATTTATGAAATTGGGTCCATCATTTTGAATTGCCCTGTATTACGTGGTATTATTGTAGACTACAGGAAAGCATTCAACCTCATAAACAGGAGGAAGCTTATCGAGAAACTTAAAGGAATGACTGGAAAGGACTACCCAATTGCAAGGATAACAATAGATCTCTTAAAGTATAACTACATATGTATAAATAACAACGTGAAAACATCGAAACGGATTATTCAAACGAATGGCGTATTGCAGGGGGACCCTATCAGTCCTACACTATTAAACATCTATACAGTAGACATCGTGAAAATCATTAAGGAGAACTTGAATATGACTATAATCCTGTATGCAGATGACATGGTGATCGGGTCTTCTATAAGGACAGAATACCAGAAACAATTAACAAGCTGGAGAATTGGGCCAGGGAAAACGATGTCACTATAAACCAAGAGAAAACTGTACAGATGACTTTTAGGAAGAGTGGAAAAGCATCAGCAACTGACAAGATTGTGTTTTCAGGCACTCCAGTAGAGAGAGTTAACAAATTCAAATACCTAGGGGTTACACTGCAAAGAACAGCATCATCATACAGTCTTCACATAGAAGAAAGGACAGCAGCAGCAATTAGGGCAATATACTACATAAAGGATGTTAGGAACCTGTCTATCGGCATGGCGATGGCACTATTTAGAAGTGCAATAGCCCCGATCATCACCTACGGCATACAGATCATCTGGGAAACGTTAAAAAAAGGTGAATTAAGCAAAGTTGAAAAGATGAAGGCGATGTACATGAAAAGAGCAATGGGAATAGGGAAGACAACCCCTTCATGACTTCTATACGAGATGTTGGGAAAAACATACTTCATAGATGACATCAGGATCCAACACCACCTATTACAATCAGGACCATATCAAGAACTACTAAGGAACCGAAATAAGAAGAGAGAAGAAATACAGCTGGAATTCTACAGCTCGCCTGCTATGGTGGAGAAGTCCTGGACCAGAGAGAACCAGAAGCAAAGACATGTAATAGCCAGACTTTCAGTACACAGCTTTCACTACAAGCTGTGTATTAACAAGCGATTTCACAAACCAGACGTAGATTGTGTATGTGTGCTGTGCGGAAAAAATTGTGACACATACCCCATACTAAAGTGCACGAAAAGAACAAAGTCGATCGCAGACTACAGTAAGGACTGAGATTCTGTACTATGCTCAACTGAGCGCACCCTCTTCTTCTTCTTCTTCTTCTTCTTCTTCTTCTTCTTCTTCTTCTTCTTCTTCTTCTTATTATTATTATTATTATTATTATTATTATTATTATTATTATTATTATTATTATTATTATTATTATTATTATTATTATTTACCAAGGGAGATTTACAACTTCTTTGAAATGATTTAAGAAAAGACTAAGTAAACATCTGATAGGGAATCTGCCACCTGGGCAATTATCCTAAGTGCAAATCAGTGGTGACTGATGGATTGATTGATCTTGGTCAAGTATTTACTTACTCCTAGTCTCAGAGGCAAGAATCCTTATGCAAGTATGTGTGTTTCTGAGTCCAGTGTGATGACTGTGTAGCATGTGATGATCATGATCATGAGATAGGGAGAGGGTGAAATCTGGCCTTCTCTTGTTGAATAACACCAAGCGGTCTGCTTAGGTCTTGATGTTCCATGCCCTGGCTCCACATGAGCACCCAGGAGAGATTTGTAATAGAACACAGGTGTTTGGCAAACAGTCTAGTGACTAGGAATTGTATACCACCACCTCTCCTACCCTGTTGGCCAACATTCTAACAAAACAATCCACCAATGGGACTTGAACCAGCTAACCATGGTGTTAGACCATAAAAATTTGACACCCTAATGATCATAGCCACAAGGCGGGCATAAGAAACCAACTAACTTTGTGAAATTGTGATAAATTATCACCCTCCAATTTTGCAGATATTTAGGCATACAGCAGAAGAATACCCTGAGGGGAGATGGTATTGCAGGGATCTTCAAATTCTTCATTGGTGATAACTGAAGGGGAGAAAGTTCAAATAATATCAGTGCAGTTAATTCAGAGGTAGAACTCCTTTGTGGCTATCATAGGATTACAAAATAATTGTGCGAACTTAGTTTCCTTAAGATCTGTTCTTTTTGAACTTCCACTTAATTACAGTTAAAGAAGTCCCCATGTATTGCCCAGCTTATTTCTGTTAATTTCATTCTTTTGTTTGTGTCGAGGTGCCCGTTTGTTTATTTTGCCTGCTTGCTTGCTAATTGTGACCAACTTTTGTAATTAAGGAAATATTCTACTGTTTGGTATGTGTATTGCTGCATGAAGTTTTGGATCCTTTCTTACAAATACACTGACTGACAGAGCAAATGCAACACCAAGAAGGAGTGGTCAGAACTTTATGCCAATTGCAGGGTAGACTGACGTCACTGAGGTATGCTCATGATGTGAAATGCGCCGCTGTGCTGCGCACGTAGCGAACGATAAATGGGACACGGCGTTGGCGAATGGCCCACTTCGTACCGTGATTTCTCAGCCGACAGTCATTGTAGAACATGTTGTCGTGTGCCACAGGACACGTGTATAGCTAAGAATGCCAGGCCGCCGTCAGCGGAGGCATTTCCAGCAGACAGACGACTTTACGAGGGGTATGGCGATCGGGCTGAGAAGGGCAGGTTGGTCGCTTCGTCAAATCGCAGCCGATACCCATAGGGATGTGTCCACGGTGCAGCGCCTGTGGCGAAGATGGTTGGCGCAGGGACATGTGGCACGTGCGAGGGGTCCAGGTGCAGCCCGAGTGACGTCAGCACGCGAGGATCGGCGCATCCGCCGCCAAGCGGTGGCAGCCCCGCACGCCACGTCAACCGCCATTCTTCAGCATGTGCAAGACACCCTGGCTGTTCCAATATCGACCAGAACAATTTCCCGTCGATTGGTTGAAGGAGGCCTGCACTCCCGGCGTCCGCTCAGAAGACTACCATTGACTCCACAGCATAGACGTGCACGCCTGGCATGGTGCCGGGCTAGAGCGACTTGGATGAGGGAATGGCGGAACGTCGTGTTCTCCGATGAGTCACGCTTCTGTTCTGTCAGTGATAGTCACCGCAGACGAGTGTGGCGTCGGCGTGGAGAAAGGTCAAATCCGGCAGTAACTGTGGAGCGCCCTACCGCTAGACAACGCGGCATCATGGTTTGGGGCGCTATTGCGTATGATTCCACGTCACCTCTAGTGCGTACTCAAGGCACGTTAAATGACCACCGCTACGTGCAGCATGTGCTGCGGCCGGTGGCACTCCCGTACCTTCAGGGGCTGCCCAATGCTCTGTTTCAGCAGGATAATGCCCACCCACACACTGCTCGCATCTCCCAACAGGCTCTACGAGGTGTACAGATGCTTCCGTGGCCAGCGTACTTTCCGGATCTCTCACCAATCGAACACGTGTGGGATCTTATTGGACGCCGTTTGCAAACTCTGCCCCAGCCTCGTACGGACGACCAACTGTGGCAAATGGTTGACAGAGAATGGAGAAACATCCCTCAGGACACCATCCGCACTCTTATTGACTCTCTACCTCGACGTGTTTCTGCGTGCATCGCCGCTCGCGGTGGTCCTACATCCTACTGAGTCGATGCCGTGCGCATTGTGTAACCTGCATATCGGTTTGAAATAAACATCAATTATTCGTCCGTGCCGTCTCTGTTTTTTCCCCAACTTTCATCCCTTTCGAACCACTCCTCCTTGGTGTTGCATTTGCTCTGTCAGTCAGTGTATTGCACTTTAACGTTATCTAGCTGAATGGTTTGTGTCAAACAATGAATTATGTTAGAAATAGGCGATTGATTACATGAATGGTACGAAGGTTGATCAAATATGATACCTCTGCTATAGTGGTAACAGTAAACAAGGCACAAACACCGTTAAAAAGGGAAGGTAAGAGTACAATACACAATATAAGAAAACACTACACACTCGGAAAAACAGTAGCTAGCATTACGCGGATCTCCAAACAAAACAAGTACGTAACTATCAGTAGGGCCAACTAGTGAACGACAAAACGGGAAGATGGAAGGGCTGGGAACCTACCAAAGGCATGGACATGGCTTAGATAGCGGATTCCAAAATAAATCCCCGTGATCCTTAGATTTGAAAAATATTATTTACCAAATAACCTTACAAATACATTCCAAGTTACGACCTATAAGTTCAGTGGTATCCATAGCTTATTTCGTAGCAGTGTAAATTCAAATTTCAAAACAACTATACATCTAGTTACCAATGCAGTAGTACAATGCAATTTACAGGTTATCCAAAGTCTAGCGTACCTCAAGTGATACAGAACTACCAGAGGCAAACCCCAAGGGAAATAATATTAAACTACAATATACATATTTTAGTGAAACAAGAAATGGGAATGCCTCGGAAACGAACAGGTAAGTCCAGCTGAAAACTAAGGCGTCATAAGTAACTAATTTGGTGAATCTAGGGGAGGTTAGGGCAGACTCCTGTATGAAAAGCACATCGGAACATTACCGAAATTTTAGCAGGAAAGGAATTCAAGAGTGCTTACCCGAGGAGTGTGCCATCCCGGAAACCGGGGGACGTCAACTAGCTAGGCTGCTTGCAGGCAGATAGACCAAGACCGACCGAATTCAGGATACAGAATTGAATCGAACACTGCCTCGCTCACTATATATAGGAATTTCTGGCCTTGGAGGCAGCCAATCAGCGTGCACGAGTTCCCTATCGCCACCTAGACTCACCAATCACAACCTTACTTTCGATCGCGAACTTTGACTAACATTCTAGAATACGCCTGATAGCGAAAGTCGTATTTTTCCAGAATAGACAGAACACACTTTCTAGAACACATACCAACAAAGTAACACACCCTGTACAAAAGTTATGTAACTTTCTGGATCTTTCCAGGAACTATAGACAGAATTCTACTATTTACAAATGCCTATGTTACAACATTATACAGTACAGGTTAGGTCAATAAAAATAAAACATCATATCATATTTTACAAACAAAGTCTTCAAAAAAATACATTCCACTCGCATTACATAGTTCACTTGCAACAAAATATAAACAGGATTTTTGTTCCTGAACATCAACAGTTGGTAGGACTGGCCCCGCGCTTCTGCTATGCTTAGGCGGGACAGTTAGGAGTGGAGAGAGCGTGCTGTTAGATGTTTCCCACCATTTCATCCATGATGTCGGAGCAACGTATAATTATAAAATTTCTTGCTTGTGAGGGAGTTACAGCGGTGGAAATTTGCCAGAGATTGACTGCACAGTTCCGTGATCAAACATTGTCTAGGACACGTGTGTTTGCCTGACATAAAAAGTTCAAGGAATGACGAGAACGTGTGGAAAATCAGCAACATGATCGTCGTTCTCAGGCCAGCATTACAGATGAAAACATTCGGGCAGTTAAAGACATTATTGCTGATTGATTTTTCGCATGAGTAACGCACAATCAATGCTGCTTACGACTGCATACTATTGAACAAGGTGAGGGTTGCAAATCGCCGCAAAAAATGAGACCAACCAATTTGACAGGTTATCTTCCTCCACGACAATGCGCGGCCCCATACTGCAGCTCTAACTGTCTCCAAGCTACAGGAAATCCACTGGACTACACTTGATCATCCTCCTTACAGCCTGGACTTATCGCCCTGCGATTTCCATTTGTTCGGACCACTTATAGAAACTCTAGGAGGGCAATAATTTGAAGGTGACGAGAGTGTGGAAGACTTCATTCGCAATTGGCTGGTGACATGATCTCGTTCTTTTTACGATGAAGGCATCAAAAAGCTGCCCATACACTGGGACAAATGCATTTGCAAAGCAGGAAACTATGTGGAAAAATATATTGTAATAGCCTTGTGTTTTTCAATAAATTAATTTATATAAAAAATAAAATCCCATTTATATTTGATCCCCCCTCGTATTTATTACAGTTTGATGTAGAATGTAGAGGGAATATGAAATGAGAAAATTTGAGTGAAATCTTCTGCTGATTCCGAAAATCCCTTAATGTCTTTTCTGCTGATGAAATTCTCTTCATGGGGAAAAACACAACCTCCAGCTATAGGACACTTACTGTTATTTTTGTTATATGTAGCCAGTTGGAGAAAGTCTTGGGGGAAAATATAAATTAAAATATACCGTATTAGATTATGTATGAGAGAGAGCATACATGTCAGTGAAAAAGGCATGTATAGGCCAGCGTGTTAAGTGAAATAGGTGGATTTCTGGCATGTATGAAGTTATAAACATGTGAATTAGTACCCTACAAATCAACCAGTTATGAAGTTAAAAGTTCTCTGTGTTTATTGAACATCTGTCCTGATGGTTTGTATAAAGATTTTGTTTCTCTTTTTCCTATTGTTTGACAGTTGGTATTGTTTTCTAGTTTTTTTGGCATGTGGCTGTAGAGGATCTTGCATGTTACAATTCAGATGTATTCTCAATACGGTATTTAAAAAGAGAATGTTTGTGTTGTTTTCTTCTTTTATGAGCATTCATTTAGAACTAATGAAATATTCTTCCTTGTCCTTGAAAAATTATAATTTAATTGTGAATGTTTTTCTTGCTTTTTCATGCAGTCTTGTTAGAAATTTACTGAATGTGATGTTATTATAATAAGATGATATATTGATTCAGAAAAATGAAAAAGTGTAGTTTATTAATATGTTACATAGCTGTAAATCCTTGGTAAAACACATGTTGTTTGGCAATAGAAAGTATCCTCAAGCTGTCAAATGCTTTAAATTAAGTACTTATATGGGAAGTGTAGTTCTGCATGTAGGTAGTCACTCTATTTCATGATCATTCAGTCCATATTACTAGAGAGGAAGTTTTATGATACATTTTTCTCTTCTTAGAATACAGGGACAAATGAGGAGTTTTGATTAATTTTGCCTTTCTGTAGTTTAGTTATACAATGTAATTATAATTATAATGTTTATTATTATTGTTTTGTGTGTGTACTTAGTCTGTCATTGGGAGGCAGATTTGTAAATAAATACAATTGTTTGAATTTTTATATTTTTAATATTTTATTTCTTTCAGACTCTTCATGTTGTTCAAGATGATATTGATGAAAAAATCCAATGCAAAGTTTTAGACTGTGACACCATTAGCCAAGTGAAATCCAAAATATTGGATTCAGTCTACAAAAACACACCATTTTCTATGAGGCCATCTATTCATGAAGTAGATTTAGGTAAGTTTTTATTAAATATTATTTTGGGTTTGATAATGCTAAAAATTACCTCATTCAAAGGACCTGCATCATATAGACATTGTAGGGATAACTGTCACCCTAATTTTGAGTGTATTCCAACTTATAACTTTTTCTTTAGTTTTATTTACTTCAGTTTAGAAAAAGAGTATGACAATTGTAGGTTACCAGACTGTGATGGATAATCAAAGATTTATTCCGAATTGTACACTTTCTTTCACATTTTTCTTTCATTTCATAGTTTTTATTTTCTATTACATTGACTCATCCATTAAATTTAAAGTAGGGATAGGTGCTTAGCACAACATCTAATTATCCAAAACCTGTTTAGTTGCTAGCAGGATTGTTTTCTTCTAACAAAGAAAGGCTACTGGTGGTTGGGAAGATTTTGAAGCTATCATATTTTGTGAATATTAGCACTGTTTCTTTGTTAGTGGCAACTATTAATTACAACCAATACAAGACAGATGCCTCTATGAAACGTCTGCAGTCCTTCAGTGTAGTCCCCATCATTGTGTAGAACCCATTGCCAGCTGTGTCAAAGCCGTTGTAGTCTATCCCTGTAGCAGCAATTGTTTTCTGAACGGTGCAAATGGAGCAGTCACCTGGAAGTGGATGCCTCGAAGCTGCTCCTTCTTCTTCTTCTTCTGTATCAAATCAAAATCACAGGGGCTTAAGTCCGGGTAGTTCGGGTGGTGATAGAGTACTTCCCAGTGGCATTGAATGTATGCCACTAGTTGAACGGTATGTACTCAAGCATTGCCAGGTGTCTGTAGAAAGAGTCATTGCATCTTGTGCAATGCTGGTCACAGGTGATATTCCAAAAATGAACAGTAGTAGTATGCATTCACAGGCTATCCTTGGGGCACGGTATGTATGTCTACCCCTTAGTACGGGTTCAGGATGATATGAGATGAAATTAAACGGCATGTTTTTTTTGGCCAATGACCTTCCTGATGCCAGTCTCAGTTGAGGAGCTAGTGAAGATGAAATGAATGATGGTGAGTGAAATTGGGTAAGGAGGTGAAAGGAATCGGCTGTGGTCTATGAATAGGAGCTGTTCCGGCATTTGTCTGCAAGTGATAATGGCAGACCAAAGAAAACAATTCTCAGGACAGCCGATGGTAGGGTTCGAACCCACTCGTCTCCCGAATGCGGAGATTGGTTCCATAGCCGTAGAGCGTTACCAAGCGCAGCCACTCTGCTCAGTCCTTGAGGTATGATATGCATTAGCACAAAGCCTCCACAGTCAAACACAAGAACCACCATCACCTTCACATTGCTCGGGTTCTGACACACCTTTGACTTACATGGAGATCCGTAATGATGCCATTTGTTCTATTGGAAATTCAGTTTGGGCTTATACAATCAAGCCCATGTCTTATCCTTCATTATATGGCATAAGAAAACCTCACCTTTGCATTCATAGCATTCCCACTTGGTTTTCTCAGGATCGTAACATTGCCATTTCTGCAATTCCGTCAAATGGTGAGGAACCCATCGTGATGTACTTTTTCTCATGCCAACATTGTCTTTCAGGGTATAAAACACTGTCTTAGGCACTATTCTTGTCTCTCGGGCTAACTTACAAACTGTCTGGGTTGTATCCATTCCCAACAACCTGCCTACAAGTTGCACAGCTTATCACTGACACTGGGGTAGTCCAGCAGAGGCACATTGGCCACATGCTGTCATCTGTCACTGAAGACTTTGACCCACTATTACACGATCCTGTAAGGCAACGTCGAATCCCTGCATGCCTCAGGAATCTTTAATCTTTTATGCCACTGTTTTGCTGTATGGCTGCGGGCACATTAAATTTTAATCCAGCTGTGCTGTTCCTATTTCAAGAACATCTTGGATACTTACCATTTGACCATTCTCTCACCGACATCTCTATTCTTTACAGCACATTGCATGCGGAGCGTTGTATGGATGAATCAGTATACTTTGAGGTAGGGTGGGTACCACCCTAATGTGTGCATATGCAACAAACACTGGTTCAGTTTCCTAGCATACATGCAACAGTGCTGCCACTAATAAAGAAACAGACCTTGTAGATTTCAAATATTTTGTGTGTTTGCATTTGTGCATGTGTACATGCACGCATGTTTGCATGTAGCTAGTAACGACTTGTCTTAATTTATAGACTTTTCAGTGTCTAATGCATCTGTTTTCATTTATCATTCATGACTAAAATTTGCTTTTCTGTCTAATCTTACCTAAGCTACACAGAGCTTTAGTAAATGAAACCAACTTTCAGTGTATTTTTCGTAAATCTGGATTAATTCCTAGTTAAAGGTCATTATTAAAATTCTGATGTAGCATGCATGGCCTGCACTAGTGTAACAGAAATCATATTTGATTATATTTTTAGCCTAATGTAAAATTCAGGCTCTTTTCTGAAGTGTATTACTATCTGAACTACTCTAGTGAGCACTACAAATTTAAGAAAGATTAAATATATAAATAGTATTCATAGTTTTGACTTTCATCTATCATTGTAGTAGTTTAGGTATTTTTCATTGTTTTTACTGGAGCTGTTCTAAAAGTTTCAGTGATTGAGTGAGTGTGCCAAGATGCAGTAGAAAAGTATAGAGAGATAAATTGAATCTATGAGAAATAACTTTAAATTTTATGATCAGGGCAGGGGCGGCTGGTAATTATTCTGTTGGTGTTGCCAGCAAATTCATAATTTGTAAAGAAATCTTGAAATTGCAAGTACAGACAGTGCATATTTATCTAAGCTAGAAGTTACATGAAATCACATTGTTTACCTCTGCTCGTTTGCAAGACCATTCTTTTAATACAGTAACAATTGAAATATATTTATACATTCAGAAACTAATATAAATATCTACTTTAATCCACATACATTTTTGTTAAAATTCCAGGTCTAAGATAATTATTGAACAAATTAACATCCTCCCAGGAAAAAAACTGAAGAAAAATATATATAGGGCCTACTCACCGAAAGTATTTGTTCCAAAACCTTAAACGACTCCTTCAAATGAACTAATAAAATTTTAAAGAAAGTAACATATGCTCGCCTCACATAGGAATAAATAACCATAGCTATCACCAAAATATGCGTGCACACAAGCACTTTATCCCAATTTCAATAAAGTACACGTACAGCAAGGGATATCTGCTGCACCCTGTACCATTACACACAAAAATAATTGATTCCATTAATAAACACCAGAAAAGTTAGCAAATTTGGTATTTTGTGCTTGCATTCTGGTAGGTAATGGTAATTGTGTCGCCAATTTGCACTAATGAAACAGAGCAAAACTCATTGCAAAAATCCTAGATTGTTACATTATGAATAGAGAAAGATTTATTTCTGTTGCTGATATGAGTTTTAAAAAGTTGCTAGGTGGCTCTTTTAACATGAGAGAACAAAGAATATCTCGTCGTTAAAAGATATAATAATCATCAAACACAGAGACAGAATCACTATATTAGTAACGCTGGGTGTTGCCTACACCATGCTTGCCATATGCTGTTCTCTAGTGGTTGGAATATAAAGCAGTTTGAATTGTACTAGTTACTTGCTGCACTCTAGTGAATAAAATTCAAGTATGTGTCACGCAGCCACTGGTACTCCCTCAATCCTTAACAATACGTAAAAATGCAAGCCAAACAGTATTTTGTACAGCGTATAATGTTAGGAAGCGGTGCCCGTGAGATTTGGCTCACACACTCAAACAAGCACTGCGAGAGCGCATGTCGGTTTGCATTTTCATTCAAATGAAGACAGAATTAGATATGCATACATTTCCTTGAAATTTAAATTTAATATAAACTGTTCTTGGGAGGAAAAGAATTTCATTTTCTTTATTACACTGGTGGTTTAATGGAACACCAACACTACCTCATGAGCTGCCCCTGAATCAGGGTATTATTTAAGTAACAAGAATTTTTTACGGAGAGGCATGTGGAAGTAAGGAAGTAACTAAGAACATCAAGAGAAAATTACGTGTGATAATAATTAAGAAAATAGCAGAAATTCTGGAGGTTCTAATCACTATTATGTAGTTGGTTGTGACTAGTCATAGAGTTATACTATCTTTGCACAGATTTCCTTCCTCAGTCAATCAATCAATCAATCACTACTGATTTGTATTTAGGGCAGTCGCCCAGGTGGCAGATTCCTTTCTGGTGTGTTCCTAGCCTTTTCTTAAATGATTGCAAAGAAATTGGAAATTTATTGAACATCTCCCTTGGTAAGTTATTCCAATCCCTAACTCCCCTTCCTATAAACAAATATTTGCCCCAATTTGTCCTCTTGAATTCCAGCTTTATCTTCATATTGTGATCTTTCCTACTTTTAAAGACACCACTCATACTTATTCGTCTACTGATGTCAATCCACACCATCTCTCCGCAATCTCCATATGTCTCCTGCTTACTGATATTCCTTTGTTCCTTTTATTTGTCTGCTTATATGTATTTAAATGTTACTTGTAACTGATCACTTACGGCATTCAGTGATGTAAATAAAATTTCTGATGTTTAATATTACAGTCTATTTCTTTTCAAAACTAGAATGGAGGCATGGACGAGGAGGCCATTTGACTTTGCAAGATGAAGATCTAACTACAAAATCGATTTGTGGTTGGAAAAAGCTAAATACTTTAGCTCATTATGGAGTGAAGGAGTCTGCAGTCATGTCACTCATTCCTCGTCAGAATGATAGTTATAATGCCAACTGCAAACAGCCTTGTCAGAATTGTGAGTAGCGTCTGTGCATATTTCATAAACTTTTCAGCTTCATCAAAAATAAATGATATGAAGGGCCATGAAGGTAAAGGGAAACAAAATCTATATGTGTTATAAAGGTCTGTGATATATAATATACGTAGGTACATGGTTGGTAAGAAGGAGGTAAATTAATTATAGTGAAGCTTCAAGGGCCTGGCTGTACTGGAATTCATTCTCCTCAACTGAGTTTATCAAGACCATGAACTAATGAAACAGAGGAAAATAATTACTTGTAAAAGTCTATTACTAGCAGAAATTAAAGTCCAGAAGTCATACTGTCTTACTGGAGGATTTTCTTCCTACTCTAGTGATGTTCATCTCAATGTTTAGGATAATTATCTTCATTTCTGCTCCTAATGATTATGATGATGATGATGATACTTGTTGCTTAAATGGGCTTAAAATATAGGTCATTGGCCCCATTTCTGCTCCTCTTACCTACTGGGAGTCCATTAACCTCCCAAGTAACCAATGTGCTCATTTCACTTCATGTGACACCACCATCAAAGATGATTTTCACATCCACTTTCATCCAGTGTATTCATTCATAACTTAGTCACTACCACTGTATTACAAATCCATCCTAACTTTGTTCCAGTTTGTTCATTCTAGCAATCATTCTTGCTACTTACATGCCTGTTAACTTCAACTTATGAATGAAATATTCAGAGTCCAGCTACTTTTTGCTCCCTAACAAAATAATGGACCTATAATCAGCATTGTATCAATAATTTTATCTACAAACTTGTTTTCTTCTTTCAGAATGGAGTTGATCAAAATTGTGAGTGATATACTGTCTTTGTGCAATTTTCTGACACTGCCTGCTATTGTAAAATTTTCATCTAATTGAATGCCACGTGCTACTTCAAGTCCTTCATTAATCCGTCCGTGTATATTATAAATAATAATAGTGAATTCCCTGTAACTACCATGAATCAAGAACTTATTCTACCATTCACTTACAAAAATTGTAGATTTACAAGACTATTAATTTAAAGATAATAGCCACGTGCATCTACTTTCACTGCAACCTTATGAGACCATAAATTCCTTAATAATCTATTTTTGATGTCATAATCCTCTGTACGTTCAGCATCCTTTTCTTTGACACCTTCTGTTCATCTACAAAACATAGAATCTATAATTGCATATAGCATTTGTCAATTACTTGGTGCACTTGAAAATTTGGTCCTGATAACCCTCTTTTTTGGTCTTAAACCATGTTTTATTTAACCAACAGAATTTTAAAACTGTTGTGCTAAGTATGAAATATAAACTTAAAAGTGTACAATGACTTGTTCTGTGTTACATTGTTCCTAGTTTCTGTCATTTTCATTTATCTCTGCTTATAGGCAGTTTCATCCAGCACTCCAGCTTACGTACCTGAAATCCTTTGAATAATTTCCAGTTGTATTATCACACTAACAGTGGTATTGCTCATCTTACAGCATCTCTCTCAATCAAAGCATAGCCCGCTTTTCTTACATGCATTCATTCTGAGGCTTGGAATCAATCAATCAATCAATCAATCAATCAATCAATCAATCAATCAATCCTGATCTGCATTTAGCCTTCCCCCCCCAAACATCAAGGTGGTAATTTATGTATGTACCACATGTTGCAAAACTTCAGTAGGCAATGTACTTTAGGCACTTGAATTTCTTTCTTTTTTGCTATGAAATATACTGATGTGGCTGTGAGAAATATTTTACAATTACTGGCATTTGGACTTCTTCCTATTGATCCTACTATACCTGAATCAGTAAAAATTTCACCTGGCAGATGTGCTGTTGTTCCTCATATCTCAAAGACTGTTAAGAAGGCATCACTGCTGCAAAATATTTATAAGAATAGCCCATGGAGGACGTAGCTTTAATTCTAACACATGCTTTACTGATGAAATTATGGTGAATGTACAACTGACAGTGAAAGATAATAGTGTTAGCAACTACTAATATGACTATGAGATCTTGTTCTATTTAACTTAGGATAGAATGAAGGGTGTGGTTATCGAAGAACATATTCATACAATTGGTATCAGCCATACGAGCACAGACATTGGGGTTGTTAAAAGAATGAAATCTATTCTCAAAAATATTTGAATTAAAGGAACAAAAATGAGAACATGAAAACAAAAACAAAACAAGATGGCTTCTATACATCCAGATATTGGAGTACCACATGGTAATCCTCAGCCGTATTGCTTGGATTTCATGACTTCTCATATCTGACAGCTCTTCGATTGGTCTCATAAGGCTGAGTGAACACCATTCCAGGCCTCAGACCAGATTAAAATCCCTGTTCATGAGGAAGACTTCTCTAATAATGATGGTTTGAATTATTAACCGATATTTAAAATGTGTATTGAATACGTGGAATTGAATTGTAACTTAATGGGGAAAAACATATATTTTCACAGTTTTTAAATTGCTCTCTAACAAATTATCAAGACTGGAAGAGGTTATATGCTGTTATGTAAAATTAGGAAATTCAGTGTTGTACGTTCACTGTACTGTTAATTTAATTCTTATCGCTGCATCTGTGAATGCTGGTTGTCCTCTGATATCATTCCTTCTCATGAAGTTAGATGTTGGTGTCATACAGAAAAAAATCCTATACATTATGCTTACACACACGTGGTGTTTGGTTGTGAGGTTGTTATTTCTCTGTGTTAATTTTCAAGATGGAAATAACAAAATAATTTAATCCTAGGCAACAAAGAAACAAAATCAAAGTTAAATGAAGATTATATAAGCATAAGAAATGATCAGTAAATATCATCAATGTCGTGTGATGATAATGCAGGAAATGACATCAGTGAACTGATCACTGCATTTCATAAATAACAGTGAGACTGAGGACATTCCTCAATGCTGGGATTTCAAAAGGAAAAGCAGAGATTTTGCAATAAAGGCCTTTTAAGGCTTTTTAACCTGTAGATTATTTGAATTCATGGTTCCTGAAGGACATCTGGCAACTAAAACTAAAACCTAGGAGAGAAAACTGTCCTTGCTTATACATATTTACTTTTCCATTCATTGCATTTTTAATATGCAAATTGTAAGGTTTGTTGAGTTCAAACACAGACTACCCCTAAAATTACTTTCAGAAGAAAAAAAAAACAGAAGAGTTATTGACAATGAAATGAATGGTGCTAAACATAGAAATAAGGAAAGTGAAAATATTTTGATAGTTTTAGAAGAGAATTTTAACATTCTGCAAGAACAACTGATGAATTTTCTGAAATGTGGAACATCTGATGAGAGAAACAGTAGCATTGGATGCCAGTGTTGCTCCCCACCATTATCTCTTAGGAGACATAAATCTTCTAAATTCTAACCTGCCCTTTCATTCCTGTGCCATATTCTAGAAATGCATGCTTTCTTTTTGTATATATACATATAGTTAAGTTTGAAATATTTGGTGGCTTTTTGCATGTTTTATTTGTTCTGTTGCAATATTCTGGTACTCTGAAGTAAATTATTATATTGTCTTAAAAGAAAAGGAATCCTCACATGTATATGCAGTGAGAAAATTATATAGTCCACAAACAGGCTGTTGTTGCAACGACTAACAGAGCGATGATAAATCCCTAGTAGGAAATCCCTAGTAGTAGGATTGTACAGTACTAGAGATCTGTTCAGAACAATAAATAGGTTATCATGTTGGTACAATTTCCCAGAAGTATTAAAAGTTCATTAAAAGAACATGGGTGATTGAATGAATAAGTGAACAAATCCTCTCATAGCATAAATTGGTGCAACTCTGATGATGATGATGATGATGATAATAATAATAATAATAATAATAATAATAATAATACCGAGCAAGTTTGCTGTGCAGTTAAGGTCTCGCAGCTGTGGGCTTGAATTTGGGAGATAGTGGGTTTGAACCTCACTGTCGGCTGCCATGAAGATGGTTTTCCATGGTTTCCCATTTTCACACCAAGTAAATGCTGGGGCTGTATATTAATTAAGGCCATGGCTGCTTCCTTCCTACTCGTATCCCATCATCGCCATAAGACCTATCTGTGTCAGTGCGATGTAAATCAACTTGTAAAAGAATGAAAATACATAGTATGCACTTGGTACACATTATTTTCACACATAGTTATAACACTCATATAAGCATTTGTTTTAACTGAATATCACGCCAACTGTCTCAGCATAGAAGAAATCAAATCTAGTTTCAAACATCAGAATATGGTGGCTCGCCGAACTTCACCCTCGATTCTTAATCTTCTTTGGCCTCGAAGCTTCTTCAGTGGCCCAGATAGATGGATATCAATCCGTGCTAGGTGCCAGCTCAGTACAGGATGGTCACAATACCTCCCAACGGGTAACACTATAGCAACTCAAGTGTATGTTCAGTGAAATACAGCCTCTTCTTATGGGACACCAATTCCACACCTAATAATGGCAACTCAGGTTGCTTTTTACAGTTGTTGCAGATTTTTATGTGCCCTTCAGATGCTGAAATCGTATTTTACTATACACCTCAATGTTTGATGATTTTTCTGCCAGGCCTTCCATTTTACAATGTTGGGTGAGTGATCAGACATGAGATATAGCCTAACAGTCACAAGGGGAAGCATTGGTTTACTTGTACTGCTTTGGAGGAAATTGATACAAACTAGGGAGCAATACATATGTGAGAGGTCTTGTTGCCTTACTTATTGAACCACCTACATATTTTAGAATTTTTCAGGAAATTTACCTCTGAACTGACTTATGTAATTTTTGACTGCAAATACACACATAATTCATGTAAATGTTATAATGTCTGATTACTTTAGGGTTATATGTAACATGTTTTCTCTCTTTTACAGGTACTGGCACATATTTCACCAATTCACTTTCACCAATCATAACAGCTAATGGTGATGTGGAATCAAGTTCGAACTTGCGTATTTATCACTTAGTGAGGCCTATAGATGAGCATCATTATCAAAATAATAAAACATCTGAACGGACTCACAAAGCAATTCCAGAGATCTTCCTCACAAGGTTACTCTCTACGAAAGGCACTATCCAAAAATTTGTTGATGATTTTTTCAACACCATATTGACTGCAAATGATGCGTTACCTCCAGCTGTGAAATGGTTATTTGATCTACTGGATGATGCTGCTAGGAGACATAGCATCCTTGATCCGGAGGTTGTTCATGCGTGGAAATCCAACAGGTGGGTGGTACCCCAATGGATATATGCATACAGTTGATAGGAACTCTGCAAAACCCATAAACTGACGTTTCCAATGTGCTGTTGGTACTCACTCCAATAGCTCATTTACTGTCCTTAATTATTGTCTTGGAGTTCATTGGCTGCAGAAACTTAACTGAGCTGGCATATTTCTTCTAATGGGTGAAAATATTAGATATATTTAAATCATTAAATGAAAATCCAGCCAAAAAACTTGCAAAACAACTTGAGACTAGACTTTTGGGTCTAACATAATTCAGAAGACCTTAATATTTGATTTATTTGACCATCCAGGTTGAAAATACCATCAACTGAGCAGGAATGAAACCAAGATCAGTAATTAATGGTCAGATATGACTATATGAATTAAAGTTGATTGTATGTTAGAGATATTTCTTCACTTGTTTGTGGAACTTGTATTAATGAATCATAATTAATTGTTATTGCCAAGCCACACAGTTGGTGAGAATTACAACTTTCCTGGAGTAAAATTGGTGTTAACTTCCTATTGAGCCAATGAGTTATCTTAATTAACATTATTGATCCAATAAATATTTTCCATTACCTCTAACTAGCTAGGTATGCCCATGAATTCAAGAATATATATTTATAATAAACATGAAATATGGGGTATTTTCTTCACGATTAAAACTGAAGCATAGAAATATAATGGAAGTTCCATGAATGAGACTTCTATCATGACATCAGCAGAAGGAATTTGACATTTCTCTAGAAAAGCTTTTGTTTTATTGAAACAACGTCAAAAGAAGTTTGATCTTTCAGCCAGTGAGATAAAGTTCAGTTTATGACCAGCGGAATACTGTTCTGGATATCATGACTTGTTATTTATTCTTTTCACTGTTAATAGAACCATAGCTGCTATTCATAACATGAGTGAAACATCTCTGTGGATATCTATACACTGCCAATGCAGTTGGAAGTGATTGTGACCTTTGTGAAGCAGACACCTAATTAACATTAAGGACAGTAATTTGGCAATTGGAGGTGGTGAGTTGTGAAAGCACTTGGTATGGGTATGCAGATAGATGTTCCTGAAGAACAACACTGAGAACAATATCTGGGGCACCACATGGATCATGTGGAGGAAATAAAAATATGCTCTGAAGACTTTGCTGAGATTTCATATCATGTATGTGACATCATTTTTATCTTAAGGCAGAGGAAATAAATCAGCATGTAAGTCAGGAAATGCTTTTGCACTTCAAGAACTATGTAGCATTATGACAGCCATTGTTGATTGTATGGATTCAAAAATATTATATGGTAGATAAAAAAATTTCTCATTCAAAACAATTTTATCAATGAGATGCTGATTGTACCTGGAAAATTCAACTAGATCACCAAGAAAAATATGAAATAAAAGTTATATTTTCCAAAAAAAGAAAAAAGAAAAAAGAGTTACTGTGTAATTATACTGATGATGTAAAATGTTCATAGTTTATATGGATCAAGAATAAAATTCCTGAGAATGTTCATCTTCACTTACAGAAGTGTAGGAAGAATACTATGACCTTATAAATGATAAGGAAATAGGGTTACACAAAGAATACTGATACATTAACATACAAATACCATATTTTGTTTAGTGATTTTTGGTTTAATGATTCAAGGAAGAGTGAAGAAAATATCATTACAGTTTCCTTCATAGAAGAATGGAAGAATACTCTTTCAGGAAGAATGTTGGGAAGAGTCAAAGGGACCACTATTACTTATGTCACAGTTATGTTCCTTGAATATATACAATGCAAAATAAGGATCACATTTATATTTTTAGTGAGACTGAAGACTGAGATCGCCAACAATTTCAGTAAATGAAAATAAGTACTGTGTTCCTCACATAACAGAAATTACTTGAATTAGAAGTAAACACCAGTAGATGTAAAGAGAAGAGAAGAGAAGAGAAGAGAAGAGAAGGAAAAGGGAAGTTGCAGAGAAACATATAAAATATTTAATAGTCATAGCTTAGATACTTCAAATGTCCCTTTAATTGCTGATGGTCAGGAGTACTGGAATATTTCTCTGACGTGTCAACAGTTTATTAGCTGAAGTCTCTCACTTTTACGTGTTCTAAGTACAAAACAAGTGCTAAGAAGTGCTTCTGTAACCATGAACATGGAATCAGTTGCATAACTAACTCACTACATAGGCAGCTGCATGGAATTTCTATTTTCACCACTTTGAAGCCAGGAGCTCTAGTAATGAAGACTGTAATCGTAAAGAAGCACATTAATTACATATCAGATTAATTTCATTACAGTTAACACAAGTGATGCATTTCAGTACCTACCGTATTTGTTAATGCACATAACTGTATAACTGTCGGAGATACGGACACTGTTGACAACAAAGATTGAAGATCATATAAAAGTGTAATCATAAAAACTTGGTGTAAACAGGATCTATCAAGAAAATACAGCTCGCAGTGTGTTGAAGAAATCCTTTCTTAGAGTAACGAAAATAATCAGGAAGTTTTATCTCTTGTTCTTGGAATGTCAGTTGATGAATGCTACGTAGTGTGGGTGTGACTAAGGTCTAGAGTAGAAGTACATTTAATGAGTTTGAGAATAGTATTAAGTATTACCAATTGTGCGTAATGACAAACTAATGAATTGTGGGCACGTCACAGCAGAGCAGTTGACAAGACTATTTAAGTAAAAAACTGAAAAATTAAATTAATAAATGAGAATATGAATTACTTCTCAGAATCTTGGAATGACTTTGTAACCACAGTACAATATGATGATCATAGCATAGATATGCTTTAAACCTCTAGATTTGATTTGAAAGGAACAATGGATAATACAATAATTTGGCTAAGTGCTATGATATTGTATGGTATGATATGATGTGGACAATAAATCAGTCATTTTGATGCACTAATAACTGTTACCAATACAGTACTCAAAATGACAGAATGAAATTGAAATGGCATCACAAAACAGGAAGTATCAAGCATATGAAATAATGTTCTTTAAAACCTGTTGTGTTATCTGGCTAAAATATTTTTCCATGCACAAGAGGAGAATATTTATCTTCGTTTGCTATGAAAACATCATGATAAAATCAACAGCTGTAAACAGAAAGCATTACATTAAATTCAGTATTTCTCCTAAATTTTATGTTATTTCACCAAAGATGTTTTAGTCTTGGACCAATTATTGTGTTAGCTTGTAATATATTTTTATAACTTGGTCTAAAATTCAAGTTAATTTTTGCAGATCTTACGAGTCTATCTGACAAAACATCGTATGGAACATAGGGATATACTGTATGCTGAAAAGACGATTGATATGCATAGTAGAAATAAATTTTCCTCATCTACCACGGAATGCACATGATCAAAATTTTCGATGTTCAAGTCATTAGACTGAAAGATATATTTCTATAATTTCTGATTATATGATATTTCTAATATACATGTATTGATATGAGATCTTAGTGTACTTGCATTAAAATTTCATAAAATTCACATATGAGAAGATGGCAGCGATGACACATGTTTCAGAAAGCAACAAAACATCAAAGGAACAATGGATAATACAATCATTTGACTAAGTGCTTTGATATTGTATGGTATGATATGATCTGGACAATAAATCAGTCATTTTGATGCACTAATAACTGTTACCAATACAGTACTCAAAAAGACAGAATGAAATTGGATGGCATCACAAAACAGGAAGTAGGCCCATCAAGCATATGAGATAACGTTCTTTAAAACCTATCCTGTTATGTGGGTAAAATCTTTTTTCTGTATACAAAAGGAGAATATTTATCTTAATTTGCTATGAAAACATCATGATAAAATCATGCTCATTTTCATTTATTCACAGAACAAATACAAAGATAATGGGCATGCGTGCATGAAAGAAATGAAAATAATGACTGTAAAAGCTGAAACACCACTTTCTTCAGAACTTTCCTCTTGTGGTGAAAATTATTCACACAGACTGTGATATTTCATGTACTGGTACTTCTAGTGACAGATAAGTAAATAAACTTCCAGTCCCAGTAAATATGAAACAGTGAGCTAGCTCGGCTTATTCAAAATAGTTCACATACCGATAACTGAAGTGAAATAACTTGTGCTGTGTGCTCTACAAATGAAAGTAATGTTCACCAGTAATAGACAAGTGAACAAGTGAAGCCATCAGGGCAGAAAAATGTAATATTAAATGGAGATAGAAGTCTTTGAAATATGCCTAGTTGAAAGTCTACAAGACTATTATTGGTAATCGCATGGGCAAACTAATCTTAAATGTTGGTATCCTTCACACTGGGATGATGAAATTGCACAGAATTAAACCAACTGAACTACATTTTTTTTAATTTTTATTTTTTTTCAACAGTTGAACTGCTTTTTGTCAAATGGAAATGGTCATTCTGAACAAGTTTTACTTCCTTTGCCATGTGAAGATCATAGGTATTGGTTTCTTCAAAAGTTGATGGATTACTTTTCACATACCGGTACTGCGGTTTTTGTTTCTGCATTATGTGCTGTATGCCTGAAACTTAGAATGAATTCTCAACTGATGGAAATGAATAATCCTATAGGAAAAATGCAGATTCCACATTTCAAATAGATCTACAAGTTACTGAATGAGAATAATCAGAAAACTGGAATTTGAAAAATGAAACAAGTTCTATTTCAGTAGGAAGAAGGAAACTGGCTCTTGAATTCATCAAGCTTTGTCTGTTATGTAGTCAGCAGTGAAACTTTTATGGAAGAGGGCTCTAGAGAAGAACAATCACTAAAAGAGAGTTGCATTATTAATAACGTGTAACTGTTATAGAGTACAGTAGGAATTTCAGTTTATTAGTGTTGTATATTAAAGTTCCAATGCAACATATTTATTAACTAATTTGCAATTACAGTACAAATACATTACAATCCTTTGAATGGAGAAATTAAGGTAACATAAAATATAATAGTCCTCATACTGAAATCCATTTAAGTTTACTTTCACTGACACAAAAGAACAAAATAACCTAAAGATATCCACTTGAATGTCAAATAGATAAGTTACTTGTTTTCTAGATTTTTCGGCAAACTGCATTTTACCATAACTTTTACAGTCTAGAATAACTATCAGCTGTCGTGGTATCACCAACGTTGAACAAACAGCTAATAAAGCCAATATATATATATAGTCCTGTGTACGATACTCCTACAAATACTTCAGATGGCAGAGTTTGAAGTTATTAAGTCCTGGAGTGAAACGACATACGATTGCAACTCTGGCCACCTGTCCGCCACTTTATTAAATGACAATAAGTCGCCGTGCCTGGATTGCGGTGTTAGTGATTCGTTGGACAGAGCTAGACTGTCTGGACTGCCTCAGCGAGGTATTCTCCCTTTCCAGCAGCGTGACTCCATATATATATACTGGTAACCTCAGTCACCTGACCAGTTCAGATACCGTCAGCAGCCCACAGCCCGCGATGTTTGAACCAGCACTACCACAAGTAGTGGTATAAATTTGGTGCTGTTGTTTTGTAATGTAAATGAGAGATACTGGTAGACTCTATTAAATCACCTGCAATTTTATATTTTATCCTTTACAAATAAGCCTACATTCCTGTTTCATTAAATCTTGACATAAAAAGGAAAGAAGTATAATAATGAATTACAATTGCTGGATTTTCAAGAAGTAAACTGAACCCAGCTACCATACTGTATTTTTATATAGATAATATAGAGAGTTGTTTCACCTCACATGAAACTAGAAAGGTTGCTACTAAATGTCATGTTGTGGATTGAATAACTACCTAAAGAATGAAGATACATCTTTATACTTATTGTTTCATAAAGGATCTTCTTCTCTGATAATTAGAAACTTACAGCAATATTGCAAACAGTTGAACACCAGTACACTAGAAAATATTGCATCTGTTTACAAAACTATAGCCTCTTCTTTCTACAATACCAGAACACCCATAGAAGTTAAAGTATGAATTCCACAGAAATGTGATAGATAAAATGCTGAGCAATTCATTGGATGTGTAAAAAAGGACACTGAATTAAAAGGATTAAGTTATGATATGACTGGGTCTGTATCTGGCTGATAAGATTCAAATGACCCTAGTCTTGAAGGAAAATATCCTAATGTTTATTTATGGATTAAATTGAAAAGGACTAGTTGTAGTTGTACCTCATCAAAGGTGACGAGTTGCTTTAAAACAAACCAAAGAAAAAAGTTATTGAATAGGCTTTGAAGTATGTCCTCAGCTGTTCAAAATGTACAACTTCTGAACTTTGAATTTTCATCTCAAGTCATTGTTGAATTGAAAGATCAGTGTTAAGCTGTTCTGCTTTTATTGCACCAATGTTATCATTGAAATTACCATCAAATCTGACACTTCCTACTTACTGAGGAACATGATTATATTGAAAGAAAATATATTAATGCATATTTGTACTACCAAAAGCTTTATAGTGAAACAGAAGAAATATTTGAAAGATTAAATACTTCTTACTACCATTTGTAGCAATATTTGGAAGTTCAATGCTGCTTCTTCAGTTTTTACCTTTTTCTGAAACTCATATGGATTGTTGTGCTGATTATCCTGCAACCAAAAGGTAAATAATCCTTTTAACATTCAGTAGCCTTGTAAATAGTACTGAGAAGGATATATTCTTGTTTACCAACATTTGGCAAATTTTACTCATTTTTCCATTATTCAAAATTTCTTATTATTCCTATTTTTTTCATTAACATTTCCAAGACTAAAGTCATGTTAGTAGGGAAGAAATGTAAGGGGATTCAGTACCAAGTAGGGAATACAAAACTGGAACAGGTGGATCATTTCAAGCAGTTAGGGTGTGTATTCTCCCAGGATAGTTGTGTATTAAATGAAACTGAATCAAGGTATAGCAAAGCTAATGCAATGAGGTTCCAGTTGTGATCAGTTGTATTCTGTAAAAAAGAAGCAAGTTCTCAGACAAAACTTTGTTTATGTCAGTCTGTTTCTCAGACCAACTTTGACGTACTGGTATGGGAGTAAAACCAAGTTCGACTCAGAAGTAACAGATATGGAAGTAGTGAGAATGGTTGCTGGTAGAAACAGGTAGAACCAATGACAGAAGGGTTCTTGAAGTGAGGAGATAAAGGCTAAGTTATAAATGAACTCGATGGATGAAGCTGTATGCATAAACTGGCTTCAGTGGTGGGGTCATGCAAAGTGAATGGAGGAAGATAAGTTAGGGGCAGAGTGGGGGAATGCCGATCACTTAAGCTATGGCTAATAGAAATCAGCTATTTTTATTTTCAGGATATCAAGAAAAATGGATTATTGTTTATTGACATGTTGTCTTCTTGATTACACATGGAAGTACAGAATATATTATAATCTTAATAGGAAGAATTGAGTTTATTTCAATTCCTACAATTGATCAGAGTTGCCCCAACACATGGGAAATTCTGATCACCTGTTTAGAACCATAGGAAAAAAAGCACACACACACTCACACTCACACTCTCTCTCTTAAATAAATAAATAAATACATAAATAAAGCACTAGTTTGTCAGTCACTTAAAACAATTAGCACACTATTTGGTGTCATAGCCACTGCACGCTGCATTGACCCAATCTGAGCATAGAGTGCTCCTTGTCCTGGCCTTCATCATCATATAAGGTGCAAATGTCTTTCTCGCTGCAAACTGTGGGCTCTATGTCATCGCACTCATCATCATCGCAGAGATCAAGGAATGTAACATCTTTCTTGGATGAACGATCATTGATGATCAGACTTTTGCCATATCGGAAATTACACATCTCTACCACTTAACAAAGTTAGATATTAAAGTGTAACAAATAAACCCATAGTATTACTTCCCCTGGTATCACATTCTATACAATTATTATATTAATTCATAAGTATGTGTAGTTTACGTGGCAATTATTGACTCAGCTTCCTAATTAGAAAATGTCATAAAACATAGAATGTCTGCTGCACTGCAAACAAGCTGCTCTACTGTCATGGCTGCTCTACAGGAGGCTTCAAACACTTCCCTAGTGATGTCAGCACTAAACAGAACACTGTTCTCATTCTTGCTTTTGAATAAAAATTATGATCAGTGTTACCTCCTTGATTGGAACTCCCCCACTTTACCCCTACCTAGGAGAGTAATGGACTTAGCCATGGATTGTAAGAGAAGTAGAGGGAGACCAAGGCAGCTGTGGTTATACTAATTTCTGAATTATTTCATGATAAAAGAAGTTGAACTAAACAAGAGCAAAGAGCTAGTAGCAAATGGAGGATTATGAAAGCACATAGTTAATTCACAGAAGCTTGCATATCGGTCTATAATGATGTATGTATATGTATTTATTGTACTTATTAAAGTACAGGCATGAGACATCTCTGGGGAAGTACATCCTTATGTCATAAGAGGGATAAGGTAGGTTGAATAAGACAGTAAAGAAATGTATAAATCATGTAAGAGTATTGAAAGAAAATTTAACTTTACCAGGTTTTCACACAGCCTAGTGGAGTGACACATAATTCAAATTCAAATTCTGTACTTACAAATTATTCATTTTTGTATTCGTATATTGAGTAACAATAAGAATTTAAATTTATAATTTCCTCAAAAGGCTCATTGTTAAACTCATAATCTTCACTAATGAATAAAATTTGAGAATAAAACTAACAAAATGTGAAATATCAATATTCATAGGTAAACTTTGTTACGTTGATTTAAATAAAATAAATAACCATTAGGTAAGCTCCATTGTTTATTAAATAAATTAAAGATGTTGTAACCTTACTAAACTTTGCCTCCAATCTATATATATAAAACTAGCAATTACCCGCGCCTTCGCTCGCGTGGATTTCGTAATTTGATCAGAGTAATCGTTCCTCGGCATTGTACTAAGAGACTATCTGAAAATTCCTAAAGTATAAAAACTTACCCAAAAACTGAGTCTCATTTACCCCAGAAATTATTTGTAAACCATGTTTGTGGCATTACCTTTTGGAGCTAAGACGACAATGCGACATAGAACTGTACATGCGAGAAAGTCTTCTCTCAAGTCAAAAAATAAATACACGTTTCTATATTTTTAAAGGTGATTCCAAATACCTATTCCCACATCTGTAACATATTCAGTTTTTGAGATATATATATGTATCGCCATAAAAAGAATTCAACCCCCTGATCAGACCTTCCCCTACCCCCATCTAAGTGTATTTTCCGAAAACAAAAGTAAATGTTTTCTTATTTTTAAATGAGATCCAAATATCAATTTTCACGTCTGTAACATTGTGAGATTTTAAGATATGAGTATCCTCATAAAAATAATTCAACTATTTTTCACTACTTTTCATCCCCTGTTAAGTGCCCTCTCCGAAAACAAAAAGGTACAGGTTCCTGTATTTTTGAAAGACTTTCCAAATACCAAATTTCTTGTCTCTAGCAAGTTAAGTTTTTAACATATAATGTAAAATGAAATGGCGTATCGCTTTTAGTGCCTGGAGATCCCAGGACGGGTTCGGCTCGCGAGGTGCAGGTGTTTTGATTTGGCGTCCATAGGTGACCTGTGCATCGTGATGAGGATTAAATGATGATGAAGACAACACAAACACCCAGCCCCCATGCCAGGGAAATTAACCAATGATGGTTAAAATTCCCGACCCTGCCAGGAATTGAACCCGGGGCCCCTGTGACCAAAGGCCAGCACGCTAACCATTTAGCCATGGGGCCGGACGACATATAATGTAGATATACCGGTACTCATTTTAAAACTTCACCCGCGTTTCCAATTCTTTTCAGCCCCTCAATTAGATCTTCCGAAAGCAAAAAAGTACGTGTTTCATTATTTTTAAAGGATATTCAAATACCAGTTTTCATGCCTGTACGTCTGTAACACCTTTAGTTTTTGAGATAAATGTATACTCATAAGAATTATTCAACTTCTTCTTCCTCACTTCTTTCCACCCTTCTCCCGCCTTAAGTGGACTTCCCGAAAACAAAACAAAAAAATACTTCTTTCTTTATTTTGAAAGGAAATTCAAAATACCGTCTTTCACGTCTGTAACAGCTTCAGTTTTTGAGATAAAATTATACTCATGAAAGTAATTCAACTCCTTTTTCACCCCCCTTCTTACTCGTTAAGTTGATTCCCCCTCCCCAAAAGTGCATGTTTCTTTATTTTTAAATGAGATTCCAAATACCAGTGTTCACGTCTTAACATTTTGGTTGAAATGAAATTGCATATGGCTTTTAGTGCCGGGAGATCCTAGGACGGGTTCGGCTCACCAGGTGCAGGTCTTTTGATATGACGCCCGTAGGCGTCCTGGGCGTCGTGATGAGGATGAAGTGATGATGAAGACAACACATACACCCAGCCCCCGTGCTAGGGAAATTAACCAATGATGGTTAAAATTCCCGACCCTGCCGGGAATCGAAACCGGGTCCCCTGTGACTAAAGGCCGGCATGCTAAACCGTTTAGCCAGGAGTCGGACAACATTTAAAATTTTTTGAGATATAAGTATCCTCACACAAAGAAAACAACTAATTTTTCAATTAATTCACACACCCCCCCCCCAAGTGGATTTTCCGAAGACAAAAGATTACGTGTTTCTTTAGATTGAAAGAAAATTCCAAATGCAAATTTTCATCTCTGTAACGTCTTCAGTTTTTGAGATATATGTATCCTCGTAAAAGGAATTCATCTCCGTTTTCATCACCCCCTCTACCAAGCAGATTCCCCACCACCCCCCGCAAATGCGTGTTTGCGTGTTTCCTTACAGATTCCAAATACCAGTTTTCATGTTTTTAACATCTTTAGATTTTTTGGAATGTATATATACATTCTCATACAAATAATTCAACTATTTTTTCAATCCTCTCACCCCCCTCCCCGTGAAGGTTTTTTTCCGAAAACCAAAGAATACGTGTTTCCTATTTTTAAAGGAGATTCCAAATACCAATTTTCACGTCTGCAACATTTTAAGGTTTTGAGATATACTGTAGATACGCTAATTTTAAAAATTCACTCTCTTTTTCAGTTCCCCTTAAGTGGATTTTCCGAAAAAAAATATGTATCTTTACTTTTACAGGAAATTCCAAATACCAGTTTTCAAATCTGTAATATGTTACATGACTGAGATAATTTGCAGATATAGTCTTTTTAAAAATTCACCTTGTTTGTTACTCCTGTTCACCCCCTATTCATCGGATTATCCCAAAACACAAAAATACGCGTTTCTTTATTTTCAAAGGAGATTCCAAATTTTAGTTTTCATGTCAGTAACATCTTCAGTTTTTTAGATATAAGCCTCCTTATAAAAGGTGTTCAATCCCTTTTCCCCCATTTTTCACCCCCTTAATGGGATTTTCCAAAAACAAAAAATACATGTTTCTTTATTTTTAAAGGAGATCCCAAATACCAATTTTTTGCATCTGTAAACTTTAAGTTTTGAGATATAGATATTGTCATTTTAAATATTCACCCCCCTTTTCACCCCCTTAGCAACGGAATATCCAAAAATCCTCCCTTAGCGAGCACTTACATGTTAATATGAATGTATCCCCAAAATTTCACTTCTTTATGTCCAGTAGTTTTGGTTCGGCGATGATGAATCAGTCAGTCAGTCAGTCAGTCAGGACAAGTTATTTTATATATATATAGATAAGATGTCCTGACTGACTGATTCATCATTGTCGAACCAAGACTACTGGACATAAAGAAATGAAATTTTGGGGACACATTTATATTAGAGCATAGGTGCTCACTAAGAGAGTTTTTTTTTTTATATTCCTTCGCTAAGGGCGTGAAAAGGGGGGTGAATTGTTTAAATGAGCATATCTGTATCTCAAAAATTAAGAGTTTACAGACTTAAAAATTTGTATTTAGAATCTCCTTTAAAAAGGACATATTTTTGTTTTTGGAAAATCCCCTTAAGGGGGGTGAAAGAAGGTGAAAAAGGGGTTGAATACCTTTTATGAGGATACTTATATCTCAAAACTGAAGATCCTACAGATGTGAAAATTGGTATTTGGGATCGCCTTTAAAAATAGAAAATATGTATTTTTTATATTATTATTTTTTTTTTCCCTTCGTAAAATCCACTTTGCAGGGTTGGGGGTGGTGGAAGACTGATAAAGAAGTTGAATTATTTGTATGGGGATACTTATATCTCAAAGCTGAAGATGTTACAGACGTGGAAATAGATATTTTAAATCTCTTTTAAAAATAAAGTACATTGTTATTTTTTCCGACTTGAGAGTAGACTGTTTCTCACATGTACAGTTGTATGTCGCATGGTCATCTTAGCCCCAAAAGGCAATACCACAAACGTGGTTTACAAATAGTTTCTTGGGTAAATGAAACTCAACTTTTTGGTGAGATTTTATACTTTAGGGATTTTCAGATAATGGCATAATACAGTACTGAGGAGCAATTACTTTTAACTAATTACGAAATCCACGTGAGCAAAGCCGTGGGTAACCAATAGTATTTAATATATCTTAAATTTATCAAAACAAACATAAATTCTCCAATCTTGTGGAAGATATGTGCAACAACAAAACAAACATTAAACAAATATGAAATATCTCAATAAAATAAATCACGAACTTGTCATTGCAGAAAGTGACCCAAATATCATACTAAATGTCATTACAGAAATGACACAAACATTATAAGATTTGCAAATAAATATATATAGCATACAATCAGTATATCTAATTATAGTTTCTGAGAACTTTTGCAGAATTGAGCAGGCCAGAACTTCTTTTCAGAACCTTAGAAAACTTTTGACAAGCGTGACCTTTCCGTTACATTACGAACATGACTAATCCGGTGGCTTAGAGGCTGATTACCTAGATGTTAGGCCCCTTTAAACAACAAGCATCATCATCATCATCATCATCATCAATCCGGTGCTGCGTTTTTCAGCATATACGGCACTGAGGCAAGGACACTAATTGAGACCATGTGCAAGAGATTGTAAATGTTTTAAATGGGGGTGTACCGAAGGATACTGAAGATACCTTGGACAGCTAAAATGACCAATATAGAAGTTTTGGATCTCGTGAACAAAGAACCAGAATTCCTCACTACCATCGAGAGAAGGAAGCTAGAATACTTTGGTCATATGATGCAGAACAGTACCACCTTCTTAAAGTAAGACTCCAAGGGAATACAGTATTAATGGTAATGGTCTGAGAATTACAGCAAAATACACACACAAAGGGTAACATGTTGTCTAATTAAGTAAAATGTTCTAGTCAGTTTATTATTATTATTAATATTATTATTATTATTATTATTATTATTATTATTATTATTATTATTATTATTATTATTATTATTATTATTATTATTATTATTATTATTATTATTATTATTATTATTATTATCTATCAAAGTGAACAAAGAAAAGCATCAAAATCATGAAATGATATAGAGAAAATCAAGTAAAATCCAGTTATCTTGGATGTTATTGTGTAATTCAACTGTGACTGTGTTAATGAGGTCACTTGCTTAGACCTGAACAAATTTCAGTATGTGGTCATGGAAGCTGTTATTGATATAATCCTGCAATATAATAAAACTAGCAAGATACCCGTGCTTCGCTACGGTATTATACTGAAATTTATAATTGAATGCTTATTGTTTTAGATATATAATCCGCCGAAATTCGCGATCTGACTCGTTTTCGGCGAGAATCCACCAAAATTCCCGATCTGACTCGTTTTCTGTTAGATTTCGGCATGTTTCCTCCCATTTTTCAATCTTCCTTTCCAGCAATCGATTTCGTACTTCCCGGGCTAGGCTCAGGTATTCCTCCCGATCAGTTGGGTCCCTAAATCTTTGCCATATTTTCCTATAATCATTTTTAATATGGATAAAATCATTCAGGAGAACCGGCGTGGAGTCATATTGGGTGCCTTGGCGGCACTAAACCCGAGGCCGGACTGCATTCTTAGTCATTACCAGTCCAGGAGCCGTTTCCAGCGCAGTCCGCACAACTGACGACGGTCCGGAACATTATTATTATTATTATTATTATTATTATTATTATTATTATTATTATTATGTGTTGCTGTAATGGCTGATGACAGGGAAAACCGGAGTACCCGGAGAAAAACCTGTCCCGCCTCCGTTTTGTCCAGCACGAATGACACATGTAGTGACCGGGATTTGAACCACGGAACCCAGCTGTGAGAGGCCGGCGCGCTGCCGCCTGAGCAACGGAAGATCCTTATAAGTACATTAAGAACAGTAAAATCAATTGGTTTCACCTCCTTCTACACCCCACCACCGTTAAGTTTATTTACCGCCACCCACTCCCCCCCCCCAAAAAAAAAAATTAAATGAAGGCTTGTTTCTTTATATTTAAAGGAGATTCCAAACACCAATGTTCACGTCTATTACCTTCAGTTTTGAGATATAAGTATCCCCATAAAAATAATTTATTTTTTCACTTCATTTCACACTACTCCCCCTTCCCACTAAGTGAATATTCCCGCAAAAAATACTTGTTTCTTTAATAGTAAAGGATTTTCTAAATACCAATTATCACGACTCTAACTTCTTCAGTTTTTGATTTATGTGTCCTCATGAAAGGAATTGTACTCCTTTACACTCCCGCCCTCCAAGATGGTTTCCTCCCAAAAACGCGTTTTTCTTTGTTTTTAAAGGAGATCCAAATACGAATTTTCACATCTGTAACAGCTTTAGTTTGTATTAGATGTATGTATTCTCATACAATTAAGTCAATTAAATTTTCAATTATTTCACACACACACACACACACACACACCCTCATTGGATTTTCCGAGAATACGTGTTTCTTTACTTTTAAAGCAGATTGCAAATATCAAATTTCACGTCTGTAACATCTTCATTTTTGAGATATCAGTAGCGTAATTAAAAGAATTCAACACCATTTTCAGTCACATTTACCCCCCCCCCCCCTCCACCCAAGTGGCATTTCCGAAAACTAAAAATACACGTTTCTTTATGTTTAATACAGATAAAAATACCATTTTTCTCTTCTGTAACATGCTAAGTTTTTTTAGATATACTGTAAAAATTCTCATTTTAAAATTTCTCCCCTTTTGAGTTCCCCTTAAGTGGAGTTTCCAAAAACAAATCACCTATGTTTCTTTACATTTACAGGAGATTCCAAACACCCACTTTTTACGTCTGTAACGTTTTACGTTTCCAAGATATTCTGTAGATATAGTCTTTCAAAAAATTCACCCCAATTTGTCACTCCTGTTTAACCGCCATTAATTGGATTTTCCAAAAACTAAAAAAATACGTGTTTCTTTATTTATAAAGGAGATCCCATATACAAATTTTCAGTTCTGTAATATCTTCCGTTTCTGAGATATATATGTATTCTCATTAAAGTTTTTCAACCCATTTTTCACCCTTTTACACCCCACCTATTGCGATTTACAGCAAACAAAAAAATACGTGTTCCTTTACTTTTAGAGGAGGTTCTAACTACCAATTTTTACATCTGTAAATTTTAAAGTTTTAAGATGTAGACACACTCATTTTAAAAAATTCACCCCCCCCCCCCCTTTTCATCCTCCAATATTTGGAATTTTCAAAAACGAAAAAATACGTGTTTCTTTACTTTTAAAGTAGATCCCAAATACCAATTTTCAGGTCTGTAATATCTTCAGGTTCTGAAATATAAGTAGCCTCATTTAAGACATTCAACCCATTATTCACCCTTTTACACCCTTCCTATTGGGATTTTCCGAAAACAAATGAATACGTGTTTCTTTATTTTTGAAAGAGATTCTAAATACCAATTTTTACATCTATAAACTTTAAAAGTTTTGAGATATAGATACACTAATTTTAAAAAATCACCCCCCTTTTCACCCCCCATTAATTGGATTTTCCAAAAACAAAAAATACGTGTTTCAATACGTGTTTCTTTATTTTAAAGGAGATCCCAAACACCAATTTTCAGATCTGTAATATATTCAGGTTCTGAAATATAAGTAGACTCATGAAAGGCGTTGGACAACTTTTTCAGACTTTTCCACCCTTCCTATTAGGATTTTCCGAAAACAAAATATACATGTTTCTTTATTTTTAAAGGAGATTCTAAATACTAATTTTCACATCTATAACCTTTAAAAGTTTTGAGATATAGATACACTCATTTTAAAATATTACCCCCTTTTCACCCCCCCTAATTGGATTTTCCAGAAACAAAAAAATACGTGTTTCTCTATTTTTGAAGGAGATCCCAAACACCAATTTTCAGGTCTGTAATATCTTCAGTTTCTAAGATATAAATATTCTCTTTAAAGGCATTCAACCCCTTTTTCACCTCCTTTTCACCCCTCCTGTTGGGATTTTCCGAAAACAAAAAATACGTGTTCCTTTATTTTTAATGAAGATTCTAAATACCTATTTTTACATCTCTAAACTTAAAAACTTTTGAGATATAGATGCACTCATTTTAAAAATTCACCCCCCTTTTCACCCTCGCATTAATTGGATTTTCCAAAAACAAAAAAATACGTGTTTCTTTATTTTTGAAAGCGATCAAAAGTACCAATTTTGAGGTCTGTAATATCTTCAGTTTCTGAGATATAAGTACCGGTATCCTGATTAAAGGCATTCAACCCCTTTTTCACCCTTTTTAACCCCTCCTATTGGGATTGTCTCAAAACAAAAAAATATGTGTTTCCTTATTTTTAAAGGAGATTCTAAATACAAATTTTCACATCTGTAAACTTTTAAAGTTTTGAGATATAGACACACTAATTTTAAAAGTTCACCCCCCTTTTCACCCCCTTAGCGACGGAATATCCAAAAATCCTCTCTTAGCGAGCACCTACATCTTAATATGAATATATCTCCAAAATTTCATTTCTTTATGTCCAGTAGTTTTGGCTCGGCGATGATGAATCAGTCAGTCAGTCAGTCAGTCAGTCAGGACAAGCTACTTTATATATATAGATTATTGAAAATCAGAAACGAATCGGTAGCGCGTGCTCATCAGAAAATTATCCTCGTTAAAGTACCTATTTCCTGTTTACTCTGGACGGGCATCATTAATGATAGCATTCTAGCCTTACTATCAAGTGCATTGCGTACTTTATGATCCTCAAAATACTCAATACTCAAAACTGTCAAATACAAAATCACTACACTGGGGCTCAAATGATCTCATTCTCAATAATATAATAGGCTGAACAACCTAACTGTATTTTTCAACAACATTAAACATTATCAAGCGTGATGCAAAACAATATGAGCACATAATCATGTATCTTAACACATGTGAGCATCACACCAATATATATCATGAAGCACTCATGTTATAACAATTATTCTCTATGAATAATTAAAACTGTTCTCAGTCACAATTTTTATTAAATGATTTACTCCACAATGTTTTTCAGAGACGTTGCTCCATTGCCAGTTGGTGAAATGGTGACATTTAATTTTTGCTCTACTTGACACACAATTTTTTTCAAAGAATATTATACTATTTCATTTTAGAGTAGGGGGAATGTGCATTATGAATTTATTACGTCTATATTGGTTCAAGTGTAGGTTTTTGTCTTCCCAGAAATATACAGTTGCTGCTAAAGCTTAATATTGTTTTTAAATATTCATTTCCAATTTTATCATTGAGCATTTATTGACATCTATAAATTTCTGCCAGGTGGCAGCACGCCGGCCTCTCATCGCTGGATACCGTGGTTCAGATCCCGGTCACTCCATTTGAGAGTTGTGTTGGACAAAGCAGAGGCAGGACAGGTTTTTCTCTGGGTGCTCTGGTTTTCCCTGTCATATTTCATTCCATCAACCCTCTCTGTTAACATTTCATCTATCAGTCATTTATCATTGCCCCAGAGGAGTGCGACAGGCTTCGGCAGCTAGCACATTTCTTATCCTTGCAGCTAGATGGGGGCTTCATTAATTCCATTCCTGACCTGGTCATATGACTCGAAACAGGCTGTGGATTTTCATTAACACGAGTACATGTTTCGAGAACATAAATCCTGTTCTTCAGCTCATAATTTAAAATCACTTAGCACTTCTGAACCTATTAGTATAATACCATTCCTAGCTACTTAAAATTATCTAAAACCTATAACCTTGGAATTCTAAATATAAGTGTCTAAAATCTTCCAGTTGAAATTGCAGATCTGAAAATCACACATGAATAAGTGCACTGTTGGTCAGTATTTGCATGTGTATATTATGTGTTAAAACTGCATTCACCTTCAGCTTTATAACTACCACATCACTTGTCTCTTGGTGCATTTCCAAGTTGAGCAACTAGCTATATGGTTTACTCCATTACTGTAGCAGGTTGCCCTTTCTGGACACGAGTAAGACAACAGAAAACTTACTGGAAAATTTGACATAAAGAGTGAATTATCAACCAAAACTAAAAGAATCTACTTTACATTACCATAAGAGAGTATTCCACTTATAGGCATTCCAACTTTTAACAAGGTGGGAAATGCATTACTTCCAAACAATAGAAAGAAATAGGATATATTTTTGTTCTCATCGGTACTGCGATTCCCAGTTAGTTACGGTGTCTCCATGAAGATTTGGGATGTTGGTGACATCATGAGATCAGGGCAATATTCCCATTTAACCCAGCATTGTCACACAAGATTAAAGATGAATCCATTTAATATCTTGTTCATCCAATATAGGAAATCTTTATTGAGGCTGGAATGATGATCAATCAATCAATCAATCAATCAATCAATCAATCAATCAATCAATCAATCAATCAATCAATCAATCAATCAATCACCACTGATCTGCATTTAGGGCAGTCGCCCAGGTGGTGGATTCCCTATCTGTTGTTTCCCTAGCCTTTTCTTGAATGATTGCAAAGAAATTGGAAATTTATTGAACATCTCCCTTGGTAAGTTTTTCCAATCCCTAATTCCCCTTCCTATAAACAAATATTTGCCCCAATTTGTCCTCCTGAATTCCAACTTTATCTTCATATTGTGATCTTTCCTACTTTTAAAGACACGACTCCAAGTTATTCGTCTAATAATGTTAATCCATGCCATCTCTCCACTGATAGCTCCGAACATACCACTTAGTTAAGCAGCTCGTCTTCTGTCTCCCAAGTCTTTCCAGCCCAAACTTTGCAACATTTTTGTAACTCTACTCTTTTGTCGGAAATCACCCAGAACAAATTGAGCTGCTTTTCTTTGGATTTTTTCCAATTCTTGAATCAAGTATTCCTGGTGAGGATCCCATACACTGGAACCATACTCCATTTGGGGTCTTACCATAGACTTACCTGCCCTCTCCTTTACTTCCTTACTACAACCCCTAAACACCTCATAACTATGTGCAGAGATCTGTACCCTTTATTTACAATCTCATTTATGGGATTACCCCAATGAAGATCTTTTAATACCTAGGTACTCACAGTGATCCCCATAAGGAACTTTCACACCATCAACGCAGTAATAAAAACTGAGATAACTTTTCCTATTTGTGAAACTCACAACCTGACTTTTAACCCCGATTATTACCATACCATTGCCTGCTGTCCATCTCACATTATCGAGGTCATTTTGCAGTTGCTCACAATCTTATAACTTATTTATTACTCTGTACAAAACAACACCATCTGCAAAAAGCCTTATCTCTGATTCCACATGATGATGATGATGATGATGATGATAGTACAGTGGTTATTTCTCTTGTATGTTTTATGATGTTCTCCAGTATATCTGAAACTAAAAGTTCTGTAAGGAGCATTTCCACACTTGACATAAAACTTCACAGGCAAATGGACAGAGAACTTCCCTAAAACGCATTGTATACTCACGAGTTAGCAATGAATGGCCACGATGAGGGAGGACTATGTTAGCCCAAGACACAAGCTGGGTATGCCTATGTGATCCCCTATCTAATGATGTAGGACTTGTGATAAGTTCCCCTATTAGACAAAATTTTTTATTACTTGGTTCATTGCCATGCCATGATATACATACACTGCAGGATGTCAAAAGAATATAAGTATCAATTCCCTGGCAGAAAGGAGTGAATATAAATTTACTGAAGTAAAAAATAACTGAATGGAAAGCACAGGTATATTATTTCCAATATTTATTGACAATTAACACAAGTTTCCTCTGGCAGCTGTGTTTTTAAATATCAGTCGTTAATTAAGAACGGTATCCGATGCAGGCAGGTATTTGATCTTGGTGACAGCAGCTAAGCTTCCTCACTTGATGATGTGCTAGTGCCTGCCACTTAAGTTCCTGGCGACAGATAGTATACTCCATTATTTCAGATATCATTCATAAATAAATATGAAAGGGAACAGTATGTAGAGGGGGGGGTGTGTGTGTGTGTGTGTGTGTGTGTGTGTGTGTGTGTGTGTGTGTGTGTGTGTGTGTGTGTGTGTGTGTGTGTGTGTGTGTGTGTGTGTGTGTGTGTGTGTGTGTGTGTGTGTGTGTGTGTGTGTGTGTGTGTGTGTGTGTGTGTGTGTGTGTGTGTGTGTGTGTGTGTGTGTGTGTGTGTGTGTGTGTGTGTGTGTGTGTGTGTGTGTGTGTGTGTGTGTGTGTGTGTGTGTGTGTGTGTGTGTGTGTGTGTGTGTGTGTGTGTGTGTGTGTGTGTGTGTGTGTGTGTGTGTGTGTGTGTGTGTGTGTCAGCATGAATTTCTTTTATTTTTCAGACGGCAAATGCCTTAAACAAATTTCCAGGTGACACATTTAAACAAATTAGTGGGAATTTCCTAATTTTAAACTAAAGAAGGGTTATATACTTGTAATTTGCTGTTAAATATGCAGATATCATTAAATAGGGGAGTAGTATTCAGACAGGACCAAAATTAAGTGCATTTAATAGATACTCCCTTCGACCCTTTCTGTAAAACCATATACTCTAGTTTTAGTGCCAAATTGTTAGTGCTTGGTGTTGCTTTGAAATGTATGAGTGTATTGCAGAGGGTGCTATGTAAGAAGGAGGAATAAACAGTTAGTGAGCAGAAGATTCATTAAAAAAAGTCTTCAAAACTGCTATCAGTGAACAGACATACAGTACTAATGAAGAAGGTTGAGACTTCTTGAGTGATTGAAATAACTCTTAGAAAAATAAAGTTGAAGCTCGAGATGAACTGGGAAACATTGTCAGCTTCCATTAATATCGAAAGTAAGGAATGAATCAAGAGGAATTTGCTCTCTCCCTCATGCACATTACTATAAAGTCTGTAGACTTTTTGTTTGGAAAAGTAATACTAAAATGAACAAAGGTATAAATGATCTACAAAACTTTGGCCTTTGTTGGTTCTTGTACAGTATAAAAGTAAAGTACCCTGCACTAAGCAAGTTGGCAGCATGGTTCAGGCCATGTAGCTGTCAGCTTGCATTTGGGAGATGGTGAGTTTAAACCCCACTGTCAGCAGCCCTGAAGATGGTTTTCTGATTTTCTGATTTTCACACCAAACAAATGCTGAGGCTGTACCTTAATTCAGGCTGTGGTTATCTTCTTCCCAGTCCTACCCTGTCCTATCCCATGATTGCTTATAAGACCTTCCTGAGTTGGTACAATGTAAAACCCATAGCAAACACATCCTTCTGTATTAGATATCATGTGTACCATTGTGGAAGGAGACAGTTTATAGATACATTAACTCATATAGATTTTCAGCAATGACAGGAAACGAAGGGGCTTGGACTGGGAAGATAGCAGCCGTGGCCTTAATTAAGATAGTGCTCCAGCATTTGCCTAGTGTGAAGTGGGAAACCAGGGAGAACCATCTTCAAGGCTACCAACTATCTCCCGAACGCAGCATAACAGCAATACAGCCCATACCACACAGCCAACTTGCTCAGTAGGAGATTGAGTGCTCTGTTACTCATTAATGAGCTGTGTCAATAGAATGGGTAGGTCAGAGGAGTTCAGTGACTCAGAACGCCAACTATTTATCGATGGCCACATCAGTAACAAACCTGTTGGAGACAAATCAGCCCTTCTCAAGTTGCTGATATCAATGGTTAGTGATACGCTTGTGAAGTGGAAATGTGTTTGAACAAACCATAACAAAACTTTGGTAAGGTAATCACGTTTAATGCCACACGGTAAGTGTGCTGAAGAAGGCTGGTCATGAAAATCACTAGACATCAAGTGAAACAATAATCACCTGTGAATTCTGCATTACTGTTAATTTTCAGCTGGCCCCATAACTGTAAGTTGACTAGTTTTGAGACACAGGGCTCTGTGGTTGAGCAACTGTCCATGAACCAAACATTCCTCTCGTGAATGCTAATCACCACTGAAAGTGACGTAAAGAACAATGACACAATGCAGTGCAGAATTGAGATCATGTGATTTGGAGTGACAAACCATGCTATAACATGTAGCAGTTCAGTGGGAGGGTTTGGGTGTGGCAAATGTCTGTGAGCATGTGTTGTGCCAACGGTGAAATTTGAAGGAAATTACATTGCGGTGAGTGGGTGTATTTCATCAAATAGACTTAGGCTCTTGTGATATTGAACAGAAGTCTAAGGCAGTCCAGAGCCTGACTTGAATCATGTAGAACACTTTAGCTTGAATTACAAAGTTGTCTTTGCTGTAGAACCAGAAGATCCATATCACTAGAAGCTCTGGTTTCAGCTCCTCAGAAGGAATGGGGTGCCTTGACTCCAGAGACATTTTGATACCTGGTGGAGTTATAGCTGTCACAAAGACAGAAAGGGTGGGACAGTAAGCAAAATATGATTGTCTATTTCTGTGAAGAGTGCCACATGGACAATCTGATTACAGTTTTAATTAGGTGTCCAAATACTTTTGATTAAGTAGTATATGTATTGGATGAAATTTATAGATTCATTTTTAAAAATCTGAAAAAGTCAGAAGAGCTTTCAAAAGGCTAGGAAAATAACAGATGGGAATCTGCCACCTGGGCGACTGCCCTAAATGCAGATCAGTATTGATTTCTAAAAAATAAAAATAAAAATTCTTAATGATTTCTGTCTGTACTTTAAATTAATTTCATCTAATCTCATTGTTGTGCAATCTAAGACATATACTATTAGAGAAATGGAAAGCCAGGCCTTGTCAACTATAATTGTTGGACTCTTTGGGAACCATAAGTCAACAGACATAATTTCTCAGTAGAGTAAAATTAATATAATTAAAAAGCAGAAAATATCTTGAGATTTTGATGTCATTTTTTTGCATTAGAATTGAAACAAAATCTGCCTCATTACTTATTTTGAATTCCTCCCTCAGAATTTACTAGTTACCATGATAACAGAATATACTTTGTACAAAAATTTAGTACTTAACATCATGGAAATGAACATTCATGTAAGATTTGAAACTGATTGAGCAAATATGGGGGAAACAGCTCACAAAACTTGAGCATGGTTAGCATGGTTCCTAACTATAGAAATTGAACATTTGAGTGTATTTTAGGCAGTATTTAATGTTTTATAACTGTATCATGCACTTTTTATTAATTTTGTTCAATGTAAAATTTTGAAAATTACAAGGGAAATATGTGGCGAGTTTAAATAACCTTTTTGATTAGTTTTATTTTCATTATGTACATGATCAAAATATGTAGCAATGAATTTCATGAACTCCATGACAAATAATGTTCAAAGGGGTCTTACATTTACTTCTCCTAACATTCTATGCATTGGTTATGTGACTAAAGAGTATTATTTCATTCAGCTATCTGTGATGATGGTTCACATCTATTAACACTTTTGTGTGATGAACTTCTTTCTCCTTCTGATCACATCAAGACACAAACTTAAATATAAGAAAGAGTCATTTCATATTGTTCCCACAATTCATACCAGTAGTTTCATTACTCAGAAGCAGAATGCAGTAACGGTTTTCTTTCATGGCTACATCCATTTTTTGACATTGACACCATGATATTCTTTAACTTGTAACTTGTAAGGAAGAAAAAATAGAAATGCTGTTCTGTACTTCTTATGAACTCTAATGTTAATCAAGTAATATTGTGTATAATTTTTTTTAACTCAACAAGAATAAAACTTTCTAGTATATCGTAAAAGAGTAATGAACTGAATAACAACTTTTGTTGATTATCTGCATCAAATTGGGGATAATCTTAGTTTTAAGGCCTCTTAGATGGCTCAAGCCCCTGCATTGCAGTTTTGATCCATAGTTGTGCCAGTTTATCTTCAAGGCTATTTATGTATAGAAAGGGTAGATGGGCTCTGAAAGTGGAATGAAAATCATAGTTTTATCAAAGAAAGAGCCAGAAATCAGGAATTGGGGTAAAAGAAGAGGACAGAGTGTTGAATTCAAGGCGAGGGGAATACTAGAAGAACCAAATGGATGTAACCTGAGATGTTTGTGATCAGTCAGTCTCGAACATGTTATGATTGTCAAAAACATATCAGATGTAAGGCTTTTCAGACGTTTGCTCTATTAACCAGCATTTCATCTTAGGTCTGACACTAGACTCGTCAGAGTGAGATGTGTCAGACCCTACCCACTGACGCTGGGGTGTATGCAGGTGAACTTATCAGAAGTCCTTATAAGAGGCACAGTCTGATAACTGCATACGGGAGATAACTTCCACAATGGTGCTCTATTGGTGAAAAATATCTAATTCCCTCCATGGGAATTTAGAATTTTCCATGTTATGATTATCATTTCATAAACTCACTAGCAGTGACCTCTGAAGGTCTCCTTTTCAATATCCTATATTAGTGATATGCTGTTGTGGGGCCTTTATCTGAAGTTTTGTTTGGTTTTGAGCATTGAAAACCCTGAAGTTGATCATTCTGTATTATTATCTCTTGATGTTTCTCTGTTTACTTTTGCTATTACAACACTATAGGATGTTTTCTCCCAGGATGGTAGAATACTAATTGAAGCTGAATCAAGGAGCAGCCAAGATAATGCAGTGAACTCACAATTATGATCAACAGTATTGTGTAAGAAAGAAGTTGGCTCCCGGATAAAACTGTCTTTACATCAGTCTGTTTTCAGATCAACTTTGCTCTATGATAATTAAAGTAGGGTGGATTTACGATATCTTCTTCATAAGTTACAAATATCAGACATGACAGTCGCAAGAATGATTGCTGATACAAACAGGTGGGAATAATGGCAGGAGCTTGCTTAGAATTAGGATATGAAATTTAGCATGGAAATAAACTCACTGGGTGAAGCTGTAGGCTATGCTTAAATGAGCTTCAGTGATGGAGTCATGTGAGGCATATGGAGGAGGATAGCTTGCCAAGGAGAATAATGGGCTCAGCCATGGAGGGTAAGAGAAGTAAGGCAACAATGGTTAGACTGAGTTTTTAATGATTTAGTGATAACAAGTGTTGAATTAAACTAGGCCCCAGTGATAGTTGTTAATAGAGGTTTGTGGATGCGCTTTGTTAATTCATGGAGGCATGCAGACTGAACTCCGAAAGGCATAACAGTATCAAAAAAATATGTTTTATGTTTCTTGATGCCTTCTTTATGACTAGTGAAAAGGCAGTAGAAAGTGGTAAAATTTTTCATTGTTCAGAATTTTTTTTAAATTGAAGATGGGGTAGACATTAAATTAATTGATGTATTTTAATTTCTAAATTAAAATCTTAATTAATGGATCATTGTACTGTTTTTTAATTTCAGTCTTCCATTGAGATTTTGGGTGAATTTTATCAAGAACCCTGATTTTATATTTGACATCAACAAAACAACAACTGTAGACTCTTGTCTGTCGGTGATTGCTCAAACCTTCATGGATTCATGTTCCACTACGGAGCATCGCCTTGGAAAGGATTCTCCGTCTAACAAGCTACTCTTTGCCAAGGATATCCCTCATTACAGGGAAATGGTTTCCCATTTTTATTGTGACGTCCAAAAACTGCCGCAGATCACAGATCAAGAGATGAGCACAGCCATGCAACAGCTTTCTGTTTCCCAAATTGGAGAGTTTGACACTGTTTCTGCCCTCAAGGAGCTCTACATCTATGTAACAAAATACAGTGAACAGGTGAGTTTATTTCTAACCTTTTGAAGGAAATACTCTGTTTAGCATTCAAGAAATTAGGTTTGCCTAGCCATTTGATAGCATATAAACATATGCAGAAAGGAAAAGATAAAATATATGTTATATCTGATACCCATATGAAGACTAACCTCTCATTGAAATCCTTTTTTTTAAAATTAAATAAAAAAATCAATTTTAACTGACTAAATAAGCTTCTTCTTTTGGTTATAGTTATTGTGATCTACATGTTTTGTAAATAATTTGAATATGGTGTATTTATCCCCCCCTCCCCCCAAAAAAGCCAAAAGTTTTGCCTGTTGAGGGCAGGGACTAAGCAGCTATAAATTTACCATCCAGGCTTTAAGTATTTGAGGAGGATGAGATGGTTGCTGGATTATAAATTGTCTATTAAAAATTCTGTCCCATAGATGAAAGTTTTCTGCTTAGAAATAAATTCAAGTTCTCTATTTAAATACTAGCAGTACTCGCAGCTCCACCTGCATTGAAATCATAATTAGAAATCAGATTTGAACACTGTTGGTAACAATAGTGAACAGTCCAATAATAACTTACCTCTGATAACCCTGTCTGAAATTTTTCATCTCTCTCCTCAGCCTCTTCATACATTAGTATGTCAAGTCCCTTGGCTAAGGAACATTAGTTTTAGTGCAAACTGGTTAAGCAGTATGTTCCCAGATGCACATTTCCTTTGGCGTGCTCCACGTCTTTTTCTACTATCCCCCACCATCCACCTTAACAAGTTTCTCTCACTGTGTCCTGAATCACAGCAACAGTCCTTGAAGTGGAGGCATTCACTGTCACCAGTGAAAAAGAAATTCAAACAGAAACTGTAATGATTATTGGACTTGCACAACAAATGGGTAACCATAACAGTTTTCATACCAATCCACCCTGCTGTACCACGTTTGACCCTCTGGGTCGTATGCTCGAAATGCTCCTGTGTAAAAGTTCAATTATCTGTTAAATCGTTAGTTACAAAAAAATATCATATGGAGAATTTTGTAGGAAATTTAATTCTATACCCTTTATGCAGGCTCCTTTTTTTTGATGCAACTAAGTTTTCCCATTATTTTGGTTTATATTGGATAAATCATGCGTCAAAACATAGAATGGTATTGTATCCACTCCCACCCCTGGAAAATTGCTAGGCAGCAAATTCACTTTTTAAGAGTGCCAGTATAATCACATGTAGCCTGTAATAATCTGGAAGAAGTAAGCTTTCTAATGGTGAAAGAATGACTGAAATCAGTAATGTGGTCCTGAGATTAACCTCCATATATGAACAACTTTGGGCGTATCCTGGACAACGGCAAAAAATAACTCAGAGTGATCTGACAACTGATCTGTTCACTACTCGATCACCCAAAATCAGTGGGCTTTTATCAAGGCCAGCATTTGTAGCTGTGTCCATAATTATCCAGGGATTATTCACCCAGAAAGAAGATCTACTAGCAGACCTGTGTAGCCAATATAACTGTGATGTCATTGCATTACAAGAAACCCATAGAGGGCCATCAGGACAGACTGAATCAAAGGCATGAGACTTGTTCTGAAAAGGCTGAATGATAACAATAGTACCTAGTGCTATACTCTTTAAGAGTGGATTAATCATTGCATCGGCTACTTTGGTGGAGAAAAACAACATCGAAATTCTTGCTGTCGAATCAACACAGTTGTCTATAACATCTGTTGATAAGCCCCCTGAAGAGAATTTTGTGGTTAAGGAACCTTCCAATTTCAAGTGCCATAACATCAACGTATTACAAAGTACCATTTTTTTAGTAAGTACCATTTCCATATATTTCCATATATATTGCAGTTGCAATGTGACACATGTGTAATGGCTTCATCTCTTGACACGTCACATGCAATGTTGGAGACATTCATGTAATGTAGCCATCTTGTACTGAGTGTTTTTAATATTCAAAACATTAAAATAGCTGGCATTCATCTCTGAGAGTGGCATGTTGAAAGTGCAATGACAGATCAAATGGCGAGGAAATGGATTTGAATGTTCAATGAAATTTGTCAATATGTGATGACGTCCATGGAGCGGCTGACCATCTGTCGTCATAGATGATTTGGTGTGTGCAGTTGAAATAAAAGTTCTTGAGGACAATTAGTGCACAATTTTGTCACTTTCTCTGCTGTGGCCACAATGTTCAAGGTTCATTCTCTACCATATTGTGACAGATCGCATACGATTTAGGAAACTGTGTGCACGATGGGTGCCCAAACGAATGCGTAGTGCATTGGCCTTTCTCACACAATATGAAAGCAGCAATTCTTGAAGCGGAGGCATTCAACATCGCCAGAGAAGAAGAGATTCAAACAGAAAATATTCACCCAGAAGATCATGTGCACAGTGTTCCAGGACAGACAACTATTCTGCTTGTTGCCTTGGAATGCAACAATCAACAAAGATGGCTACTTTGCGATCTATGAAATCTGCGTTCTGTGATTCAGAATGAAAGGTATAGAATGCTTTCCCGTGGAATCATCTTGCTTCATGGCAATACCAGACCACGTACATGCAATCAAACCCAGGACCAAATGGCAACACCCACCCTCCCCTACAGCCCCGATTTGGCACAAAGTGGTCTTTCCCATCACCTGAAGAAGTACCTGGGTGGCAAGTGTGATGATGATGATGATGATGATGATGATGATGATGATGATCTCAAAGAAAGAGTACAGGCATGTCTTTCATCACAGATGATGGCATTCTATAATGAAGGCATTCAAAAAATGGGGGCCCAATATGACAAGTGCCTTAATAATGGTGGTGACTATTTGGAGAAGTAGTTTAAGGTGTGTAGAATCCAAAGAAAAGAAAATATTTTCAAATAATATTGTGTTTCTCTGGAGAAAAAAAGTTTGGTACTTAATTAAAAGAAAATGCACCTCTTAATTGGTGATATCATCTGTCATGGAAATGCATGACCGTATACATCTGCAGATGAAAATGGTATAGAATTAGAAAAATAGTCTGAAATTTATAAGCTCAGTATAGTGCATGACTCAAAACAACCACTATCATTTAACAGCAGCCAGTGGAGAGGAGGATACAATCCTGACATTATCTAACAATAAGCTATAAGAAATAAATTGACAAGAGGTCCACCTTTTCTATTGGATTTTCAAGGTGGACCCTC